>NC_081351.1:6823525-6937504 GCF_029784015.1 Lycium ferocissimum
GGACACGTATTCGTGCACATTCCACTGCATTGTTCACCGAGTCCCTCACTAGAGGGCCGAGTACGGTATATATATATGCTGGAGTATGATGTGTTATGAAGTATGATGTGTTACGGAGTATGATGTGTTCTGGAGTATGATGTGTTTTCTGGAGTATGATGTGTTATGGCGCCAAAGACGGGGTGGCGACCATGTTCTGTTCACCGAGTCCCTCACTAGAGGGCCGGGTATGGTATATATATGATTATTTCACCGAGTCCCTCACTAGAGTGTCGGGACACGTTATATGTATATGTATATGTATATGTATATGTATATGTATATGTATATGTATATGTATATGTATATGATGATCTTATTTACCGAGGCCCTCACTAGAGGGCCGGGACACGTTATATATGCATATGTATAAGATGATTATTCACTTATGTTTCTAAGTCCCATAATGAATTGGATATGATATGGACATGCATGATTTATGTTCTAAAGGCAAGCCTTATGATCTTCTATACTCCTTATTTCAGTATGATCCTGTTTACTGTATTTCATGCTTTACATGCTCAGTACATATTCGTCTTGACCCCCCTTTCTTTTGGGGGCTGCGTTTCATGCCACGCGTGTATACGGATGAGTAGAGGGTACTAGTAGAAGATGTTCCAGCTGGATTGGCGAGCTCCGTTTCTTCCCGAGTGCCGCTTCCAGTCGAGTATCTATGTTATGGTATCTTGATTTATGTTAGAGACTTTGCAGACAGAGTCACGTATATAACATGTCAGTCTTGTAAGCAGCTCTGTAAGCCGATGTATCATTATGCATTACGTTACAGATTTCATACTGTTATAGCTTTTACTTGATCTGAGAAGGACGAAAAGCATGTTTTTTTTAAAAGCTTACATTATGCATTCATTTCGTGACTTAAGAGTTCCGTAAGATTATGAGTATCACGAGGATCAGCGGGTTCGCTCGGCCCTAAGTAAGGGTCGGGTGCCCATCATGCCCCATCAGTATTGGGGTGTGACATTTGGTCCAGTGAAGACCCTCATTCTGAGCAGAACATATGGTTGAACATACGGTCCGTATGTTTTATACGGCCAGTATGTTTGGTCGTATAATGCCCAGCTTTCTCTCGTCGACTCGTTTGATCTCCAATCCTTATGGAACCTTCTTAACACTTGTTTAACACCTCATTAACAATCTAAGGGATGTTATAGCTCTTCTTCAAAACATCATTAAACTCTTATTAATTCGATGCTCGTAAATCTTGCCCGACACACAATACATACCTTGCTTTCCTTAACAACTTTCTTCTCTTACTTCGAATGTCTTTGGAATCTCAATTAGGACCATCAAATGCTATTTATTACTTATCAAAATATCGTATACGTCGTGCCCTTCATTAGTCTATTCACTGTACGTTTAACGGGAAATTTTTGAGGTGTAACACCATCTATTTATACAAAACATAAAAATTCAGCCCGATGGACTTATACGGACCACTTATACGGTCCATATAATATTATACGGTCCGTATAAGTGGACCATATAACACCACCATGGGAAAGTCTCTTTCTAATATAGGTCAGGTTATACGGACCCCCTTATACGGACCGTATAATGTTATACGGACAGTATAAGTGGTCGTATAACACCACCAAGAAAATGACCCATTCTGTGAAGGTCATGTTATACGGACCCTCCTTATACGGAAATTATAAAGTTATAAGGACCATATAAGTCGCCGTATAACTCCCAGTTATGCGAAACTTCCTCTCGTTTATTCGTTTGACTTCCAATCCTCGTGGAACCTTCTTGGCACTTACATAATACTTTATTAACCATACAATAGGCCCTATAGCCGCCCCTCAAGACATCACAAAATAATTATTAGCTCAATGATAGCGAAAACCTTTCCGAACACGACCTATATTTCACTTCCTTCAACAAACCAAATTTCACATATTCGTACAACTTCAAAATCTTATGGTATGCACCCTAAGCTATCTAATACCTTCCTTAATCTCGTAAGGATTTCATAATCACCTTAAGCTCACATTAGCCTATCCACAAGGCAGCAAGTCCAAAAATTTCTGAGGTGTAACATAACATATGACAAAGTGGAGCCTGGATCAATCAATGCATATACATTTTGAGAAAATACCGATAATATACCTGTGACAACATCAGGGGTGGACTTAAGATCCTGTCACCCAGCCAGTGCATAAATACGGTGTTGAGGACCACTCGAACTGGGCGCTCCTCCTCTACCTCTACCACGGCTAGTTGGTGTCTGCGAGCCTTGCCCCAAAGGGCGTATAGATGATTAAGACTCAGCTGCTGACCCTCTCGCCAGGACCGTACCTCTACTACCTCTCAAAGGGAAGTCACGCGCCACATGGCCTAGCTGATCGCAGGCATAACAAGCATCCGATCCTAATCAGCACTGGCCCCAATGTAACTTCCGGCACTGAGAACATCGTGGTAGGAGTGATCTTGCCTTGCCTGAGTAACTCCTTTAATGAGAACCCGAAGCTCTAAAACTCTGACCCGGTCCAAAGTGAATAGGTCTATCAAATCTCTATCCTGCAAATCCCGGAGGCGCACTAGTCATGGAACGGCCAGAATGCCTAGAATACTGCTATCTTTGCCCTCATCTGAACTCATTTAACCTCCCAGATGGATCCTATTTTTAATAACTTTGTTACCTCTTCCTTGACGAATTTATGTTTACCTCGGCCATTGGTCTCCGCTTTTGCTTTAGCGGAGTAAATTTCTGATCAAGGCTCAGCCAGTGAGTGGTGACTTTGGGTGGAATACCTGTCATGTCTAAATGGGACCATGCAAAACAATCGGCATTAGCTTGAAGAATTTGATTAATTTACTCCTAAGCTCCAAGGTTAACCGCGTGCCCAGGTATACCTTTCTGTCCGGTAGGTGGACGAGTAGAATGACTTGTTCAAGCTCTTCCACCTTTGATTTTGTTGCGTCCGAATCATCGGGTAGTACAAACGACCTAGGAACTCTGAAGCCATCTTCTTCTATGTACATCTTTCCTTCTCCTTCGAATTTATGTTTGACCACGACCACCGGTATCCGTTTTTGCTTTAGCGAAATAAATTTTACGATCAAGGTTCAGCCGGTGAGTGTTGACTTCAGGTAGAATACCTGTCATGTCTAAATGGGACCATGCAAAACAATGTAGCTTGAAGAAATTTTATTAATTTACTCTTGAGCTCCGAGGTTAACCCCGTGCCTAGGTATACCTTTCTGTCCGGTAGTTGGACGAACAGAATAACTTGTTCAAGCTCTTCCACCTTTGATTTTGTTGCGTCCGAATCATCGGGTAGTATAAATGACCTAGGAACTCCGAAGTCATCTTCTTCTATGTACATCTTTCCTTCTCCTTCAAATCTGGTCGGATCCACGTCCTGTGATTGCTATTTGGCGTTTTCCATTTCATTCGTGTCCTTAGCATCCTCAGGGGCTTTCTTTGGTGTTTGAACAGCTTCTTCAACTACGAACATCTCCTTGACCGTGGGTTGCTCTCCATGAATGAATTTTACTCCTTTTGAGGTTGCGAAATTTAGCATTTGATACAAGGCCGAACGCACCGCCCTCATGATATGTAACCACGATCTTCTGAGTAGGGCATTATATCTCATTTCTCCATCGATGACATAGAATTTTGTGTCTTTGGACTATATTGGCCGCGTTCACTGGTAGTGTAATTTCACCTTTTGTAGTTTCGCACGCCATATTAAATTTGTTTAGGACATGGGCTACTGGTACAACCTGATCTAGCAGTCCCAACTGCTCCACCACCTTCCATCAGATAATGTTGAGCTACCTGGATCAATCAAAATATGCTTCACGTGAGTTTTATATATAAGGACAAAAATTACCAAAGCATCATTGTGGGGTTGAATGATGCCCTCCACGTCTTCATCACTGAAGGAGATAAATCCATCTGCTACGTATCTCTAGTTCTCTTTTCTTAAGTGATTGATAACTTTTTATTCTTCATCATTGGACCTCAGGGTATTTCTACTCCTTCGATGATCATGTTGATCACATGTTGAGGTGCTCCGGTTTGTTCTTCCTGCTAGGTTCCCGATTTTTGAAATGATTCTTTGCTCGCTCACTCAGGAATTCTTAGAGATGACCGTTCTTTAGTAGTCGTGCCACTTCATCCCCTTTACAGTAGTTGGTTTGGTGTCCGTGAGTACCGTGGTACTCGCATATCAGGTTTGGATCCCATTATGAGGGGTCTGTTTGTAATGGCCTTGGCCATCTCACTCCTTTAATGCGACTAATTCCAGCTACAATTCTTTGCCGAGTCGACATTGAAGTTATATTCTTATAACCTCGAACTTTCACCGGTGTCGGATGCACCAACGGAGCTGTTTCTGAACTGTAAACCCCTGCTCCCTGAACCGCGATCGCTCCGTCTATCACTTCTAGTTGTACTAGGTCAGGGACCACTTCTTCCTTTGTCCGATCTGATGGTGGAACTTTCAGGTTGAAAGCATGGATGATATCTATCCCTTGGTGGTTGAAACTTCATTTCTGCTATCCTCTTTGGTCTATCCAAATTTTTAATCTGATTAATCAGACCTGGTGGAAGCCCGAGCTGGTCATCCTCCACCCGTATCTTGGACTCATACCTGTTATGGACATCTGCCCAAGTAATAGCTTTGAACTCCAATAGGTTTTCTTTAAGCTTGAGGGAAGCGTTAGAACTTCGGGGATTAAGTCCCTTTGTGAAAGCCTGAGCCGCCCACTCATCGGGAATCGGGGGAAGCAACATCTTTTCATTCTGGAATCTTGTCATGAACTCTCTAAGCCGTTCGTCATCCTTTTGGAAGATCTTAAATATGTCAGCCTTTCTTACCTGCACTTTCGGGGCCCTAGCATGAGCTTTTACGAAGGCATCTGTGAGCAACTTGAAGGATGGAATTGAATGATGGGGTAGTATGCAATACCACTGCATGGCTCCTTCAGTCAATGTCTCACCAAACTTTTTTTAGCATTACCGACTCAATTTCATCGTCTGCCAGATCATTGCCCGCTATGGCACAAGTGTAGGCAGTTATATGTTCTTGCGGATCCATTGTCCCGTCATATTTCTGGATATCGAGCATTTAAACCTTTCTGGTATCAGTTTCGGAGCCGTACTTGGTGAAAAAGCCTCCGAACAATAGACTTGGTCTCCGGTCCAGTCAAAATCAGTGGTGCACCCGGAATCTAATCCACTCGGGAATTATGGTCTTCCACCTTATTTTCATTGGAGTTGATCCGTTTAGACAGCGCCTCCAACATTATTATCACCTTAATTTCCCTACAGGCTGGTGTGGGCCTTCGATTTGGTTCTGCCACCCTGACCACGTTGTTGTTCCATTAGAGTTGGGAAATAGCCGTATGGTTTTGCTTCATGGTTACATGTTGTTCTTGATACAAAATCATAAATCATGCGTAAGTTAATATCCTCCCCCATTTCTTCATTTACCCCACAAGCAGTTCCCCTATCAGCGGGTGTATCTCCGCTGTCATGAACGGCTACATTTCAGTTGGCAACAGTAGCATCAGCGGGAGGGTTTTCGTTCGGATCACCCGGTGGCATGATGTTCAATGGTATCCCATTGTTGGGGTTTTCATCGTGGTTGTCGTTATTCGCGTTGTTTACGTTCGTGTCACGACCCGGCTAGGGCCATGATGGGTACCCGGGGCTAACCACCGAGCACCACTCATTCTATTACTCATTATGCGTTCATTCATATTTCTTATACTCATAATCATAGAAAAACTATTTTCATTTGAAACATATTTATTTATATGCATAAGCCCTTCGGTGTTACACCTCGAAAATTTTCTGTTAGCATACAATGAATAGTCTAACGAAGGGCATGACGTATACAATGTTTGGACAAGTAAGAAATAGTCTTTAATGGTCCTAATTAAGGTTTCCAAAGACATTGGAAGTAGGAGACGAAAGTTGCTAAGGAAAGCGAATCCTATGTCGTGTGCCGAGCAAGAATTTTGAGTATCGAGCTAATGACATTTTAATAATGCTTTGGGAAAGAGTTATAACATCCCTTAGATTGATGTTGAAGTGTTAGACAAGTGTTAAGAAGGTTCTAAAAGGATTGAAGATTAAACGAAACGACGGAAGACGACTTCAGAAAAACTGTGAGTTGCACGACCACTTCCACGGACCGTGTAACTTTGTACGAATCGTGGAAGGGTCCGTGAAACTCCCAGCAGAGTTGGTGGCTAGCTGGAGGTGAACCACGACTAGTTCCACGGACAGCATAAGGTTCCACGAACCGTGAAAGTGTCCGTGGAAGTCCCGACGAGCTGAATAAGTTCTGATTATATAATGATGTTCCCACTTCATTTATTTCATCCCACACACTTCTTCATCTCTCTCAAGACCCCTAGAATATTCCATACACTTCACCCACAAGAATTCAAGGAAAATTTATGATCAAATTCATCAAACCAACAAGAATCAAGATTGTGAAACACATTACAGTCATCTAAGTCAAGAAATTCTAAGAGAGAGTGAACTAGGGCTTTGGGTGCAAAAAGGGTAGTCCACTCAAGGCTCATTCTACCATTGTCTAAGGTAAGTTTCATGATCTTTTCATGTTGTTTGAAGCATTGAAAGGTTGAAACACTTGGATTATAGAAGAATATAGAAAGTGGGTGACAAATGCAAGAATAGTGCTCTTGTTGAGAAGTGGTTAAAATGAACCATGGGTATGGGTATGTTATGATTATAAATAGGTTATAAGTAGTATGTAGAACATGAAATGAGTGGTAAATGCGAAGAAACATGATAGTTAATTGTGATCATAATTTTGGAGAATTGAGGGGAAATCATGAAATGTGGATAATATAGACGAATGACGATTGTTGTTATGCACGTTTGGGAGTTGATTTAAAGTAGGGAGGAAGTCGTATAAACAAACGAAATGTCATGTCAATTTCCCCTAGCTTTAGTGAGAACGTTCTTATAATTATTTAGCTAATGTCAATACAAATCCTCTTGAAGGTAGAACGTGTGCATCAAGGGAAAACGAGCAAGCGATAGAAGTAAACGGCAAAGGTATGTAAGGCTCGTCCCCTTCTTTCAAGGCATGACTCCCGTATTACCATTTACTTCTCTATATCTTCGTGACCCTCTTACATCCCTAAACATGAAAGTTAAAGGTCATCAAGAGCTTCTTGGGAGACATGTTTTATGACAGCGATGATGATAATGATGTTTTCATGATGCCGATATTTCTATGTTTATGATTTCATCGATGCTGTTCTTCGTTGTTGTCTCACCTCATGATATTAGTTCCTTCAAGGTGAGACGTAGCGATGATGATGATGCCATAATGTGATCGGAGGTTCACGACCTTACGTCACTCCGATAGAGTGTACTTTTACTTGGGCTCTCATGCATGCTACGTATATTATATGTATATATGATATGTATACGTATATAGGGGACATGGGGAAAGGTGAGGCACTATAGACGCATAGCCACATGATCAGCTAGTATCTTATGATATTATCCCGGATGCAGGCTATATGGGTGATGGATCGGGCCGTACGTTCCACGGCAATATATATTATATGATAATATATGGATCGGGCTGCACGTTCCGCAGCAATACATGATATGATATTTTACGAGTATGCATGCATGACTCCGCCATAAGAGGCAAGCAGTCACTGGTTATCTTCTTATCTTTACTTTATCTTCTTATTTCCTTGCTATTTCATTATGCATGCCTTACATACTCAGTACATTGCTCGTACTGACATCCTCTTCTTTTGGATGCTGTGCTCGTGCCCACAGGTAGATAGGGAGACGACCCCGCTTCCTAGGAGCCAGGCCAGCTTGTACCAGAGCACTTCCATAGACCGGAGGTGCCGATTTTGACATATTCTTTTGTGTATATATTTGGATATGGTGGAGTTCTGTCCCTTCTTCATGACTCCAGAGTTTCAGTTACTCACGTGTGGGTAGTGGATATTATGTGACCCTCGATGTATATTCTGTATATTATTCTTTTGTTGCCGTAAGGGCTTCTGTATATATATAAGTACATATTTTATGGGATGAATGTGTGTACAGGTCAAGATGATAATTGTCACACCCTAATTTTTGTTAGGGCGTGATGGGCACCCGACCCTTATTTAGGGCCGAGCGAACCCGCTAACTCTCGTAATACTCATAATCATGCTGGGCCCTCAAATCATGACACAAATGCATAATGAAAGCTTTTCGAAGAACCATGTGCCTTTCATCTTTCTCAAATCAAATAAAATCTGTAACATATGAAACTTGTAACACAATGCATAATAATACATCGGCTTACATAACCGCTTACAAAACTGACATCTTATACACACAACACTGTCTGCAAAGTCTCTAACATAACTCCAGATACCATAACAAAAACACCCTGACTCGGCAACACTCCGGGGGGAAATGGAGCTCGCCAATCCAGCTGGAACATCTCCTACTAACATCTTCTACTCATCTGGGTGTACCTGCGTGGCATGAAACGCAGCCCCCGAAGAAAGGGGGTCAGTACGGAATATGTACTGAGCATGTAAAGCGTGGAATACAGAAAACGAGGTCATAACCGAAGTAAGGAGTACAGAAAGTTAGCATAATAACCAGAATACCAAAGTGCTTGCATCTGAAATACAAATCGTACATAAGAGGTACAGAAGACAAATATAATAATCAGAATGCCAAAATGCTTACTCCTGAAATACAAATCATGCATATCAATGTCATGTATCATATCCGGCCCATAATGGGACTGAGTGACATAAGTAAATGATCATCATATACATATGCATATATAACGTGTCCCGGCCCTCCAGTGAGGGACTCGGTAAATAAGATCATCATATCATCATCTCATCATCATATATATACCGTACCCGGCCCTCTAGTGAGGGACTCGGTGAACAGAATCATCATATCATCATGTCATCATATATCATATCATATGTCATCATGTCATCATACATCATATCATATATCACATGCGGTCCATAATGGGACCCGGCGGACAGAACGTGGTTGCCACTCCATCTTTGGCGCCACAACACATCATACTTCTGAATATTGTATACCTCCGAACACATCATACTCTATATCACATCATACTCCGTATCACATCATACTTCGTAACACATCATACTTCGGAATCACATCATACTTCGGAATTATATCATACTTCGTAACACATCATACTTCAGAATACACATCATACTTCGGAATCACATCATACTTCGGAATATAGCATAGTGCGCACGATAACATACCGGCCCAGGACTCGGCTAAAGAGGTAACAACAGAACGTACGAGCAGAATCGTGAGTAACCATATGCATAAAAATCATTATTACAGACTCAATAGAATAATCAAAGCGAACTATTATTTCAAAACCCTGCATAATAGTCCAAATCAAGTTTCCTCCGAATGTCACTCGGGAACATATCAAATAGAGCTTTAGAAATCATAGTTACGTATCAAAATCATATGCATAAAAATCCTCATTTCAAACTCGACAGATAAATAAGTAATCATACTCGGGGGTCGGAATCATAGCCACATTAAGTTCTTTCAAAAATAGGTCGTTAGAACCAAACATGGAAAAGTCTCGGGGCCCACGGACAGGCATCCAACCAATTCGAGACCGCCTATGAAAATTAAAGTCATTATACGTTATCGAACTTTCTACGAACATTTCGAAGCGATCCGGTTCTGTCTATGAAAGTTACGGACATTTTTAGACATAGGATCCTTTGGGAACAAAACCGTTTACACAGCATTTCAAGTCCAATCATATCAAAGACATACGGACCATAGCTTGACCATATTAAGGATGCCAACATCAAGAAGCAAATAGGAATCGTAAACATACTCGGACTTTAAGAATAGAGTTACCCCCAAGGCTCATAACATATCATAACTTACTTACGTCTAGGACATGCCAAAAGAAAAGAAGGATAAGCTTCACATACCTCGTCCGCTTCCTAAGTTATTCCGATCTTAAGTCTCGGCTTCTCAAAATCTACAATATCGTCGTTAGACACCAAGCATTAGTCACAAGCACTTAGGATTCAATTCCAAGCCATCATTTTATCTACAGAAATTTGGGCAGCATTTCCCCTATAAATTCAACAACCCCGAGAATTCAACTCGGCTAAACCTTCAACATCAATACCAACAACCATTCCAACAACATCAATAAGTAATTTCAAACGCATTTTAACATTGATAATTCTTTTCTACATAATTCGACGACATTCCATTGGCATTCGACTCAACCAAATATGATCAAACCAACATCAATGCTCGCACGTTCAATTACTAATCCGAGACCATTCAAACAATATTCAAGAACACTTTAAACAATCCGCACAATATTCAAATCAACCCAACCAATGTACCACATAACCCGAAACCTCCCAACTTCAATGGGAATAACAATAACATATTTCTTTCTTCCAAATTCATCAACTACACCAACAATTCACACATTGACAACATCATTTTCATAAATACAAGAAACTATATTTAATTCACATTAGCTTCCATAACAAACCACAAACGACTATAACTTCAATTTGAATCATTAAACTTTCATTTGCATCATAAAATCTTCATTTTCACCATAGAATCCACAACACAACATCTTAAACCTACCAAATGAAATTAGTTCTTCACTTCTACACTACACCACACATACACGGCCACACACACAACATTATATTTTCATGAACTTCATTCATTTTTACATTTCACAACATGTACAAATCATCCATAAAACACATAAAGAAGATTAAACCTCACCTTTTCCCTTCAACTTCTCTATTCGGCTAGACTTGTTCATGGCAACAACGAACGGTTTTCTTGCTCCAACAACTACTCCACGTTAACATGACCTTCCAATTAGTGGGAAAACTAGAAGAAACCAATTTTTCTTGATCAAATTTTCAAGGACCATTTTCGACCATGCTATGGCCGAATGGTCTCTCTCCCTCTTTCTCCATGTTTCTTGAATTTTCTTGAGTGAAAATGATGATGAAGATGATTTAATTATCATCTTATACTACCATATATAATTAATACATGTGGCCTATGGCCCACATCCCATATACAGGGCCACATGGCCCCCTTTTTCATGAATATTAAGTTTCCAAAACTTCACCTTTGGCCCCATATTTTCCTTAATGTTCCATGCCAATAATATTTACAAGCAACTTGTGAATTAAAACAAAACCGGAAAATGGTCTTGTCCTTAACTTATCATGATTAACTCGGATTATCCCAAGGTACAAAATATGGGATATAACAATAGTAGTATGATATGTGGTGCTCGGTAGTCAGCTCCGGGTGCCCGTCATGGCCCACTAGGAGGGTCGTGACAAAAGTGATATCAAAGCAGTTGCGTCCAAGGGTGTGTCTACGAGCCGTGTCCAGTAGAGTCTTGTTTATGGGTGTGAAGCGCGCCACACTTATAAACAAGAGGCTGCGGAGCATTCAGGAATAATGACCGTCTTTCTTTTCATAGATCGTGCGATAGAGCCATAATGTAAGATTTACTCCATTCTAATTGTGCGTTATGATTTCAGCGATGCCGACAGGAAAGAAGAAAATTCGCACAATATTAAATGCCACCGGAGAAGGCACCAGTCGAGAACCTCCAGCTGTGTTGGGACATGGCGAGGCTCAGAGTGCTACTCCCTCGCATGCCACCCCCACTCCTATCCCTCCAGCGACAGAGGAGCATGAGAGGGCCCCAGCTCCTTCCCCAACTGCTCCAAATCAGGACTTACGAGATGTCGTTCGGTTGCTAACCCAGTTAGTTACCGCGCAGGCTCAGCGGCAGAGTACGGGTACAAGTGATAGGGCGACTAGTGCCCGAGCCCATGATTTCATGATCTTAAATCCTCCAGAATTTTTTGAGTCAAAACCGGATGAGGACCCACAGGGATTTATTGATGAGGTATTGAGGACATTGAGGATTATTCATGCTTCTGATATCGAGTCCGTGAAGTTGGCTTCATATAGACTCCGGGACGTAGCTGTTTTGTGGTATAACAATTGGATTTCTTCAAGAGGGGAAAATGCACCTCTCCTAAAATGGCAAGAGTTTGTGGACGCCTTTATTCGGCATCATTTTCCCCTTGAGGTTCATCGGGCTCGCGCCGATAGATTCCTGAATCTTCAGCAAGGGAATATGAGTGCCCGGGAATATAGGCTCCAGTTTAATTCATTGGCCAGGTATGCTCCGGCCATGGTAGCATACATGGGAGACCGGGTACATCGATTTGTGAGGGGCTTAGGACCACACTTATTTAAATACTGCTTGATAGCTTTGCTACTGGAAGGAATGGACATCTCGCGCATTCAAGCGCATGCCCAGAACTTGGAGGAGCAACAACAACCGTATAGGGGAGAGCGAGATACAGACAGGGATATGGTAAAAGGACTATATCAGCGAGTGTTGGCAGTGAGTACAGAGGAAGACAAGGGCAGCAATATTCCAGGTATTCAGGCCAGCCTGCATCTAGTGTACCTCCTCGGTTTGCGGGCTGAAAATTTGATCGTCCTATTTATTCTGGGCCTAGTCAGGGTTCGGGAGCTTTGGGTTCCCAATATCGTGGTGATTCTAGCCATAGGAGACCACCGGTACCACGGTGTAGTCAATGCGGTAAGGTACATTCGGGTCAGTGTCGTCGAGGCTCGGATGCTTGTTATGCCTGTGGTCGAGTTGGCCACGTGATGCTTGATTGTCCGTTGAGGAGTGGCTAAGATGAGGCCCAGCCTACGTGTTCGACGCGGGTTCTTCGTCATCGTGCGCCCCGCGCGGGCGGCTTCCCTGTGTCTCGAGGGCCGTGGCAGAGGCAGAGGAGGAGCCTCTAGTTTGAGCGGTCCCCAGAATCGTATCTATGCACTGATCGGATGACAGGATCTGGAGACCTCTCCTGACGTTGTAACAGGTATATTGAAAGTATCTTCTTATGATGTTTATGCAATAATTGATCCGGGCCTCTACCTTGTCCTATATTACTCCTTACATTGGTCGTATCGGGATAAAACCCGGAGCCAATCAAACCTTTTGAAGTGTCCACTCCGGTTGGTGATCCGGACTAGCCAGGACAAGTATACTGAGTGTAGGTTGTGTAATTGTAGTGTGTGGCCGGCACAATCGTAGCGATTTGATTGAAGCGAAAATCGGATTTCGAAGTTATTATGGGCATGGACTGGTTAGCTTCTTGTTATGCAAATGTAGATTGTAGGGCCAAGGTGGTCAGGTTTCAATTTCTTGGAGAACCAGTTTTAGAATGGAAGGGTAATATTGCATCTCCAAGCAGGTTTATATCTTACCTCAAGGCAAGGAAGATGATTGCCAAGGGCTATATTTATCATTTAGTTCGAGTTCATGACACGGAAGCAAAATCGCCGACTCTTCAATCTGTTCCGGTAGTAAACGAGTTTCCAGATGTATTTCCGGATGAGCTTCCAGGTCTTCCACCAGAACGGGAGATTGAATTCACTATCGATATGTTGTCGGATACTGAGCCAATATCTATCCCTCCCTACAGAATGGCTCCTACAGAATTGAAAAAATTAAAAGCACAATTGAAAGATTTACTCGAAAAAGGATTTATTAGGCCCAGTTCATCACCGTGGGGAGCACCTGTCTTATTTGTAAGGAAGAAAGACGGATCCCTGCGGATGTGTACCGATTATAGGCAGCTGAACAGGGTGACAATAAAGAATAAATATCCACTTCCGAGGATCGACGATTTATTCGATCAATTGCAAGGAGCCAAGTGATTTTCCAAGATAGATCTGAGGTCAGGATACCATCAAGTGAGAGTCAAAGAAGAAGATATTCCAAAGAAGGCTTTTAGAACCGGATATGGTCATTATGAATTTCGGGTGATGTCGTTTGGCTTGACCAACGCTCCAGCAGTGTTCATGAACCTGATGAATGATGTGTTTAGGCCATTCCTGGATTTATCTATAATTGTATTCATCAATGATATCCTAGTATACTCTAAATCAGAGGAAGAACATGCGGAACATTTGCGTACTGTCCTTGGAATTCTTCGAGCTCACAAATTATATGCTAAATTTTCAAAATGTGAATTTATGGTTGAACTCTGTAACTTTTTTGGGCCACATCATTTCAGCCGATGGTATTTGGGTTGACACCCAAAAGATCGAGACTATGAAGACTTGGCCAAGGCCTTTCACCCACAGAAGTTCGTAGTTTTCTGGGTTTGGCAGGGTATTACAGGAGATTTGTGGAAGGGTTTTCCTCTATTTCAAAGACCGATTGACGAAGCTAACACGGAGTAAAAGTCGCTAAATTTCGGTGGACGGTGCTTGTGAGCGAGCTTTCGGGAGCCGAAACGCAGTTGACTTGACTCCGGTTCGACACTTCCGTAAAGATCGAAGGTTATGTGGTGTATTGTGATGCCTGCGGTGTCGGGTTAGGCTGTGTGTTAATGCAAAGACGGCAAGGTCATTGCCTATGCTTCTAGGCAGTTACGAAAACATGAGAAGAATTATCCGACCCACGACCTTGAATTAGCTGCGGTCATTCATGCTCTAAAGATATGGAGGCACTATTTATATGGTGTCCATGTGGACATCTACACAGATCACAAAAGCCTTCAATATATTTTCAAGCAAAAGGAATTAAATCTGCGTCAGAGGCGATGGTTAGAACTATTGAAGGATTATGACGTAAATATTCTATACCATCCTGGTAAAGCAAATGTGGTGGCGGATGCTCTCAGCCTTAAGTCCATGGGCAGTCAAAGTGATGTTCCATCGAAAAGGAAGGAATTAGCTCGTGAGCTTCACCAACTAGCTAGCTTAGGAGTTCACTTAATGGATTCGGGCAACACAGGAGTTAATGTGCTTAACCAAGTTGCTTCGTCCCTAGACACAAAAGTAAAAAGGCATCAATACGAGGATCCCAAATTGAGGTAATATAGAAATGTACGTCCCCGAAAAGAGAAGTCACCATTTGAGGTCTCTGCAGAAGGGATTCTTAGGTACCGAAACAGGTTATGTGTTCCGAATGTTACGGGACTGCATCATCAAATCCTAAAAGAAGCTCATTACTCCCGTTATTCCATTCATCCAGGAGCGACGAAGATGTACCATGATCTCAAACTAATGTATTGGTGGGAAGGAATGAAGAAAGATATAGCTGAGTTTGTGGCTCAATGTCCAAACTGCCAACAGGTTTGAGCATCAGAAACCAGCAAGGCTCTAGCAAGAAATGAAAATTCCAACATGGAAATAAGAGGAAGTGCAGATCGCCTATCGGATGGTTTAAAGTGGGAGAAACACAATTAATAGGCCCAGAATTGATCCAACAAGCGATTGAGAAGGTTAAGCTTATCCGAGGCCGGTTGGTGACAGCTCAAAGCCGCCAAAAGTCTTATACGGATAATTGTCGTAGGAATTTG
The DNA here is from genome assembly GCF_029784015.1 of Lycium ferocissimum. Lineage (NCBI taxonomy): Eukaryota > Viridiplantae > Streptophyta > Magnoliopsida > Solanales > Solanaceae > Lycium > Lycium ferocissimum. The sequence continues at coordinate 6,839,042 of NC_081351.1, forward strand.
GAATTTCAGGTCAATGACTGGGTATTTTTGAAAGTATCGCCAATGAAGGGGATAATGAGGTTTGGTAAGAAAGGTAAGCTTATTCCACGATACATCGGACCCTACAAGATCGTACGGAGAGTGGGCCAAGTAGCTTATGAGTTGGATTTACCCCCAAAGCTGAACTCAGTCCATCCAGTCTTCCATGTGTCGATGCTCCGTAAGTGTGTTGGGGGTCTGGCCAAAATAATACCCGCAAGCGACATTCAAGTCACTGAAAAATTGGCTTATGAAGAAGTACCTGTTGCCATACTAGATAGACAAGTGCGGAAGCTTAGAAACAAAGAGGTAGCCTCAGTCAAAGTTTTATGGAGGGATGATAACGGAGAGGAGATGACTTGGGAAGCAGAGGAGGCTATGAAGCTTAAATATCCGCATCTACTTCCACCCCCAAAGGAGACTCAAGGTGAAACATCAGTGCCCCCAGGTATGAAATGTTTTACTTTATTACTTTTGGGTCGTGTGTGGCCTTATTCCTTATTGTGGATGTTGTAGCCCTGTGTGGCAATATTATTTTAGGTTCTTTGTGACAGGATGGTTGTCACGACCCAACCCCGTAGGCCGTGGCTAGCGCCGTCCGGGCACCGTACGTACCATAAGCCAAAAATAGTAACTCAAGTATGTAAAGAAAATTTGGACGAGTTTCCTACGTTTTTCTTACTAACGAATTTACTGCACGCGAGAAAATACCAACAAAGGCCACACGGGGCCACCATATTCATATACACATATATAGGCGAGCGACAAGGCTGCGCGGTGGATAAACCGCCCGTACATATAATACATACACGCACTGTACAGATATGGCCATAACCCACGTACATGTCCACGGGCCTCTAAACGGAATAGCGAAATCATATGACGGGACGGGCCCCGTCGTACCCCTGAATAATAGTATACATATGTATCAAAGAAAATATATACCAAAATGTATGAGCTCCGGAAGAAGGAGCACTCCCCGAAACGGATAGATGGCCTAGGCGGTGGATCCTCAAAGCGGCGTCGGTACCGCGGCACGAAACGACCCCGAAGAAAGGGGTCGATGCAGAAATATGTCTTGAGTATGTAAGCGCGAACACGATAAATAGAACCACAACCGAACTGGGCTTTATCAAAATAAATATAGAAATCAGGTAATCAAAAAAAAACTTGCCTGTAAATTATATCTTATGCATACCCATATCATGTCATCAAGTCATTATATACATACAGCGTACCCGGCCCTCCAGGGAGGGACTCGGTAAATAAGGTCATGTAAACATCATGTATAGTAATCATGTAATCAAGTAATCATATGCATATGCCGTACCCGGCCCTTGGTGAGGACTCGGTGAATAGGATTGTCAAATGCCATCACGCCGCCATCCCCATACCATTACATCATCGGATCATCGTATATGTATTTATATAGCGTGCCGGCCCTCAGTGAGGGACTCGGTGAATATACAATGAGGCTGTGCACGATTTCATACCGGCCGGGACTCGGTGAAAGACGTATTAATCTTGCACGAGCAGAGTAGTGAGAAAACCATATGCAATACAAAACATACAACACTTTACATAGACTCGAAGGCGTAACACAAATGACCGATCTCATAGCGGACCTTTAGTAATAATCAGAACATGATTCTTTCGGATGTCGAACTATTTCATATCAGAGTAATCGTTCTGGAGTACTTGCAAGTTCCAAAGTGAATCATAAGACTCAAATAAATAGATATAACAGTTATTCTGTAGAAATTAGAAAGGTAGCTAAAAACTTTCCTTAGTCTTCCAAAGTAGTTCAAACGGAATAATAGGAAAAATCCGGACAAAATGGGCCCACCTCGGTCAAATGAGGTGGCGTATGTAAATTACGCACGTCAAATTTCATAACGTCATTTATGAGTATTTTAAGGCAATCGGGTTTCATTTACACAAGTTTTAGAAGGTAGAACAATCTTTCTAACCATTCACACAATAAACCTTTCAATTCTACTGAACGAAAAAGGGGCGTTTCTAGACGCAGATTCCGCGGAGTGAAGTTGTCCCCAAGGTCCGAATCCGAGCCTAGTACATCTAAGACATGCCAAGAGAAGAAATGGAAGAGCTTTACATACCTTATTCGTCCTTTACGCTTGTCCAACTTCAAGTCCCGTTTCGTCCAAAATCTACATTGGGTCATGGTTACCAAATATTAATCATAAGGTTTTAAGAATTCGATCTTAACCAATTCTTGGCTACAAAGATTTGGGCAGCATTTCCCCTATATTTACACCAACCCCGAGATTTCAACTCGGCTAATTTCAACAACAACCCAACAAGAAAACAAACTACAACATCAATAATCCACTCACAATACATTTTAAGATTAACAACTCTTTTCTACATAGTTCATCAACATTCCATAATACTTACTTCAACATTTCATTATATTCCATTCGACTATTCGCATTCAAATCAACATAAACGCTTATACATTCGATTACCAATCCAAAACCATACAAACAGTACTCAAGAATACTTTAAACAATTTACAAAATATTTCAAACAATCCAAACAATACCCCAATCCACCCAAAACCAAGCAAAACCCGAGAGCAACAACAACATTATCTTTCCTTCTTCCAAATTCATGAATTCCACCAACAATGCACACGTCAACATTATTACTTTCATAAATATAAGACTACATTCAAATCACATTAACTTCTAAAAACAGCCCCTCAACGACTACCCTTCAACTTGCACCATTTACCCTTCATTTTTTTCATAGAATCCACAACGACAACAACCGAAACAGTACGTAAAATTTGTTTACCTTACCCTACCAAGAGCAGCCCCTACACGGCCACTTCTCAACATGCATAGGCTCATGAGTTTCATTCGTTTTCTATACACTACAACAACACACAAGCATGCTAAACATAGTTACTCCATCATTCATACCACACCACACACCACACGGCTAAACACTTGCACACACACGGCTTCCCTTCAATATGCATCCTTCAATGAATTTCATTCATTTCCACATACTATATCATGCACAAATCATCCACAACACAAGAGAAAGAAGGTTGAGTCTTACCTTAGCACTTGTCTTCTCCACTTAGCCACACTTTGTGCCTTGAACAAATGGTTGCTCTTCTACTCAACCAGCCCTCTATGTTGTCACACACCTTCTAAGGGGTTGAAATACTTAAGAGGATATTTTTTTGATCAATCTCTCTTCCTCCTTCTCGGTTTGAGCTTGGCCGTATGGCCTTGTTCAATGTTTCTCCAAGCTTCTTGATTTCTCCTAAGTGTGAAAATGATAAGAATGATCCCTTCTCCTCTTTTTAATTACATATATTAGCCCTCCATGTGGCCATGGCCCACCCTAAGGTGGCCGGCCACATGGCCCCTATTTTTTCTTTTTTTTTTTTTTGTTTTTCATGAACTAAAATACTTTCCAAAAATGACTTTTGACCCCAAATGTTTCCTTAATAATTCATACCACCATATCATGCACATTTATTTCTTAAAACAAAATTGTCGTTAAAATCTCCATTCCGCCTCCCGGAATATCCTTGTTCCACACTTTTCATAGTTGACTCGGATTATCCCGACGTATGAAATACGGGATATAACATCCTTCCCCCCTTTAGAACATTCGTCCTCGAATGTTCGACTAGTCTTATAAAGTCGTATAAGGATTTCGGGGGTTTCCTTTATTGTCAATTTATTATTACGCCTTTCGTGAAACACATAAATTCTCCTCTTTTGATAGTTGGCTAATTCCGATCATCTTGCTCAAGCCATCTTATGCTCACTTGTAATACCCTAAATACACTATCTCGGGTTATCTCTTTATTTTTACTTCAATCCTTCTATGACCCATTCGTCCTTAGTGCAAGTCCTATCTCGGTAACTTAATTCACCTTATTTCTCGTATCCGCTTCCCCCCTTTAGGGGTATTCTTATATTATTATCTGATCACCTTCGCCTTACGCCTATATTTCTTCCTCTTGGTCAGACCGCACTTCGGTTTTGATGTTCTGATCCCTCTTACTATTTATCCACTCACTTCCTTTCTCTTTCCGATATTACTATGCCAGTACTTCCCAAGTCTATCCTATAGTTGAAATAATATCAAATCACCTTATGACGTTCATGCCATTCTTTTTTTTTTTTTTTTTTTTTTTTTTACTTGAACCCTGTTGTTCTGTCCGATTAATGCCTCCCGTATACCGCCACATTGATTACCGGAATACGTTCACCCGCTAACATAGTCATGCACGGAGTATCACACGCTTTCAGTACACACATATATGCCTGTCAGCATCTCACTCACAAAAGATCCCCCAAACACTACTTAAATTGGCCTTAACTCTAGTGTCGTGAAGCACCTTCTTTTTCTTTATCCGATCTTGTCCGCTCCGACCTATACGGCCTCTCAAGATTTCCGCCTACTCAGGATATTCTGAATCCCTTTAGACTACTCTAGCTTTCCATTGCTTCTTATGACTAAAGTTGTGAAACTTTCAGAAACTTCCCAGGGGGTCACCCATCATGAAATTTCCCTTACTCTAGCACGCTTAACTTCGGGACTGCACCGAAATACGGTGCTCTAACGTTAACATAATCGCGTTCAGCTAACTACTGGACCCTTGCCACATAATTTGGAGTAAAATAAAGTCTTGACAGATTTCCAGACGCCCTCGTAGCACAATTACCGTTTTGCCCCTCTCTCGCTTTTATCTATTCATGGTCACTTATGGATATTACCACTTTTCATCCTAAACTCCCGGGTCCGTAATAACAATGAACACGCCTTAATTACCGTTATTTATAAATACTTGGTTATCAACCCTTGGTTTTCCGCCTACCGCTATCAGGTAGCAATCAGACAATAAATATGCACACATAAATATATAAATTCTAGTGAGGGTTTATGTACCTGTAGCCGCATCTGGTGGTGCCTCCTGATCCTGCCTCCTTGTCAGAGCAAATACGCGGTTCGAAGGACCGCTGGAACTCGAGACTCCGCCGCGGCCTCTACCCCGGCCGCCGGTGCCGGTGTACCTGCCCCGCAGGCGCACGCCGCCGCCGAGGAGGACGAACCGGCGGCCGACCCAAAGAGGGCCGGACCACGTCCCCCGAACCACCCCTATACCGGCACTCCCTCGTAATATGGCCCCGACGGCCGCAAGAAAAACGAGGCACCGATGCCGCGACGGCATTCCCCAAAATGAGGTCTACCACAACGAGAACACCGAGGTAATGGGGGCCTCGTCGGCCGAATCTCTATCCACCGCGGCTCGAAGCCGGAGCCTCGACCGGCTCCCCGAATACCCGCACGATCAAATCTCCCGCCGGGAACCGTGGGGGTGCACTTCAGGCCGGCCGGGTCGAATACCCCGTACGCCGCCGAGGCCGCCGCCTCGAGAATCCCCCGAATATCCCGCCGATCTAGCCCTCTTGGGCGGCCCTCACGTGATCCCCGTCGGGCTGGCGCCCTCTATGTCGCTCTTCCATGCCCTGGGCATATGCCTGTACTCGTGCGATGTCCATGCCAGACTGAGCGACCATCGACATACAACTATCAATCAAATAATCATCCACCCATAACAAACCGGTGTACCTGTCGCCATGTACGCCACAATATGAGGAGCGTATCTCGGCTAAAGAATCAAACTCGGTGTACTCCGGGACGCTCCCTACCATTCGCCGCAAATGTATAAACACAGCGTGAACACGGCGCGTCGGCCTCACGGGGTAGAAAGTGGGCAAGAAAAGCCTCCGTGAACTCGTCCCATCTGTACTGGGAGCACCCTCGCCGCGGGACGACTCCCCAAGACTCGCGCCGGGCCGCAATGTCGTGCGGCCCGATACGACGCGAACTCGATGACTCGGTCTCGGAGGCCACGACAAGTCGCGGCGTGCGCGCATCTCTCGATGAACTCCCGAGGGTCCTCCTCGGGCTTTGACCGAAGAACTCGCGGATTACGGGTCGAAATATCGAGCCCTGCGGCCATCCACGTCCACCAAAGAAATCATCTCCCGGTCCCCGCCTCGGACCCGCTCCTACCGTCGCGGTCAACAACCGAACGTCCTCATGGCCGTACTCCGTCCCCAGCCCGGGGGCCGGAGGCTCGGGCACTCGAACCTCGGGGGCGGCGGGCGGGGCCGCCTCCGCGCCGCACGCGCCGCCTTCGTGCTCCCGGACGGTGATGGGGTGGCGAACTAGCCGACCGGGGCTACAATCTCCGGCTCGGGCCGGGCATGGGCCCGGTAACTCTGCCCCGACTAGTCTCTCCCCGAAAGAAGAGTCTTGCCCGCTTCGGGCAATTGTCGCCTTTCGGAGGCATCGGCGAAAACATAACGATTTATTGTGAGGAGTCATCCCGATAATAAGCTCTATCGCACGATCTAAGATCGAAAGAAAGGTAACATCCTAAATGTCTGCCAGCCTCCCCTTTATAGATGTGGTGCACAACACACCGATAAACAAAGGATTCTACTAGTGACACGCCCCCGCGACATTCGGGATCGACCGCTCCGATACCACTTTTGTCACGACCCAACCCCCGTAGCCGTGGCTAGTGCCCGATCCGGGCACCCGCATCCGGGCACCTAAGTACGTATCATAAGCACAAATAATAACTCAAGTATGTAAAGAAAATTTCGGCGAGTTTCCTTTGTTTTTCGAACTACCGAATTTACCCGCACGCGGTAAAATACCAACAAAGGCCACACGGGGCCACCATATTCATATACATATATATAGGCGAGCGACCGGCCGCGCGGATGGATAAACCGCCCATACATATAATATATACACGCATGCGTACGTATATGGCCATAACCCACATACATGTCCACGTGACCTCTAAACGAATAGCGAAATCATATGACGGGACGGGGGCCCGTCGTACCCCGAATAATAGTATACATATGTATCAAAGAAAATATATACCAAAATATATGAGCTCCCGGAAAAAGGAGAACTCCCGAGAAAGCGAGGATAGATGGTCTAGGCAGGTGGATCCTCAAACTGAGCGTCGGTACCTGCGCGGCACGAAACGCAGCCCCCGAAGAAAGGGGGTCAGTACGAAACATGTACTGAGTATGTAAAGCGCAGAACACAATAAATAGAACCACAACCGGACTGGGCTTTATCAGAATAAATATAAAAATCAGGTAATCAAAAAAAAACTTGCCTGTAAATTATATCTTATGCATACCCATATCATGTCATCAAGTCATTATATGCACATATAACGTCCGGCCCTCCAGGGAGGGACTCGGTAAATAAGGTCATGTAAACATCATGTATAGTAATCATGTAATCAAGTAATCATATGCATATGCCGTACCCGGCCCTTCAGTGAGGGACTCGGTGAATAGGATTGTCAAATGCCATCCTGGCCGCCATCCCCATACCATTACATCATCAGATCATCGTATATGTATTTATATAGCGTACCCGGCCCTCTAGTGAGAGGACTCGGTGAACAATGCAATGAGACTGCACGATTTCATACCCGGCCGGGACTCGGTGAAAGACGTATTAAGCTTGCACGAGCGAGTAGTGAGAAAACCATATGCAATACAAAACATACAACAATCTTACGAGAAACTCGAAGGCGTAACACAAATGACCGATCTCATAGCGGACTTTTAGTAATAATCGGAGCATATGATTCTTTCGGATGTCGAACTATTTCATATCGAGTAATCTTTCGGGAGTACTTGCAAGTTCCAAAGTGAATCATAAGACTCAAATAAATAGATATAATCTTATTACGTAGAAATTAGAAAGGTAGCTAAAAACTTTCCTTAGTCTTCCAAAGTAGTTCAAACGGAATAATAGGAAAAATCCGGACAAAATGGGCCCACCTCGGTCAAATGAGGTGGCGTATGTAAATTACACACGTCAAACTTCATAACGTCATTTACGAGTATTTTAAGGCAATCGGGTTTCATTTGCGCAAGTTTTAGAAGTTAAAACAATCTTTCTAACCATTCACACAATAAACTTTTCAATTCTACTGAATGAAAAAGGGACGTTTCTAGACGTAGATTCCGCGGAGTGAAGTTGTCCCCAAGGTCCGAATCTGAGCCTAGTACATCTAAGACATGCCAAGAGAAGAAATGGAAAAGCTTTACATACCTTATTCGTCTTTTACGCTCGTCCAACTTCAAGTCCCGTTTGGTCCAAAATCTACATTGGGTCATAATTACCAAATATTAATCATAAGGTTTTGAGAATTCGATCTTAACCAATTCTTGGCTACAAAGATTTGGGCAGCATTTCCCCTATATTTACACCAACCCCGAGATTTCAACTCGGCCAATTTCAACAACAACCCAACAAGAAAACAAACTACAACATCAATAATCAACTCACAATACATTTTAAGATTAACAACTCTTTTCTACATAGTTCATCAACATTCCATAATACTTACTTCAACATTTCATTATATTCCATTCGACTATTCGCATTCAAATCAACATAAACGCTTATACATTCGATTACCAATCCAAAACCATACAAACAGTACTCAAGAATACTTTAAACAATTTACAAAATATTTCAAACAATCCAAACAATACCCCAATCCACCCGAAACCAAGCAAAACCCGAGAGCAACAACAACATTATTTTTCCTTCTTCCAAATTCATGAATTCCACCAACAATGCACACGTCAACATTATTACTTTCATAAATATAAGACTACATACAAATCACATTAACTTCTAACAACAGCCCCTCAACGACTACCCTTCAACTTGCACCATTTACCCTTCATTTTTTTTCATAGAATCCACAACGACAACAACCGAAACACTACGTAAAATTTATTTATCTTACCCTATCAAGAGCAGCCCCTACACGGCCACTTCTCAACATGCATAGGCTCATGAGTTTCATTCGTTTTCTATACACTACAACAACACAAAAGCATGCTAAACATAGTTACTCCATCATTCATACCACACCACACCACACGGCTAAACACTCGCACACCTTGCGCTTCCCTTCAATATGCATTCTTCAATGAATTTCATTCATTTCCACATACTATATCATGCACAAATCATTCACAACACAAGAGAAAGAAGGTTGAGTCTTACCTTAGCACTTGTCTTCTCCACTTAGCCACACTTTGTGCCTTGAACAAATGGTTGCTCTTTCTACTCCAACCAGCCCTCTATGTTGTCACACACCTTCTAAGGGGTTGAAATACTTAAAGAGAATATTTTTTTTTGATCAATCTCTCTTCCTCCTTCTCGGTTTGAGCTTGGCCGTATGGCCTTGTTCAATGTTTCTCCAAGCTTCTTGATTTCTCCTAAGTGTGAAGATGACAAGAATGATCCCTTCTCTTTTTTAATTACATATATTAGCCCTCCATGTGGCCATGGCCCACCCTAAGGTGGCCGGCCACATGGCCCCTATTTTTCTCTTCTTTTTTTTTTGTTTTTCATGAACTAAAATACTTTCCAAAAATGACTTTTGACCCCAAATGTTTCCTTAATAATTCATACCACCATATCATGCACATTTATTTCTTAAAACAAAATTGTCGTTAAAATCTCCATTCCGCCTCCCGGAATATCCTTGTTCTACACTTTTCATAGTTGACTCGGATTATCCCGACGTATGAAATACGGGATATAACAATGGTAGTGCCAAATTACAGGGAAAGCTCTGGCAAAATTTCGGTAGAAATCCCAATAATTTAACATTCAAGGACGAATGTTCTTAAGGGGGGGAGGTGTTACACCTCAAAAATTTCCCGTTAGCGTACAATGAATAGACTAACGAAGGGCATGACGTATACGATGTTTGGACAAGTAAGAAATAGTCTTTAATGGTCCTAATTAAATTTTCCAAAGACATTGGAAGTAGGAGACGAAAGTTGCTAAGGAAAGCGAATCCTATGTCGTGTGTCGGGCAAGAATTTTGAGTATCAAGCTAATGACGTTTTAATGATGCTTTAGGAAAGAGATATAATGTCCCTTAGATTGATGTTGAAGTGTTAGACAAGTGTTAAGAAGGTTCTAAAAGGATTGAAGATTAAACGAAACGACGGAGGACGACTTCGGGAAAACTGTGAGTTGCACGACCACTTCCACGGACCGTGTAACTTTGTACGAATCGTGGAAGGGTCCATGAAACTCCCAGCAGAGTTGGTGGCTGGCTGGTGGTGAACCACGACCAGTTCCACGGACAGCATAAGGTTCCACGGACCGTGAAAGTGTCCGTGGAAGTCCCGACCAGCCTCGAATAAGTTCGATTATATAATGATGTTCCCACTTCATTTATTTCATCCCACACACTTCTTCATCTCTCTCAAGACCCCTAGAATATTCCATACACTTCACCCACAAGAATTCAAGGAAAATTTATGATCAACTTCATCAAACCAACAAGAATCAAGATTGTGAAACACATTACAGCATCTAAGTCAAGAAATTCTAAGAGAGAATGAACTAGGGCTTTGGGTGCAAAAAGGGTAGACCACTCAAGGCTCATTCTACTGTGTGATCATGATTTTGGAGAATTGAGGGGAAATCATGAAATGTGGATAATATAGACGAATGACGATTGTTGTTATGCACGTTTGGGAGTTGATTTAAAGTAGGGAGGAAGTCGTATAAACAAACGAAATGCTATCCAATTTTCCCAAGCTTTAGTGAGCACGTTCTTATAATTATTTAGCTAATGTCAATACAAATCCTCTTGAAGGTAGAACGTGTGCATCAAGGGAAAACGAGCAAGCGATAGAAGTAAATGGCAAAGGTATGTAAGGCTCGTCCCTTTCTTTCAAGGCATGACTTCTGTATTACCATTTACTTCTCTATATCTTCGTGACCCTCTTACACCCCTAAACATGAAAGTTAAAGATCTCAAGAGCTTCTTGGAAGACATGTTTTATGACAGCGATGATGATAATGATGTTTTCATGATGCCGATATTTCTATGTTTATGATTTCATCGATGCTGTTCTTCGTTGTTGTCTCACCTCATGATATTAGTTCCTTCAAGGTGAGACATAGCGATGATGATGATGCCATAATGTGATCGGAGGTTCACGACCTTACGTCACTCCGATAGAGTGTACTTTTACTTGGGCTCTCATGCATTCTACGTATATTATATGTATATATGATATGTATACGTATATAGCGGACATAGGGAAAGGTGAGACGCTATAAACGCATAGCCACCTGATCAGCTGCTATCTTATGATATCATCCCGGACGCGGGATGCCCGAACGCGGGCTATATGGGTGATGGATCGGGCCGTACATTCCACGGCAATATATATTGATATATGATAATATATGGATCGGGCTGCACGTTCCGCAACAATACATGATATGATATTTTACGGGTATGCATGCATGACTCTGCCGTAAGAGGCAAGCAGTCACTGGTTATCTTCTTATCTTTACTTTATCTTCTTATTTCCTTGCTATTTCATGATGCATGACTTACATACTCAGTACATTGCTCGTACTGGTATCCTCTTATTTTGGATGTTGTGCTCGTGCCCACAGGTAGACAGGGAGACGACCCCGCTTCCTAGGAGCCAGGCCAGCTTGTACCAGAGCACTTCCATACACCGGAGGTGCCGATTCTAACATATTCTTTTGTGTATATATTTGGATATGGTGGGGTTCTGTCCCATCTTCATGACTCCAGAGTTTCAGTTAGAGGCTCGTAAATACTCACGTGTGGGTAGTGGATGTTATGTGACCCTCGATGTATATTCTGTATATTATTCTTTTGTTGCCGTAAGGACTTATGTATATATATAAGTATATGTTTTATGGGATGAATGTGTGTACAGGTCAAAATGATAGTAGTATGATATGTGGTGCTCGCTAGTTAGCTCCGGGTGCCTGTCATGGCCCACTAAGAGGGTCGTGACATTCGGCTATCAAAATAATATATGCATACGATGAGAATCTGTAAGATCATACTACCCACACATACGTATCTACGAGCCTCTACTAGAATACTAGACATATGGACGGGACGGAGCCCCGCCTGAAAGTGCAAGAGGGGGGTGAATTGTAAATTTTTCGTTCTGTCAGTCGACTAGGTTAGACCGATGAGTCGGCCCATTTTGCTCGCGGGAACACTAAACGTAAAGTGCGAGAAGGTAAATAACACAAAGAGTTTTATACCGGTTCGTATTCAACGTGAATCCTAGTCCCGATCCCTTAGGTTACCAAGGGTGATCTCTCGAACTTTTTTGTTAAAGGTTTGGTACAATTTGAGGTTTGAATGGAGCTCCTACGTCTACACTCAATTGCTCTTAATCTTTATGATACAAAGCCTCACAAACTGTATGATAACTCTCCTTTCTTTTTTCTTATACTATAAATCACTCAGACATACAATGTTTATTAAAAGTAAAGTAGAGTATTATGGGAATGACTCTAAGCATGGCTTATTGGTTTGTGAAGCAGCCCCTTTTATAGCTGGTTTAGGCTTGTCACGCAGAGAGATCAACCCAAGGGTTTTGATCCTTGGAAACAGAATTAACAATCCTATTTCCAAGAATAAGGCTGGAGCTGTTGCTGCTTTCCTTGTGCGTTGAGGCAGCATTATCAATCAACAAGATTATTACACTTCATGAGATCTTCCTTTTAATGTTGGAGATGCCCTTTCCTTCGTTGGAACACTTGTGTACTGCTGGAGTATAATGCTGAAAATATCTTTTCCTTTCTTGAATGATTTGGTACACAATTTGGTTGTGAGCCATTATTCCACTAGGGTTGGGAAAGCTGCACTTGATTGAGCCCAGATCGTTGGAGCTATTTTGTGGGCTTCCATCTTATTGGGGCTGTTTTGTGGGCTCGTAATATTCCTTGTGCAATTCAATTATTATACCTGCACAAGTAAAATTGTCATCATAAAAACTTGACACTAACAATCTCTCCCTTTTTGAGGATGACAATTTTAAATAATATGTAGTCAACTTCCCTGTAACGGATGCTCCCCCTGAATAGGTGGAGGCTCCCCCTGACTAGTCGACTAGTCTTTGTAGGCTCCCCCTGAATAGTTGACTGCCTAGTTATCCCCCTTTGGCATCACTCAAAAATAAAAGCAAGTAAACAACAAACACATATATAGTCTCATAGCATGGGTAAGATGCAAAACCAATTAGCATAAAAAGGATTAAACTAAAACGCAGCATAAACACATCCAAACATAAGTTCCACAAAAAAAACATTGTTTAAACAGACCAAACAAGGCAACCAAATAAAAAACTATTCTTGGCAGTGGAAGACTGGATGACGAAGGAAATAGGCTAATGTGTTGACAATAGCGTCCTTCATTTCAGTCAACGGAGTAGTAAGACGTTCAGGCATGGCGTTAACACTGGCTTGAAGCTTGGCGGACAGTTTGATCGCTTCCGTGACAATAGCATCCAGTTTGACCCGCAGCTTAGAAACATCAGCACCCGTTTCCTTAGTCGTATCACGAATCTTCTCGACTTGAAACAATGTCGATGCCATTAAGTCTTTGATGGACTCAATTTTGTCATCCATGGAGGAAAGTTTGGCGAGAAGTTCTGCATAACATTCGGAAAAGACAACAGAGGGGTCTGATTTTTTCGCCTTGGTGGAATGACCAGGCTGAGATGCCTCATAGACGTCTTTTAGCATCCAAGAATCATTGCTCAAAACATACCCCATGCTACCAAATGCCCTAGAGTTGTAACACCGCTTAACCAGAGTAATGGGATAGTCAACTAAATCAATTTTGTGGACTTCAAGTATGCGAGAGATGAGCATACCATAAGGAAGGCTAGAAGGATTGGAAGCACACTCAATCATGTAATTGATAATGACAGAGGACAAATTGATTTTCTTTTTGGAGAGAAGGCAAAAGGCAAAGATAGCATCACGTTGGGAAATAGTAGAGTAGGACCCAGCACGAGGTACAACAGTAGTAGCAACCATATGAGCCAGCACACAAGCCTCAAAAGAGATGTTGGATGGACCAATTTGAGCAGGAACAGAGGTGGAATTTGAAAGATTTTTCTTAACGTCATCAAAAGACACTTCAAGAGATTCAGGCCAGGAACTTTTTGGTAGTTCGGAAAAACCAAAACAGGTGCATCCAAGAATAGAGTCAAGGACAGAGCAATTTAGCACAATGTGGGTACCAAGAACCATGGTTTCGAGTTCATTAACCTTAGAAGATCGAAGATTAGCATAAAACATACGAACAGGGGTTTCATACACATGAGGAGGGGTTTTGAAAAAAATTTCCCAACCTTGATAGACGAATAACGGTTTTACCTTATAACACAGAGAGAGCATATGGTCAAGATCAACAATCCTAGCAGAGACGATGGTTTTATCGGCAAGAGACGAGAAGAGTTCTTGATGGTGGTCATCCTAAAAATTTTTGCGAAGATCGAGGGGCTTATCAGTAATGGGTTTGAGTTTCTTGGAGGAGGTGGAGCATCGAGCATCAGCAGAGGCTCGCTTTTCGAGATTATAAATGGGAACAGAGTCGGAGGCGTCAGAGGAAGAGGAGTCACCGGAGGTTATGGTGTCATGAGGGGCAGGAGAGAGGCTTTTACCGACGTCCTTGAGTCTTGAGCTTTGGCGTGTGGAAAGAAGAGCGGTTTTCACAGTTTTAGCCATTTGAGAGATGAGAGCACAGATGGAAGGGTTGCAGAGAAAGATGGAGAAGAAGATGAAAGGGGTTTGCGGATGGAAAAAAAAGAGGGTTTTATGGGGAAGGTAAAAAGGGGAGGTAAATATGGGAAGATGTGACGGTTATGATTGGAAAAGACAAGCAATTTATGGCAAAGAATTGATGAGCCGAGATTTTTGGTCTAGATATCTATAAAAAATTTAGACAGATTTTTCAATAATTCCCAAAGATATTCTTAGCATGCAGAAACGTTCTTCAAGAAGAGGCTTAGTAAAAATATCAGCAAGTTGGTTTTCTGTGTTAACAAAAGCTATTTCAAAATCTCACGAGCAACATGATTTACGATAAAATGATGCTTAATATCTATATGCTTGGCCCTAGAATGATGCACGGGATTTTTGGACGGACGGATAGCACTCGAATTATCACAGAAAATTTTGATAGGTTTAAAAAACAAGTCGTAATCGCTTAGTTGATAAGACATCCAAATTAGCTGTGTACAGTATTGACCAACAGCAATATATTCATCCTCAGTGGTAGAGAGAGAGAGACGGATCCTTATTTTTTGCTATTCTAGGAAATAAGAGATTTTCTAGAAAATTTGTAGCAAGTACCATCAGTACTTTTTCTTTCATCTTTATCACCTGCAAAGTCTGCATCTGAAAAACCTTCAAGTGTAAAATCATTTGTGTGAGGGTACCATAAACCATAATTAGTTGTTCCATGAAGGTATCTAATAATACGCTTGACAGCGGTAAGATGAGATTTCTTTAGAGCAGCTTGGAATCTAGCGCACCTACACACACTAAACATGATATCTGGTCGACTGGCAGTTAGGTAAAGCAATGAGCCAATTATACCGCAATACTTAGTTTCATCAACAAGTTTTCCTCCCTCATCCTTATCAAGAGTACAAGTAGGACTCATTGGAGTTCCCATAGCCTTTGAGTCAGACATTCCAAATTTTTGAACGAGTTCCTTGACATACTTTGCTTGACAGATAAATATTTCACTGTCAGTTTGATGAATTTGCAGTCCCAAAAAGAATTTTAATTCTCCCATCATACTCATTTCGAACTAGCTTTGCATAAGATCAGAGAATTCCTTGCACATAGAAGGGTTAGAGCTTCCAAAAATAATATCATCAACATAAATTTGTATAATGAGATTGCCTAAGAAGGATCGTTTAATAAAAAGTGTTGTATCGATCTTTCCTCTGAGAAAACCGTGACTTACCAAGAAAGAGCTTAATTGATCATACCATGCCCTAGGAGCTTGTTTAAGACCATATAAAGCCTTTGTTAATTTAAAAACGTGATAGGGAAATTTTGAATTTTCAAACCCTGGCAGTTGTTTGACATATACTTCTTCTTCAATGAAACCATTTAGAAAAGCACTTTTGACATCCATTTGAAAAAGTTTGAATTTCTTAAAAGAGGCATATGCAAACGGAGAATTCTAATGGATTCCAACCTGGCAACGAAGAGCAAACGTTTCATCATAGTCAACTCCTTTTGTTGTGAGTATCCTTGAGCAACAAGTCGGGCTTTGTTTCTAACTACTTCTCCGGCCTCATTTAGCTTGTTCCTGTATACCCACTTTGTGCCAATGATTGACGCATTTTCAGGTTTGAGAACTAGATTCCATACCTTGTTCTTTTCAAACTAATCAAGTTCCTCTTCCATAGCTTTTACCCAATTTTCATCTTTTAAGGCGTCACCAACTTTCTTTGGTTCATATTGAGAGATAAGAGCAAGATTTATTATTCTTACTAGATGCTCTAGTTTTCATCCCTTCAACGATGTTTCCAATAATAAATTTCTTTGGATAGTCGATTCGCTTCTCCGTTCGTTTGGGGAATTGTTCAATAGTAACATCGGTCGATTGAGGTGCTTGATCGACTCATAGGATGCCTTTCCTTCGATGGGTCCTGTAGCCACCGCGATGAATGTTGGTATGTCTTCTTCTTAAATGCAATTTTTCTTGTCTCGGCCATGTGATTAGTATCATCAAATACAACATGAATAGATTCTTCAATAGATAGAGTACGTTTCTTAAAAATTCTATAGGAATTGGTCTAATTAGACATACCAAGGTTTTCCTTTCCATTTTGAACAAAACAGAATATGACACGCCCAGTTTTCTTGCTATCTTGTTTCTTGACCCTTGACCCAAAAGTGATGTGGTAAGTTTGTTTCTACGATTATCGTTCTTGCCATATCCTGAAGGGTTCTGTTCTTCTGTTCAACCACACCATTTTGTTGCAGAGATCGAGGTGAGGAGAAATTATGTGTGTACCCTTGGTCATTACAGAATTCTTCAAAGGCCTTGTTTTCAAATTCTCC
This sequence comes from Lycium ferocissimum, assembly GCF_029784015.1. Taxonomy (NCBI): domain Eukaryota; kingdom Viridiplantae; phylum Streptophyta; class Magnoliopsida; order Solanales; family Solanaceae; genus Lycium; species Lycium ferocissimum. The sequence continues at coordinate 6,856,085 of NC_081351.1, forward strand.
TCCATGATCACTTCTAATGGACATGATGTAATATCCTTTCTCACGCTGAACTTTCTCACAGAAAAACTTAAAATTCTTTAGAGTACCATCTTTATGAGCAAGAAATATTACCCAGGTGAAGCGAGAGAAATCATCTATTATAACAAATGCATACCTTTTTCCTCCAATGCTAGCAGTTCTAGTAGGACCAACAAGATCCATATGGAGTAGCTGCAATGGTTTAGATGTAGACACAATATCTTTTGAATTGAAAGAGTTTCTAGTTTGTTTACCTTTTTGACATGATTCACATATATGATCTTTGGTGTAATTGAGTTTTGGCAATCCTATTACAAGATCATGTCTTGCCAGTTTCTCAATTAGGCGCATACTTGCATGACCAAGCTTCTTGTGCCACATCCACGGATCTTCACCCATTGAAGCCAGACATATATGACCTGTAGGATTTTTGACAGAGTCCAGAGTGTACACATTTTTGTTTCTACTTCCAGGAAGAATTTTCATCCCAAAGAAGTCCTCTATGACACAGCCTGTTTTACTAAACCTTACCTCAAGATCAGAGTCACATAGCTGACTTACACTTAAAATATTGTACTTAAGACCCTTTACCAACCAAACATTAGAAATGTCACAAGAATTATCAAAAGTGATAGTACCAATACCGATTACCATTCCAGTTGAGTTATCTCCAAAGGTTACTAATCCTCCATTAAAGTCAGCGACTGATTTGAATAGACTTTTGTCGCCTGTCAAATGTCTTGAACACACACTATCTAAATACTATTTTCCCTTTTCTTCTTCTTGTGGTGTTCCTGCAAGACATAATTTTTACTTTGGTTTAGGTACCCAAGGGTTCTTGGGTCCTTGATGGTTAGTTTCAACGCAATTAATTTTCTTGGGTTTCCATACCCATCCAGGTGCATTTGAAAAACGAAATCTAAAGTTATGATAATCATGACCAAGTTTTCCACAACAGAATCATGTTTGAGAAAGTTTTCCTTCTCCTTTACACGGATTGTTTGACTTGTGTATTCCAGACTTTCTTCCAGTCGACTTAGAGTATCTAGTTGACTTATCAGTTTTTAAAAAAGCAGTAGTCTTCCCTCTAAGATTATCAGCCATTGGTAAAACCTTTTTCCCAGTTGACTTATTTTCATCAGTTAACAGGTTTGACTTGGTATAACCGTGTATTTGGAAGATTTCGATAAGATATCTATTTTGGATTGTAAATTGTAGACTTCATTTTTGAAAGAATTTTTTTCTTTTTCGCAGTTTCTAATTTTGACTCCCACTCCCTTTTTCTCTCTTCAATTTCCTATATTCATCAAAAACATTATTTAGGTCTACAAGAGTTTGATCTAATAATTCTTGAGTCTCTTCACATTTAGAGCCGGGGATGGGAACTTACCTTACTAACTTTCTTCGAGAGCCATGAAACACACATTTTCAATTTCTTCGATTCTTCATCCGAAATTTCATCTTCACTCCAGTTCTTTGAAAGCTCTTTGTTTTTGATAACCTCTAGTTGGTTTCTTTCTTGCCTCAGGACATTCAGATGCGATATGGCCATATTTTTCACATTCATAACACTTCCCATCATTTTTTTTTGGTGGAAGCCTTTCCTTTTCTAAAGTTTGAGCTTCCTTTTCTATTATTTCTTGATCGTCTCATGGCTTCTATCACATGCCTGGAAATCATGGCAACTTCTTCTTCTTTAAAGTCATCATCAGATTCTTCAACTTGAGTCTTGAAGGCAACTACTTTCTTCTTTTCATCCTTCTGATATCTTTGAATGTGATTTTTTTCAAATGCTATCAGATTTCCTCTTAACTCATCACAAGTGAACTTATCCAGATTCCCATCTTCCAGGACAATTGCTTTTGGTTCCCAAGTTTTTGGTAGACTTCTAACCAGCTTTCTCACTTATTGAGAGTTGGTGTAAGTTACTCCAAGGGATTTGAGTTCTCCAATGATCTTGCTGAATCTTGTGAACATTGATTCAATGTTTTCATCGTCCTTCATCATGAAGGCTTCATAATCGTGTCTTAGAGCATCAATTTTTGTTTCCCTTACCTTTGATGTTCCCTCGTAGGTGACCTCAAGCTTATCCCATATTTCTATGGCGGTATCACAATTTGAAATTTTGGCATACTCCTCTCCACTTACTGCACAGTAGAGCAAGGCTATTGCCCTGGCATTTATTTGCAGTGTCTCTTGTTGTTCTTTGGTAATGTCATGTGATTCCAGATCTATTGTTGAAGTATCTGTGTCTTCCTTGTTTTCGATCTTGGTGTTTGGAATGGGTTTGGAGCTTTTTTAATCACGATCCAGGCTTGATAATCTGTTGACTGCACAAGTATTTTGAACCTCTCCTTCCAATGACAATAGTGTTCACCATTGAAGTATGGTGGCCTTGTTGTGGAGTGTCCATCTTGCAATATTGCTCCAGGGATTTGATATCTAGCCATATGATCTTTTCTCACGTGCGGTTAAGCAACTGAAAGTGAGACCTTGCTCTGATACCAATTGAAAGTGCAAGAGGAGGGGTGAATTGTAAATTTTTCGTTCTGTCAGTCGACTAGGTTAGACCAGTAGTCAACTATTTGCTCAGTGAACACTAAACGTAAAGTGCAGAAGGTAAATAACACAAAGATTTTTATACTGGTTGCATTCAATGTGAATCCTAGTCCGATCCGCCCCAGGTTAAGGGTGATCTCTGACTTTTGTTAAAGGTTTGGTACAATTTGAGGTTTGAATGGAGCTCCTACGTCTACACTCAATCGCTCTTAATCTTTATGATACAAAGCCTCACAAACTGTATGATAACTCTCCTTTCTTTTTTCTTACACTATAAATCACTCAAACATACAATGTTTATTAAAAGTAAAGTAAAGTATTATGAGAATGAGACTAAGCATGGCTTATTGGTTTGTGAAGCAGCCCTTTTTATAGCTGGTTTAGGCTTGTCACGCAGAGAGATCAACCCAAGGGTTTTGATCCTTGGAAACAGAATTAACGATCCTATTTCCAAGAATAAGGCTGGAGCTATTGTTGCTTTCCTTGTCCGTTGAGGCAGCATTATCAATCAACAAGATTATTACACTTCATGAGATCTTCCATTTAATGTTGGAGATGTCCTTTCCTTCGTTGGAACACTTGTGTACTGCTGGAGTATAATGCTGAAAATATCTTTTCCTTTCTTGAATGATTTGGTACAGCTGGTTGTGAGCCGTTATTCCACTAGGGTTGGGAAAGCTGCACTTGATTGAGCCCAGCTCGTTGGAGCTGTTTTGTGGGCATCCATCTTGTTGGGGTTGTTTTGTGGGCTCGTAATATTCCTTGTGCAATTCAATTATTATACCTTCACAAGTAAAATTGTCATCATAAAAACTTGACACTAACACCGTCGTGCCCAAAATACATATACACAAAACAATAAGCAATGGCACCTCCGGAATAATGGAGTGTTCTCAAGGTCTGCTGGTAGCTCCTATGAATCCGAGTCGCCTCCCTGTCTACCTGTGGGCATGTACACAGCGTTCAAAGAAAACGGACGTCAGTACAAACATTGTACTGAATATGTAAGGCATCAACAATAATAATACATGATAAGAGCATAAGGGATAGCATAAGATTAAAGAATTGTTCATTTCTCATAATACTTTTTAAACATTCGTCATACGTACTTACCCCTTTATTCTCCTAAGGATACCCTTGTTACATCCACATGCTTACATATGCAATAATTTACAATTGCAGTACAGCCACGTACCCGGCCATATAGACTTAGTATCACCCGTACTCGGCCCTCCCGAGACTCGATGATATCCGTACTCGACCCTCCCGGGACTCGATGATATCCGTACTCGGCCCTCCCGGGACTCGATGCTATCCGTACTCGGCCCTCCCGGGACTTGATGATATCCGTACTCAGCCCTCTCGGGACTCGATGCTATCCGTCGGCCCTTAGGGACTCGATGCTTACATACATACATACATACATATACTCAAAATACATAAATGGAATCAACATCATCCCTAGCGTTACCATACATCTATCGTTAAAGCATACATTAGCACATTGAAGGCACTATAGGAATGTCGGAGTGACATGAGGTCGTGGACCCCCGATTACATTATGGAGTAATCATAATCATCATATCTCACCTTGAAGGGACTAACGTTTTAAGGTGAGTGTACCCAAGAAAAAGCATTAATGGAACCATACTTAGAATCATTAACTGTTACACCTCAGAAATTTCCCCTTAGCGTACAAGTGAATGGACTAACGAAGGGAATGATGAATACGAGGTTTGGATGAGTCGAAAATAGTATGTGATGGTCCTAATCAAGACTTCCAAAGGCATCCGAGTTAAGGTAAGAAAGTTGTTAAGGAAATCGAGTTATAAGTTAGTGTGTTGGATGAAAACTATGAGTATTGAGTTAGTGTTACCTTAAGGATGTTTTAAAGAAGAGTTATGACGTCCCTTAGATCGATAATGAAGTGATAAACAAGTGCTAAGAAGGTTCTATAAGGATTGGAGATCAAACGAAACAATGGGAACCATTCCGGTAGAACTGTGAGTTCCACGGCCATATTCCACGGACAGCACCATGTTCCACGGCCCATGGATGTGTCCGTGGAATGTGCCTGACGAAGAGTGGCTGGCTGGTCGTGAACCACGACCAGTTCCACGGCCAACAAGGGTTCCACGGACCGTGAAGGCGTCCGTGGAAGTCCCATCGGCTGAACCCATTTCCAGTCTTTAAATGTGAGTCCACTTCATTTATTTCATTCCAATTCACGACTTCAACCTCTCCACACCCCTAGAACTTTCTAAACATTTCATCCACAAGAAAACTAAGTAAATCAAGGATCAATAACAAGAGTTAGAGTGAATCAAGCTTGGGAAACTCCATTAAAGCCATCAAAGTCAAGGAATTTCAAGAAAAGGTGAAGTAGGGTTTTTGAGAGAAAGGTGTATTATCACCCAAGGTTCATTCCTCTATCATTAAAGGTAAGTTTCATGATCTTTACATGTTGTTTGAAGTATTATTAAGATGAAACACTTAGATTATGAAAGAATATGGAAAATGGGTTACAAATGGATGAATAATGTCATGGTGGAATAGTAGTTGAGAGGAATCATGAAAATGGTTATGTTGAGATTGTAAATGTGTTATAAATGATAATTAGAGCATGGAATAAGTATTATAGGTGAACAAACGCGATGATGAACTTTAGTCATGAATATGGAGAATTGAAGTGAAACTAGGAAATGTGAATCATGTAGATGAATGACGATGGTTGCTAGCGCTATTGTGACGGTTGTCTTGGGTGTTGGGGAGTTGATATGGATTATGGCGGAAAGTAGTATAAACAAAGGAAACGGCCGGCCAATTTTCTTTAGCCTTAAGAGGCATGGTCTTATAATTGCCTAGCTAACGACGATACGAACTCTCTTGAAGGTAAAGGCGAGGACGTTAAAGGAGAACGAGCAAGCTATAAAGTAGTTAACGGCAAAGGTATGTGAGGCATTACCCTTCCTTCCAAGGCATGAATCCTATGCATAATCTTCCTCTTCCATCATGAATCTTCTACGCTTCTAGAGATGAAAGTATAACTTCATGAATAGTTAGACAGATAAGAAATACGCCCATGAATACGATAAGGACTCAGAGACCATGATCGATATTCTCACGAAATCAATAATGATGATCACGATCCATTGGTATTCTTTCTTATATGTGCTCACCTTAAATTGTAATTCCCTTCAAGGTGAGATATGACGCTTATGCTTATTCTATAATATGATCGGGGGTTCACGACCTTATGTCACCCCGACATAGGTATAGTTGCCACTTACGTTCATGAATGTGTTGATGATATGTATATGCATGTGTAACTAAGGATGCTAAAATATGATAGAATGATAACAAGTCCACGACGATAAATATATGAAATGTATGATATGCATGATGACGTGATTCCACCGCGCCTAATTGGCCGTACATGTCACCGCTACGGCGGGCTGCTATGATTCCACCGCACCGAGAAAAGGGCGGACATGATCACCACTAGTGGTGTATGGGGTGGTTACCCGGACGCGGTAACGATATGATGATGTATGATTGATGTGATGATGCTTGCATGTTATGATAATGTATATGATATACTTATGCATGATTTATGTACATGAAACTAGTTCATTATGTAAGAGTATGTGTTATATCTCATCTCGGAACCTATGATTTCCGGATTACGTTTATTTCATTTACGCTTACATGCTCGCACAATGTTCGTCACCGACGTCCTTTTCTCGGACGCCGTGTTCATGCCCTGGGTAGGCGGGGGAGACGTGCATCGATCCCCAGGAGCCGCAGGCGGTTGTGAGCACTCCATCATCCGGAGGTGCGACCGATTATTCTTTTGGTACATATCCGTATATTCATATTTTGGGCATGGCGGGGTCTGTGTCCTTCCCATGTCTAGACTCTAGTAGAGGCTCGTAGATACGCATGTGTGGGGGATACGGTCCCGGATGTTCATGTATATGTATGTATACATATATGTATATATATATATATATATTTTGATCTAAAGGTTTATGTTTATAAAAATAATTAAGTTTCCGATAATGATATATTTCCATGAAATTGAGCATATATTATGTATGAAAGGTTATGGGTAATGGGACGAGTGGTGTTCGGTGGTTAGCCCCGGATACCCGTCATGGCCCGTGGTTCGGGTCATGACATTAACTTCATGGGGATCATATCTCACTTTAGGATTCTTTAGACTTAACTCATCATCATCAATTATCATACTCGTGTCTTACCTCTTTTCGTTATCTTATACATATGTAGCTCCTTATAGTTATAGACTCATCGTCATCACTATCGTGCTCGTAATGCATCTCTTATCTTTATCTCGTATGGATGTTCATGAACATAGACTCTTAGTTTCCGGAATGTAGGAAAATCATGGAAAAATGGGAAGATTCATGCCATCGGAGGCATGCCTTGGAAAGAAAGGACTAGCATCATAAGGTGGGTCTAGCAACAATGATTAATATCAAAGAATCGTATGAAGGTCATTAGCTTCGTACTAATATCATATCATGAGCTTTAGGGTCTCTAGACTTGGGCTCATCATCATATTCATAACATATCTCTTAACTTTATCTCATGAGAGCTCTTTATAACGTAGACTCATCATTTCCGGTATATACATATATGTAGAGAAGTCATAGAAAGATAAGAAGATTCATACCATAGAGTCATGCCTTACAAAGAAGGGACTAGCCTTACATACCTTTTTCGTTTATCTATTCTATCGTTTGATCATTCTCCTTCGATGCTCGCGTTTCTACCTTTAAGAGAATTCGCATTAACATTAGCTAATCGATTATAAGAACGTACTTTCTAAAGCTAGATAAAATTGGGCAGCATTTCCTTTATTTATATGACTTCCTCCATATTCCATATCAACTCCCAAACATTCATAACGACAATCACAATATTATAAACAACAATCATCATTCACTTACATTATCCACATTTCACAATTTCACTTCAATTTTCCAAAATCATGATCATAGTTCACTATCGTGTTCTTTCACATATAATACTTATTCCATGTTCTAAATGTCGTTCATAACCTACTTACAATCACAACATATCCATATTCATGATTCATTCCAAGCTATGGCTCAACAATGACACTATTCTCACATTTATGACCCATTATATATATTCTTCTACAATCCAAGTGTTTCAACTTTTCAATACTTCAAACATCATGAAAATACCATAAATCTTACCTTAGATAGTGTAGGAACAAGCCTTGAGTGGAGATACTCTTCTTGCACCAAAACCCTAATTCACTTCCAATGGGATTTCTTGACTTAGATGAACTTCAATGGGTTTTACACTCTTGATTCACTTGAATTCTTGATATTGATCTTTGATTTCCTTTGTTTTTTTGTAGATGAAGTATATGGAACCTTCTAGAGGTCTTGAGAGAGATGAAGAAGTGTGGGAAATGAAATAAATGAAGTGGGAACACATTTATATAACTGAACTTATTCAGCTCGTCGGGACTTCCACGGACACTTATACGGTCCGTGAAACATTTCACGGTCCGTGTAACATTTCACGGTCCGTGTAACTGGTCGTGGTTCACCACTGGCCAGACATCATTTCTGCTAGGTGTTATACGGCCCCTTATATGGACCGTATAATGTTATACGGACCGTATAAGTCGGTCGTATAACCCCTTTCCCCTTAAATGATCTCCGACGTTCGTTTGATCTCCAATCCTTATGGAACCTTCTTGGCACTTGTTTAACACCTCAATACCAATCTAAGGGATGTTATAACTCTTTCTCAAAGCATCATGAAACTCTCATTAATTCGATGCTTGTAATTCTTGTCCGACACACAACATATGACTTGTTTTCCTTAACAACTTTCTTCCCTTATCTTAAATGTCTCTGAAATCTCATTTAGAATCATCAAATGCTATTTCTTACTTATCAAAACATCGTATACATCATGCCCTTCATTAGCCTATTCACTGTGCATCGTAAAATTTTCTGAGGTGTAACAGTTCGACATGTCGAAGTTAACCTGAAACCAAAGATAAAAGGCAAAAGAACAAGTGAAAGCCGAATTGCAAACAAATCACCGCTATTGTCCGTAGCCCCATGGTGGGCGCCAAACTGTTTACCCCTTAAAAAGGTAACAATTGAATTTATAAGTGGTTTAAAGGATATGCGATTTGATTTGCTATAGAATGAAAAATAACAATAACAAAATACAGATTGCGAATAAAAGAGTAAGAGATAGCCTCAGAATTGAATGCAATAGACAGCCCGGTCTGAGGTCTGAGTTACTTGGACCCAACTGTGAGAACAAGTTAATGGTGTAATCGTGTACAAGACGGTAAAAATTGATAGAGTGTGAGGGTTTACTCCCCTCTTATTTATAGTACAAGAATTTACATTCAATAAGATAAATAAATCAATCGGAGATAAGGATCCCCGAAATTTCGGTTTGACAACTGTCAACTACATCGTGCGGCATGAAATCCGCAACAGGCCGGATTTCTCGCACTATTGCCAACTGTAGGTGCAGTCTTCGGGAATTGTCGGGTCCGAGTGCTTCTGTCTGGTTTAGCCAAGCTCTACTATCCATTGCCCTTACCCTTGGTTCAAATCGTTGAACTTTCTAGCGTATGCATCAATTTCTGAACATTATAATGTATGTCCTGAAATGATAAAAAAAAAAATGAATATCATATAAACAAATCAAATATGAAGTTCATAAATGATGACGAAGAACTATGTGACATTTACATACGCGTACTAGCATATCGAGAAATTGCTACTATAAAATTCAATCAGCACCAAGTGCACAAAAAGTCTCTTGTCAAAGATCATTTCTTTTTTCCTCTCAAACAATCAGAACCACTTAGAGCCTCAATTATAGCAATTAAATATAATCCAAGAGTACAACAACTATCATCTGGAAGCAATTTTATTTTACTCATAGGTAGCTCGTATTCGGTTCGGTATCAATTCGGTATTCGGTAATTGAAAGTATATACCAAATACCGAACTTTCAAACTTCGGTTCGGTAATTCGGGAATCGGTAAATCAAATTTCGGTTCGGTACGGTATTCGGTAATACCATTTTTTTGCAGCAAAGTGCATTGGCAACCAAATAAGATCCGCTTAAATAAGTCTCATCAAATTGATTTAAGGCTTCAACAGAGCTTCAACATTATTTCTAGCTTTCTTTCCACAAGATTGGACATCAAATTGATTTAAGGTCGAAACAATTTGATCAATGATAAATATTTGACACATAGAAGGTATTGTAGAAGTGAAATGAAATGACAATATATTATGCGCTTTATCAGATTGAAAAGATTGTGAAACGAATGGACTTGAAATGTTTGGGGGCCTGGACTTGAAAGCCCGAAATGGTTGTACACGTATTGATATTAACTATAACAAAGAACCGAAATATTAAATTTTATACAACTACCAAAATGCATCTGGAAGCAATTTTATTTTACTCATAGGGCAATCAATAACTAGAGCAAATAACGATCACTAGAGACACATCAGTTCTTCTCATTTTTAAACATAAGGTAGTAACTAGCAAAACAAAGAACCTATTCTGCATAGCTCCAATTTATTTCCTTTGAATTTTACATAATTTCAAGAATAGAGATTAGCAACATACATTGAAATATGAAAAAGAAAAGAGTTCTTTAAGTTGAAAAAGCATCCATGGTGCCTGTATTAATAACAGTGTATTGCCTTTTGGAGTATTGCGTAACAGAAATAGTTCTTTATATTTCTAACAGGTGGTAGTCAAACTAGGAATCAGTGCATAAAATGTCAAGACAGTAATTTCTCAACAGAATATTAAGAGAATGGCTAAAATCTAGATAATTCACATTGTCAATGATTAATGTGACAGTACAAGAGATATTAGATTTCCAAAGTCAACAACACGTTCTTTCATAAATTCTCAGGGATTATGGCCGACATAATTAACTTGGTTGACTTACGTTTGATATGACGCAGAACATTTTCATTTTGGAAATATAAGTTATTTTTTGAGATATTTTCCGTCTTTGGTTAGTGAGTGAAAATTCAAAATAAGAGATTGAGAATAATTTTAGACTACCAAATATTAGAAAATGAAAAATGACATTAACAACGCAGCAGATGTGATGGACAATGAAAGTCCGAGAACTAATACTGTCTTCCGTTTTTACATGGTATAATTTTGTTTTTTTAGTTTGTACAAAAAAGAAAGTTACATTTCGATAATTAGAAATAATTTAACGTTAAAATTTTCTTTTTACCCTTAGTGAAAGATTTATAGCCACATAAATTTCTAAGGTTGTTTTAGATCACAAATTTCAAAGCTCTTTCATTTCTTTGTTAAACTTTGTGTCTAATCAAGCGGTACCATAAAAATTGGGATACATCATACATGGAGTAATATAACATGCCTCTTTACAATTTAGGATCCGTCAAAAGATGCTAAGGCACAAAAAATAAAAGAAAAAAGAGAAAGAAATACCGACATTTGTATGCATTATCATCGTACTTTTCAACTTTCTCTTGAAGAGAAGCCGATGTAGTACCGAACTTAACTCTAGTGGCTTAAAATTCATGAATTTTGTAAAATTCGGGATCGCCTTATAATTAGAATCGGTCAACCGCCCGAGGTTAAGCCGAGACACTGATATTAGAGCCGCAACATTCAACCGAACTTGTGGCTAGCATCCCGTATTTTCGATCAATATATGCACGACTATGTTGAGGTTAACGAATGCACTTCACCAATTATTGATCGTGGTAAATGTTTTATAGTTAAATTTAAAAACTATTATAGTATGTGTATTATAGTTATGTTTTATAGTTAAATTTAAAAACTATTATAGTATGTGTATTATAGTTAAATTTAAAAACATTTACCACGATCAATAATTGGCGAAGTGCATTCGTTAACCTCAACATAGTCGTGCATATACTGATAGAAAATACGGGATGTAACACAAGTTCAGTTGAATGTTGCAGCTCCTCGTATGTCTCGTTTCTCTCAAGTTATTGTTCGACCGATTTTGCAATTATATAAGCAGTCCAAAACTTTGCAAAATTCATGAATTTTAAGCCACCAGAGTTCGATACTACATCGGCTTCTCAAATACTTGGTAGTTTAAAATTCATGAATTTTGCAAAAGTTTTGCAAATTTATTGAAATTATTCCTAAAATTAATTGCTAAAGGACAAAATTAAATACCAGCCCATTTGAAGGACAATTCGTCCAAGTTCTTCCATTTTTTAAGTTTTTACTTTGTAATAGACAAATTCCCATTTTTAAAACTAAATTCAATAGTGAGCTATAATGAAGAAAATTATATTACACCCTCTATAGAAGCATGAGTTGAAGAAGTGGATCGTCGACCAACCAAGGGCAATTTGGTCAAAGCAGTTGCCATTGAATAATTCCATTAGTTAAAAGTAGAATCTTACTGTAGCTTAGTATTAAATATATTCGTACCTTTCCTATATTGCCCCTGCTCATAAAAATTGCATCACAACAGATGATGTCATTTCAAGTGGTAGGTATTAATTATGCTTTTGGTCACGTGTCACTTTTACACTCCTTTTACTTTTCACTATTTTATCATGCTCACATAATTCCACTTCTTCTTGATTTCATCCAGATTGTGTCACATATACGGTATCAAATTATTCAATTTTCCAGTATTTTTAATGATTTTCACTTCTCCTTGATAATCAATATATAGTGGGATATTTTTATAAAATATATCGTGAAATAACTTTTTTTAAATCCAAATAAATTTTTACCCTTTTAATAACTAATTCCACTATTTTTATGAACTAAATAAAACGTTCACATGTGCCTCTTTTGCAAAATATTTTTATTATATAATTAGAAAGATTGTAATCTAACTTAAGAACAAACACAATATCAGAACAAAACATCAAAATCTTAAAAAAAAAAAAAAAAAAAAACGTCATTTCCATTAATGCAAATATGACTACTTAGTTATATGTATCTTTAATCTATAAAAAAATGTTTTATTATCGAGGAGTTCTTAAAAATGTAACAATAAACTACTCTTTCAGCTTTACTTGATAAGTTTTTGGTGCAAGATTCATTAATTTTTTGTTTCTTACTCCCTCCGTCTCAAATTATTTGTCTTGATTCTCTTTTACACGCCCTTAAAAATATTAATTATGTGGGATTTTAACTATTTTTACCTTCATTGGTATTTGAATAGTCATAACATCACCCCATAATTGAGGTGTTTATATTTTTCAAGAATAATTACTACCAAAAAGTAAAATGAAAGAAATATTTTTTGTCTTGAATTTCTAAAATAACAAATAATTGGAGATGACTATTTTTAGAAGCCATAACAAATACTGAGAGACGGATGGAGTAGTACTTATTTCAATTTGGGAACAACACGCCGAAGGAAAAACTTGGTGGACAAAAGTAAATTTAAATTACCTAACTAAAGTAATGCATTTAACTTTGTTAAACTTGAGTTTTATGCACAATTAAAGATAACAATGGTTGACATGCATACGCTAAAATTACAAGAAAAAATACTTGGCATAGCTACATCTAAGAGGTAATTATTGATAATAGCTACATTTTAATTTATTTATATTTAGTAACTACTGTAATTTTGTAAATTACCATTGGTAACTATACCAAATACATTAATAAAATATAATACTATTAAACAAATAAAAACGAAAGGTGTAACAATTAATGGGGCAATTCGCAAGAATGCCCCTCATTCGGGGTGGTCTTCAATTTTTGCCCCTTAAATTGCTGGTCTTTAACTTTTGCCCTTCGAGTAAAAACCTTGAGGTTCTGGGTTCGAATCTCGGCTCCAGCATAAAAATAAATAATAATTTCGCAAGGCAAGGCTTGGGAAAGTTATGCCGGATCCGGTATAAATTTTATGCATTAAGGCAATTTTAAGGCAAACTCTTATGCCTTAAGGCAACCTCTGCCGGAAACAACATAAGTTGTCTTAAGGCATAACTAAAAATATGTTGGATCCAACATAGGTTGCCTTATATTTTCAGCCACCTTTTCAAGTGAAGGACAAAACTTAAAGACCACCAATTTGAGGGGCAAAATTTAAAGACCACCCCAAAAGAAGGGCAATCCGCGCAAAAAAATGCAATTAATACGTGACACAACTAACTCAACTGCACTACTATTACACTCTCTACATCCATCACTTGAACACTTCAGCCAATTTTAATAACAAATTTCTACAAGTATTTTGTCAGCCATGGCGTCGCACAGCTACAACATGCATGACTATATATAAATGATACGCATATATATATATATATATATATATATATATATATATATATATATATATATATATATATATATATATATATATGTATATATATATATATATATCATCTATATATATGCATAGACAGTGCAAACTTATGTATGTTTATTAGCAATATAAAATATATATACTATCACTACCCAATACATAAATTTTTACAATTGTACACAACTATATACACATAGATACACTATATAATCCAAAGTGTTGGGCCCGTGCTGCCATCTAGTCTTTAATATATAATGGTGTTGTCTTCAACTTGAGCCTACTTTGACTATTATATCAAATACCTGATACATACCTTCCACCGGCATAGTTATCGGGTAAATTCATCTACCAAAACTAAAGTAGATGAAAAGAAATAACTTACTATTCTTCTATTTATAATAGAATTTGAACTCTGATCTCCCATATTTACACCCTCTTATTAATCACTATGTCACACTCTTGAATACATATATTTTAATGTTCTCTCTTCTAGACATTAGATTATTCCTATTATTACCATTCTTATATGGTCTAGGATTTGAATTAGACGCTCGAATTTATAATCTATGGATTTCATCTTCATGTACCGTCTCCTCTCGCTTTTTTTTCTTTTTGAGTGTTCAATATCTTTAAGACTTTGAAGTTAGCGCTAGAGGTAGGCCAATGCCCTACATGTTGAAACTCTGTATTCATTTCAATTATCAAAAGGTCAAAAGTCAAAAAATTACAAAACACTCACGAAGTACCAATAATTGGTGAAGTGAATGGGATTTTTCATACTATAATAGTTTTTAAATTTAACTATAAAACATTTACCACGATCAGCTTATTTTCGCATGTCATAACATATAATCTGTCTTATTTTTATTATTATTAATTTCATTTATTATGCAAAAGTTATCAGTAATTGTCTTTTATATGACAAAGGTATAAATCTCGATTTCGATCGTGTGTATAAAAGTTAAACTCATACTTTATATACCACAGTTTTGGTTTCTCTATTCAAAAGCAAATTTGATATGCAATGGCTTGCTCCACAACATATCCTATGCTTTTTGTTCTTCTCATCTTTCCCCTGCATATTTTAGCACAAACTAAGTTTACTATACCATTGGGCAGCTCTCTCACAGCAAATCAAGAAACTGCCCCTTGGCTTTCTCAGTCTGGAGATTTCGCATTCGGATTCAAGCAAATTCAGCCTCAAAACCAGTTCTTTCTTTGCATATACTATGCCAAGATAAAAGACACCACCATAATTTGGTATGCAAATGATGGTTATCCAGTTCCGCGAGGCTCTATTGCGGAATTAAATCCACAAAATGGACTAATTCTCCGCGATCCTCAGGGGAAAATGATTTGGAGCACTAGTCCGATTATAGCTAGTAATGTTGCTTATGCTGTCATGAATAATACAGGAAACTTTGTTCTTGTTGGAAGTGATTCTTCGGTTTTATGGGAAAGTTTTCGATATCCAACCGATACCCTTCTCGCCTACTCAAATACTAGAGATTGACGATGTCGGTTTCTCGAAAATCGAAGTCTTTGTCTGTTCCAGGTAGATTTTATCTTCGTATGTTGAGTAATGGGAATTTGGTGCTTGTTACTCAATCCAGGCCAACAAATTTCGATTATGATTCTGAGTATCACAACAGTCATACTTCTGATCCTGGAGACGAAGCCAATTCTGGTTATCGATTGATATTCGATGAGTTAGGTTCAGTTTACATATTAAAAAGAAACAATCAAAGACTTTTATTGACACCTCCCAATGTCCCTTCAATTTCAGAAAATTATCACAGGCTAAGTCTTGATTTTGATGGTGTTTTAACTCATTACTATCATCCCAAGAGTACTACCTCTACGGGGAACGAAAGGTGGAGTACTCTTTGGTCTTTGCCTGATAACATATGTCTAGCAATTCTTGGAGAAACTGGAAGTGGAGTTTGTGGGTACAACAATGTGTGCCATCTAGGCGAAAATCAAAGACCATATTGCGTGTGTCCAAAAGGGTATTCGTTGACCGATCCCAACAATAAGTACGGGAACTGTAAACCAAAATTTATACCAAGTTGTGATGAATTTGGAAAGGGCAATCCGAAGATTTGTATGATTTTGTGTGGTGACGGACGTTGATTGGCCATTATCGATTTCGAGAGGATTTATCCTTCGATTTGAAGAAGAATGTGAAGGCGTGTTTAGAAGATTGTTTTTGTGCAGTTGCTATTTATAGAAGCAATAGTTCGGAAGAAGAAATTGCCATTGTCAAATGGGAGAGTAGATACCACTTTGAATGTAAAAGCTTTCCTTAAAATAAGGAAAGTTTCAACATAAGAGCTTCTTAAATTAGATGAATGTGTGTCCAACTTGCAATTTTACACAACTCAATAGTTTGGATCTGGAATAATCAATGGACCAAATTGTAAAACAAAAACGTTCTTTTTCAAAATTATGGTGGGAAACAAAAACATTGATGTGCCAATAACATTTTAAGTTGAAGCTGAAATAATGAATTATTGCAAATCTTCCTAGTTCAGTGTCAATAACGTATGTTAAGCCTTCTTTGAAAAGTAGCTTATGAGATGCACAAAGCTTAGAAATTAAAGAATTCGTTGTTTAACCACATAAACATTTGGAAATGTAGAAGAAGTTTTTTATAGCATAACTTTGAAGTAGTTATGGCTTAAAGATCAATGGATCTTTTACATTTCTTTTTCTATGATTAAACTGCACGGGAAATGGAAATCATACATTTCAAGAAACATATTGCACTGAATATACAGCTACGGAATTGACTTTGAGTAAACAGGTTTTTTTTTTTTTTTTTTTGGGTGCATTGAGTACACAGGTTATTGCTATACTCTTTAGGTGCAAACAAAAGTACAAGGGAAAACATGGTTGAGCTATACAAAATTGGTAGAGGAAAAAGGGTCTGTAGGAATTGATACTTCAATGTAACCTTCAAGCATTAATATGACTTTATTCATGCTAGGCCTTAATGCCGGAATTTCTTGAATACACCAAATAGCAACCATCAAGAACTTCTCAAACCTCTTGATATCTACTAATGCCTCTTCATCATCACCCACAAGTAGATGCAATTCGTTTCTTTTTGTAGCAATCAAAAGCCCACTCCACTAGTATAATTTCATTCTCATTTTCCACCTCCCCGCTCATAATTTTTTCTCGCAGAAATCAACTCTAAGAGCAAGACCCCGAAGCTGTACACATCCACCTTCACATTTATAGGCACGTTTCTGAACCACTCTGGGGCTACATACCCCCTCGTTCCACGTATCCTAGTGGTTGTTCGAGTCTGATTTTTTCTCAGAAGCTTCGCCATACCAAAATCTGCTATTTTTGCTATCAAACTTTCATCCAAAAGCACATTTTGGGGTTTGATGTCACAATGTATAATTTGGGTACTGCACTCTTCATGCAAATAGCAAAGTCCTTTGGCGTTGTCAATAGCAACTTGTACCCTTTTGGACCCGCCTAAGCTCGGAATCTTTGAATAGCAAGTGTTCTATTGAGCCGGTTTTCATGTATTCATATACTAAAAGGCGGTGTTGGCCTTCGTTGCGAAGCCAAGGAGTTGGAACAAGTTCTTGTGATTAGTCCGTCGATTGAATTCACTTCAGCCTTCGAATCCTTCTTCTTCTTCTCGTTACCATTTTGTTTAGTTTTTTGACAAAGAACAACTTTCCCATTTTCGTCCTCAAGAACCGCTTTGTAAACCGTTGAGAAGGCCCAGCTTCCTAATTCTTCCTTGAATCCATTTGTAGCTTCTTCTAGCTCATTGTAGCTAAAACTTCTTAAGTTCACCGGAACAACCGCAATCTTCTTTGGCTTTTTCCTTTAAACTTAAAAACGCACGGAAGGACGATTAAGTTCATGAAAATTGAACGGCCAACAACACGAACCGTAAAATTACTAGAGTAGATTGATTTTTCTTTTTTTTTTTTTTTGCAAGTTGATGATCCCATTGTGGAGTTGTCTTTCCTTATTTTTATCAAAGCCTTCCCTCCAACTTTTGGATCTTTCCTCCCATTTGAAAGTGGATGCCTTTTCTTCCAACAAATGTTATCGTCACTGTAATTGGCAACAACACAAAAACAATCACTCAAACAATTTTGTCTCCGCACCAATCCTCGTAAAACCTCCTTGTAAGACTCATAATCGAGAGCGGCGCTAGTGTCGCTCATTTCTTGGAAAGTGAAAGCCTCGACTTCTCGCGATTCACGGCGGCCT
Source organism: Lycium ferocissimum (assembly GCF_029784015.1). Taxonomy (NCBI): domain Eukaryota; kingdom Viridiplantae; phylum Streptophyta; class Magnoliopsida; order Solanales; family Solanaceae; genus Lycium; species Lycium ferocissimum. The sequence continues at coordinate 6,874,269 of NC_081351.1, forward strand.
TGCTCGAGAAATTTCGTCTCGTGTACCGCCTAATTTGTCGTTCGGATCATTCAACATATATCCGAGTGGACAATCACATCTTGGCCTCTCGGTCAATTCCCATTGAGCAAAGGTCATGAAACCACGTAGCACCTTCTCCTTTATCTTGAACGATAGCGTACAAATGTTATCGTGGAACTTTATCCAAAGTAGACCATTCCATCCGCATCCCACTAGAAGTTTTCGGACAGACGTAGTGCCTAAATACTCCATCATATTCAAGAATCGCTCGATGATACATTGATTGGGTTCTCGAGTTTTTCTCTATTGGAAAATATCGAATTTAACAGTTCCATTCTTAGCTTGAAGAAAAATATAGCCGGATTGGTTGAAGATCACCCGGTAACCACTGCCAACTGACTAGGTTTTCCAATATGAAGATATTACATGATCAACTGCTGGATAATTGAGCGTGGAAAGCGTCAAATTTCCATCAGTTTGAAGTGTGAACTCGAACCTCCCACTCGATACATTCGTGTCAGAGAAGCTTGAAACAAGACTGCTATTTAGATTAAGTACTTGACCAGGTAAAATTATATCGGTTGGCTCATTAAAACTCTGCCATGGAGTGGCTGAGCTACTGGTTGCTAACACAAATTTTCCATTGTCAAGCATGGCTCCATAGGCCAATTCAGCAATAGCCGTGGGACGAGCCCATATCTCCCGACCATTTGGATGAGTGAGGACTAGTCTTCCATTTGTGGAGAGCTGAACCTTGGATCCATTTGGGGCAAGACTATTCCTATTGGCTGACCAAACTATGGTTTTCTCTGTGATTTTGTTGAACCATATGGCTAGTAAGAACCCTGATCCATTTCCAATTCTTTGGAAGCCAAAAGCGAATTCGCCAGATGGGGATGGCCAAAAGGTATTAACATCACTTGTAGTGAGTGATGAACCCAGACTAACATTTTGGTAAGATTGAGCAATGGCCGAAAGGGGAAACAATAAGAGACCAAGAAGAAACACAGCTACAAAATCCATGTAAGAAAGAGGCAAAGTTAATGGAACATTTACACCTATAAGTTATAAATATAATGTTTCAAGTCTCGTGTAAATTACAACTGCAGTGTGGTCAATGACCTTGTTGGACGAAAAGTTTTACTATGTGCCTCACATGCCAAGTGTGAGCCACACTTGACAAATGGATAAATTTGGGTCCCACTTCAAAAACTTCTCTCTTCTGCCAAACTCCCATATTACCTTTGTTTCTTTTCCAATATAGATCCATTATTCTTTCCCTGCTTTTCCCTTCTTTTATCCTTTGATTTATTCAACCATAAATTACTTTTTCGTTCCTCTTTCAGATTAATTTCTTTCAGATATATTATTTCAATTTATTTTTTAAAACAAAATTCTAGAGCAATTTTTATTTCTTCATTTCTTATACCATGATTTAGAATGTTTTATACTTCAAAGGTTTAAATTTGGGGATTTTTGTTAGCAGATCGAATTAGTCGTAGGCTTTTTCTTTGGCAGTGGATTTTGAATCCATTTTTTGTGGTCAATTGGGTTTTGCGTTGATTGTACCTTTATGAGTATTTTAGTTATATCAAATGAAAATGATAATGGCAATTGACAATGAATTTTCTCCTTCTTTTCTTAGGGTAATAGGACACTCTCTCTCAAAAAATATTTTCACCCATATTGAAGGAAATATCATTCAGTTGCTGTTTTCTAGTGCGTTAATTACGGCACAGAAGGAGGATTTATTTTTGGGGCGGGTTGTTGGAAAAGTTGAGGAGGATGAATTTTTTGTTGAAGATAAGTCTTTAAATTGTTGGTCCAGTTAGTAGTACATATGAACTACACGTGGTAGGAGAAGAGAAATGAGAACATATTAATGGAGGAATAAAAGGAAGAAGATAAAGAGGAGTTTGACAGAGGAGAGAACAAGTCTTAAAAAGTGGGACCCAAATTTGTCCATTTGTCACGTAAAGAGGTGCCTCACACAAGTATGACTTGACATGTGAGGCACATACTAAAACTTTTCTGGTTGGACCCGGTCTCCTTAATCAAATGTTGAATTGGTCATTGGCTACCATATTTTCTTGACATGGAAAAGTTGTGTTAGGCTTTGAAGATGAGTATAGTGTGAATTAAAAAATGGTGGGAAAATAAAATGGAAGGAAATGAAATATTCAAATAAATTTCATTTTATAAAGGCACTTTGTGGAACTTTGTCCCTTATTAGTGGGGGAAAGTACTTCTTGTGTGCTTATATATAGAATCACCTCTTCTAGCTCTTAAAGAGTTGAGAAGAGGGACTCCCCTCGCACCGTCATCACTCAGCTCGGTTTTGGTTTCGGCTTCGGTCAAATGGTCAGATTGATTGATAATCTTTTGGACCAAATTTATTTCTTAAATTCTATTATTTATTTTCCCTTAATAATTTTTTCGTGGAATTTGAATTAAATAAAATTCGCGGAATTGTTATTTTTATTCCCAACGGTAATAACCACTGAATAGACACAACACTTTAACGAACAGGCACTTCTGCACCTGTTCAGAACAAAATGTATAGCTATAAATTCCGAGGCTTTGCGTAGCTATAAATTCCGAGGCTTTGCCTCGATTTTCGACCACTGAAAATTTGCGTGTTTTACTCCCCTCTCTCTTCTGCATTCTGCATATTTTTCCAAAGCAAAAAGAACGTAAGTGTCCAGTGTGATTTGCTGCCGTTCTTTGAGTTCGCCGAAGTTCTGCAATTTGCATTGCCGCTATTGCAGAATAGTTTTCCGTTCTATCTTGGGAAAAATTAATCCATTAACCTTGGCAACTGTGAGGGGATTAGATTTCTTAAGGACACACAAGAAACTTGTGGGCTCGAAATTTTTTTGTTTCATCTAATTTCTGTCTTTAACGTTTTCTGATTTTATAAAACAGAAACTGGTTTTAGTAAATTACTGGTTTTAGTAAATTACTGGTTGTAGTAAATTACTGGTTTTAATAAACTTCTAGTAAATTACTGATTTGAACACTCAGAGATAACACGCTTAAGAAATCTAATTTTTATTGTTTAATCTTTTGTGTTCTGTTTGTGTTGGAGACTAAAATCTTCAGATTTTCTACTCTGCTTTTGAGATTAAAGTTTTCGTAACTTTCTACTTATTTGTCTACTCGATTTTAAGATATAAAAAATTCATCGAGTATATAAGTTTGTGCATTTGGTTTGAAGATATAAAAACTTCACCGATTTTGTTAATTCTATTTGTGTTTGTCAACACAAATGGGAGACCAAACTCCAAATCTGAATGCTATTGCTATTGCCACACCAACCGCCGCTGTTGGCTCTACAAGAAATGTTGTTTCCTCCAGTCGTGCTGTCCCGGCATAGTCTCCGGCAGAGAAGCCTGAAAAGTTTAATCTGAATGCTACTGCTATTGCCACACCAACCCCCGCAGTTGGCTCTACAAGCAATGTTGTTTCCTCCAGCCTGAAAAGTTTATCGGGATTGATTTCAAAAGGTGGAAACAAAAGATGTTCTTTTACTTGATGACTTTAAGTCTACAAAAGTATATTAAGGAGGAATTTTCGGTTCTACCGGAACCAACTTCTGAAAGAACGTTTCATTGTGATCGAGGCTTGGAAGCACTCAAATTTTTTGTGTAAGAACTTAACACTTAGTGGACTGGAGGATGATCTTTACAACATCTATAGTAATGTGGGAACTTCGAAAGAATTATGGAATGCGTTGGAAAAGAAATATAAAACTGAGGATGCTAGATTGAAAAAGTTTATCGCTGCCAAGTTCCTGGACTACATAATGATAGACGGCAAGTCTGTTGTGTAACATCTCGTACCATTAAACTAAGCTACGTTCATGATTCGGGACATAGAAAATCAAACGGGAAGATATTTGAGTTGAAAATCGCATCAGCTTCGGGGGTCAGAAAACAGGAATTATACGACGGCCGCATCGTCGTATTTTGAGATACGGACCGTACTTTGGGTCTTATCACGAAGGAGGAAAATTTCAGTTTCTGCCACGTTTTTAAATGCTTAAATACGGACCGTATATTGAAATACGGACTGTACTTGGTGGCCGTATATTGAAATACGGACCATACTTAGTGGCTGTATATTGAAATACGGACCATACTTGGTGGTCGTATAATGAAATACGGACCGTATCTCGGTCCGTAATTAGCGTTTGGGAAATTCCAGTTTCTGGAATTTCCAACCATGTTAAATACGGTCAGTTTATATGGACCGTATTGTCACGACCCAACTAGGACCATAACGGGTACCTGGGGCTAACCACCGAACACCACTCGTGCTATACTCATTTATACACATCATACATTCATTCATATTTCTTGTACTCAAAATCATAGAAAGGATAACTTCATTTGAAACATATTTACCTTTATATATATAAGCCCTTCGGCTATCAAAATAATAAATATACAAACATATACATATGACGGGGAACCGTGAGACCATATTACCCACAACTGCATATCTACGAGCCTCTACTAGAGTACTAAACATAGGGACGGGACAGGACCCCGTCGTGTCCAAAATATATATATATATACATATATGTACCAAAAGAATAATCAATGGCACCTCCGGAAAAGTGGAGTGCTCTCAAATCAGCTTATAGCTCCTCCGAGTTTGGATCACCTCCCTGTCTACCTGTGGGCATGAACATAGCGTCCAAAGAAAACGGACGTCAGTACGAACATTGTACTGAGTATGTAAGGCAGGAATGAAGTAAACATAATAAGGAAATCATAAGTCATGAGATGAGGACATAACCTGTGTACTCTTTTAAGTATAGATACATTTCATATATATATATATATATATATATATATATCATACATAAGCATATCATGTGTATTATCATAGCGTATACCCTATCATATCACATATACATCATCATCGTTACATGTACATTATCATCGTTACATATACATTATCATCGTTAACTCGCATGCGGGTAACCATCATATGCCGCCCACTAGTGGTGTCATGCCCGGCCCTCAAGGCTCGGTGTAAACATAGCAGCCCGCCTTAGTGGTGACATGCCCGGCCTTCTAAGCACGGTGTAACAGTATGCAGCCCGCCTTCGCGGTGACATGCCCGGCCATTCAGGCGCGGTGGAATCATATCGTCATATACTCATCATAACTTAACATCATCACACATTTCATAGGCATATCATAAGTTAGACATCATCATACATTTATCTTTAGAATATACATTAGAACTTGAAGGCAACTATAGCTACGTCGGGGTGACATAAAGTCGTGAACTCCCGTTTACGTTATGGAGTAATCATAATCGTTATATCTCACCTTGGAGGAACTGACGTTTTAAGGTGAGGGCACATGAGGAAAACTTCAAGGAATTGTAGTCAACATCATTATCATATTCGTAATGTATCTCTTATCTCATTTGGCTATTCATGAACATAGGCTCTTATTCTTCCGGAATATAGGAAATTTATGAAGAAGGAAGAAAATCATGCATAGGTTTCATGCCTTAGAAAGAAGTTTTAGCCTTACATACCTTTGTCGTTTAACTAATCTATCGCTTGCTTGTTCTCCTTTCATGCCCACGTTATACCTTCAAGAGAATTCGTATCGGCATTAGCTAAACGATTACAAGAACGCACTTATTAAAGCTAGAGAAAACTGGGCAGCATTTCCTTTATTTATACGACTTCTTCTATGTTCCATATCAACTCCCAAACGTTCATAACATCAATCACGATATCATAAACAATAATCGTCATTCGTTCACATTATCCACATTTCACAATTTCACTCCAATCCTCCAAAATCATGATCATAATTCACTGTCATGTTCACATATAATACTCATTCCATGTTCTAAATGTCATTTATAACATATTCATAATCACAACACATCCATTTTCATGATTCATTCCCAACTACTACTCAACAATGACACTATTTACACATTTATGACCCATTTCCTATACTCTTCTACAATCCAAGTGTTTCAACTTATCAATACTTCAAACATCATGAAAATACCATGAAACTTACCTTAGATAGCATAGAAACAAGCCTTGAGTGGAAGTATCCTTCTTGCACCAAAATCCTAGTTCACTTCTCTTGGGATTTCTTGACTTAGATGACTTTAACGGGCTTCACACTATTGATTCTTGTTGGTTTGATGAAGTTGATCATCAATTTCCTTTGAATTCTTGTGGATGAAGTGTGGGGGAATATTCTAGAGGGTTCTTGGCTTGTGGAGATGAAGAATGAAATGAAAATAAATGAAAGAGAGGTCCCTTATATTAATTCACAATCGTCCACTGTAACATACGGACCAACATACGGTCCGTATATTTTTCACTGGCCGTATGTTTGGACCGTATGTTTGGTCCAGTGAAGTGTGCCATTCTGGGCTGAATCTACGGCTGGACATACGGTCCGTGAATTTTATACGGCCAGTATGTCTGGCCGTATGTTGCCCAGCTAACCGAGACTTGTTCTCGTCAACTCGTTTGATCTCCGATCCTTATGAAACCTTCTTAACACTTGTTTAACACCTCAATACTATTCTAAGGGATGTCATGACTCTTCTCCAAAACATTATTAGAACGTCATTAACTCGATACTCGAAATTCTTATTCGACACACAACATATGACTTGTTTTCCTTAACAACTTTCTTCTCTTACCTCGAATGTCTTTGGAAATCTTAATTAGGACCATCAAATGCTATTTCTTGCTTATTGAAACATCGTATACATCATACCCTTCGTTGACCTATTCACTGTACGCTAACGGGAATTTCCAAGGTGTAACACATATATCAAAATACGGACCGTATAAATGAACCGTATAACTTTCCGACTCAGTTAAGTATAAATACGTGGGTTCAGTTTTATTTCCCACTTTTCACATTCTTCAAGGCCTAGAACGAAGTTCTTCTTTTCCCATCAATCCAAGACATTAAGGTAAAGCCATTCCAAGCCCTCCCAAGTCAATTCTAACATGTATTCACATAATCTAATGAGAGTTCATCATTCCTAACCTAGTGTTTTCAAGAAAACCCATCTCAAGGCTCAAGGTTTAAGCTTTTGGAATTCTATTACAAGTTTTGCAGCGTTTATAGGTATGTAGGGTCTCTATCCACATGTGGGAACGTCATTGTTCTTCCCCACGCCAGGTTCTTCCATGATTATATGAAAGTTTATCAAAACTAGGGTTCTAGACATGTTCATGATAACCCTAAGTACATGTACCATGATATACCATGTTTGTATAATTACTTCGTTATTGTGTTCTTAATATTCCATTCTGGTTATTGAGACTGTGTTCGTAATCTATGAAAACCCTTACTTTGCATTATATGGGTTCTTAAATGCAAGATATGAACTTTTATGTTATTTTCATGAACTTCTACATGTTTCCATGCTTTTATACAAGTTATATTATATATATTTATCTTCATGTTACAATATAATCACGAATCATGTTTACAGTCAAGATTATATAATTCATGGGCTACTAAGCCAAATATATCCATGTTCATATTTTTGGGAGTTGCACAGATTATCGAGAAGGCTCAGATAGCCTGAAACTACGTATGCCAGCGTAGGATAAGGATCGCTCCGCCCAGTTAGGATGATACCTTCATGTTTACCCATTGCGGGTTATTGGATCCATTCATGTTCATGTTCATGTCTTGTACCCCGGCAAGGTACAGGATGGCTTAGCTGGTCGGGCAGAGATCAGATGCCACGTACTTACGTGGTGTTTATGTCAGCTACACTAAGACTCTCCCACTTAAAATATTTTACTCATGAACAAGGAATATCCGTCTTTCTGCTAAACAGGATGGATTGAACTCATAATTCATTAGATGCTTTTTATGAATGTCAACTAAATATATATATATATATATATATATATATATATATATATATATATATATATATATGAGTATATCTCATGTCAGATATACTCATGTTCATGTTCAGTTTATAGATATAGTTTAGTTTCAGTTCTATTATTTCATGTATCATGCTTAATTCATTCAATTGCTTTACATACCAGTAGAATTTGAATGTACTGATGTCCCCTTTGTTTGCTCGGGGGCCTGCATTTCACGATGCAGATTTATAGGACAACGGATCAACTCGTTAGGACTCAGCATGTATCAGCTATTGGTGAGCCCCATTCTATTCGGGGTGCTATTTTTATTTATGTTTATTTCAGTCATGCAGTTAAGGTATACGGAGGCCTTGTCCAGGTAAACAGTTTAGCAGTCAGACTCATGTCAGAGGTTTCATAGATTACTCAGTCATGTTTATGTCAGATGTTAAGATTCATATAGCCAACATTGGCTCAGTATTTATTATTTTATTTTCAGACTATTTCCGCACCCTGTTTAAACAGTATTTTGAGTATTACTATGACGTCACATGTTTTACTCAGACTAACCATGTTTTATATTATATTCTGCATTAGCTCATGCCCCATGTTGATTCAGCAAGCCATGTGGTTCGCTCGGTCACATGCAGAAAGGCACTGAGTGCCGTGTTACTCCCAGGCCATGATTCGGGGCGTGACATGTTATTACTCAAGTTCAAGAGTTGCAGGTTATCATTCACAATCTCCTTGCTGAAGGTATAAGTCTAAGTAATACTTCTGTTGAAAGTATTAAGTGTGCTATTACTTGCATATTAGTTATTGTAGGTTTGGTGATTAATGGCGTGTTTCAGGTTGCGACAACAATTGAGAAGTAGCCTTATTTACGGAAGGACTTCAAAAACTACTTGAAACACAAATGAAAGGAGATGACGCTGGAAGATCTCATCGTTCAGTTGAGAATCGAGGAAGATAACAAGGCGGCAGAAAAGAAGGCTAATGGGAGATCAGCAATGGGGGGAGCACATATTGTTGAAACTGCTCCAACAAATCCGAAAAAGAGGAAAAAGGCTTCAGTACCAAAGAACCATCCCAACAAGAAGAAATTCAAGGAAAACTGCCACAATTGTGGAAAAATTGGACACAAAGCTGCAGGTAGTCGTGCTCCGAAGAAGGAAAAGAACAAGGGTCAAGCAAATATGGTTGAAACAAATGAGGATATTGATGACTTGTGCGCAATGAGAGCAATTTAGTGGGAAATCCTAATGAGTGGTGGATTCATTCTGGAGCACTCGCCATATTTGTGCAGTTACAGAAGCGTTCGCTTCATATGCTCTCGCCGGACCAGACGAGACCATATTTATGGGAAATTTCTGCAACAGCCAAGATTGAAGGATATGGAAAGATATTTCTGGATATGACCTCTGGCAAGGTGGTGACTCTCAACAACGTCTGTCATGTTTCAAAAATAAGGAAAAATTTAGTCTCTACCAGATTTCTAGTGAAGAACGATTTTAAGTGTGTTTATGTTTCCGACAAAGTTGTTGTAAGTAAGAACGATATGTACGTGGGGAAAGGTTACCTTACCAAGGGCCTTTTTCAAACTAAATGTAATGGTTGTTGATAATAATAAGATATCTGCTCCGTCTTAGTTACTTGAGTCAAATGATTTATGGCATTACCATTTAGGACATGTCAATTATAAAACCTTGTAAAAAATGATTAATTTGAATGTATTGCCTAAATTTGAATGCGATAATTTAAAATGTCAAATCTGTGTGGAATCTAAATATGCTAAACATCCTTAAAAGTCAATTGAAAAGGAATTCAAATCCTTTAGACTTAATTCACACGGATATTTGTGACATGAAGTCAACGCCATCTCGCGGTGGAAAGAAGTATTTCATTACTTGCATTGACGACAACACTTGTTATTGTTACGTTTATTTACTTAATAGTAAAGATGAAGCAATTAACGCATTCAAGCAATACAAAAATGAAGTTGAAATGCAACTTTCCAAGAAAATTAAAATAATAAGAAGTGATAAGGGTGGTGAATATGAATCTCCTTTTGAAGAAATTTATTTGAAACATGGCATTATTCATCAAACAACTGCCCCTTACTCTCCACAATCCAATGGGATTGCAGGAAAAAAAAATAGAACATTAAAGGAGATGATGAATGCCTTGCTATTAAGTTTTGGTTTACCCCAGAACTTGTGGAGGGGAAGCTATCCTTATGGCTAATAGAATACTTAATCGAGTTCCCCATAGAAAAACACAATTTATTCCATATGAGAGATGGAAAGAAAGAAATCACAACTTAAAATACTTCAAAGTGTGTGGGTTGTTTAGCCAAGGTACAAGTTCCTAAACCTAAAAGGGTAAAATAGGACCAAAAATCGTAGATTGTGTTTTCATAGGATATGCCACCAATAGCAAACCATATCAGTTTCTGGTTCACAAATCAGAAAATCCCGACATTCATGTTAATACGATAATGGAATCAGATAATGCAGAATTTTTTGAAAATATTTATCCGTATAAAGAGAAATGTGAGTCGTCTAGCGAAATATCTAAACGACCTCGGGAAAAGACAAAGGAAAGTACTCCTAAGGAGGAGAACCCAAGACGAAGCAAACGTCAAAGGACATCTACTTCCTTTGGTCCAGATTTTTTGACATTCGTAGTGGAAAAAGAGCCTCAAACTTTTAAGGAAGCGGTGTCTTCTACAGAAGCACAATATTGGAAAGAGGCAGTTAATATTGAAATAGAATCATTTTAAGTAACCATACTTGGGAGTTGGTTGATCTTCCTCCAGGGAACAAACTTTTAGGTTCCAAATGGATTTTCAAAAGGAAAATGAAAGATGATGACAGTATTGACAAATATAAGGCAAGGCTTGTTGTCAAAGGTTTTAGACAACGAGAAAGCCTTGATTATTTTGACACATACTCGCCGGTAGCGAGAATCACATCTATTCGGGTGTTAATATCGTTGGTCACCGTGTATGGCCTTCAAGTTCATCAAATGGATGTTAAAACCGCCTTCTTAAATGGAGATTTGGAGGAAGATATATAAATGGAACAACCTAAAGGGTTTGTGGATCCTGGAAAAGAAAAGAAGGTGTACAGAATTGTTAAGTCACTTTATGGACTTAACCAAGCACCGAAACAATGGCATGTGAAATTTGATCAAACATTGTTGTCAAATGGATTTAAGATCAATGAGTTTGATAAATGTGTCTACATTAAGAACATTCCAAATCATGTGGTCATCGTTTGCTTGTATATTGATGACATGCTAATAATGTGTAATGACATTGCCGACATAAATGCTACTAAACGTATGCTTGCTAGCAAGTTTGATATGAAAGACTTAGGAGTTGCCGATTTAGTTCAAGGAATTAAAATCCACAAGACTCCTCAAGGCCTAGCATTGTCTCAATCTCATTACATCAAAATGGTACTTGAAAAGTTCAAACATTTGGACTTCAAGGTAGCACGAACTCCCACTATAAGAAAAAATATATGTGGCAACAAAATTATTTTTGTTGCCATAGATTGATTATTGTTGCAAAAAGTACTTTTGGCAATAATTTTTTTTTTTTGTTGCATAGACTTTTCCCAACGGCTGTTATTGCAACAACTTTTTTTTTTGTTGCCAAAAGTACTTTTTGCAATAATAATCAATACTATAGCAACAAAATTAAATTCTTTGGCAACAAAAAAGTTCTTTGCCAACAATAAAACTAAATTGTTGCCAAATTTAAATTTTTTGTTGCTATTTCTATACTTTCTTGTAGTGTCCAATTGACTCAAACCATAATTTTGTGAGAAATAAAGCTCAAAGTAAGTCTCAATTGGAGTATGCTCGAGTGTTGGGAAGTTTGATGTACATCATGAATTGTACACGGCCAGATATAGCTTGTGCGATAAGTAAATTAAGCCGATACACAAGTAATCCCGACCAAACTCATTGGAGGGCAATGAAACGAGTTTTGGGGTATTTACAATAAACACAAGACTTGGCTTTACACTACAATTTGTATCCCGCAGTAATAGAGGGATATTGTGATGCAAATTGGATCACCGGTTCAGCTGAAACTAAGTCCACAAGTGGATACGTTTTTACCATTAGTGGAGGAGCAGTGTCTTAGAATTCAGCCAAACAAACTTGTATTGCCTGCTCTACAATAGAGTCTAAGTTCATAGCTTTAGACAAAGCCGGTGAAGAAGCTGAATGGCTCCGAATTTCTTGGAAGATATTCCATTTTGGCCCAAACCTTTGACACCTATATGGATACATTGCAATAGTCAAGCGGCAATAGGAAGGGCTGAGAGTATTTTGTATAACGGCAAATCTCGTCACATACGACGATGACATAATACCGTTAGACAACTACTCTCTAGTGGAATTATCACAATTGACTATGTAAGTTCAAAGGATAATATGTCGGGTCCACTTACAAAAGGCTTAGCTAGAGAGGCGATTGAGACATCATCAAAGGGAATGGAACTATGGCCGAGGACAAGTCAACATGGCGGTAACTCTACCTAGAAGACTGGAGATCCCAAGATCTAGATTCAAGGAGATCAAACAAAGTTATGATTGACGGTTCAAGATTGTTAAACAATTTTGGTTCATTCTCATGATGAAAACAATGTTCAGTACCATGGATAAAGCTTTAAGGCTTTTTAATGATTTCTAAGTTTGATACAGGGTATATCAAATAGTGTTTTCTACAGGATTACATGTTTAGGAATCACTTATGTAAGTGTGAAGTGTAAGCCGCTTCAAGGAGAACTCTGTAAGGCCAATTCTTTACGCACTTATGAGACCAGGCGCGGTTCACGGTGTAGCAGTTGTATTTTTTCCCATTCGCATTTGCACTTGCCTCATTCAAAAAGAAAAGTGTCCCGGGGAAGTACGGTTGTCAATCGTACCAGGAAAAAGGAAAAAATATACTTCTATGTAATGGTACTTTAAATGGACTTATTTTTAGAGTTGCCACCTAATTTTTAGGAAATTAGAAAAAATCGAGTCGAAAAGGGTTCATTTAAAATAATTATTTTATGATTATTTTAAAAGAAACCTAATCTACACAGTGTCTAGGTAAGAGTTCTGGTGATCCCTCGGGGAAGGTGTTAGGCACCCCGGTATTAAGGATCCGCTCAATGGCGGTTTACCTACGGGTTCTAATAATATGTCTATATAGACATAAATTGGTTGTGATAAAAATAGTTTCGTTGTATATTTTCGCAAATAGAAGTTAGTCATTTATGCAAAAATACTACGTTTTTCAAGAATCAAAAGTGGTAAAATTTAGCCCAAAATTGGGCGTTTAGGGTGTCGGACTGGAACACTTAGGTTAATACCCTTAGGAAAATAGGTTAAGTATATTATTATAGTCTATATAGTATTTTACATATATATAGTCCATTTTTTATTTGTACCTTTTTCTAAGTTTGAGTCAAGTTTTATCTTTTAGCCTAAGTCCACCAATCATAATTAGTCCCACAAGTTTGAATATTGGTTCAAATCAGTCCATATGTCATAAGCCCACAGGTTTCATAAATGTTCAAATCAGTCCTTAATTCCCTAAACAATCATCAGTTTTAGTCCCTCTGTCCAAATCAGCCTCAAGTTTGTGTTTTAACGTCTCAAAAACTAGTCTTAATTTGTAGCAAATTCATTTTTAGCGTCTTTAAAATATGACAATCTATTAAGGGCTCCAATAGGCATGATAATTGCACAAACAATAATTTAAAATACATAATTAAATAGAGATAGAGAATTTGGGCCGAGCAAGCCCAAAAGAGAAATGTCTATGCAATCGGGTTTGTTTTAATTCCAATGCATGCTCCATTTTGCTCCAAATTGGGTTGACTCGATCTAGATACGTTAGTGGACCCCATTGAGGCCCACCAACGGGTTTAAATGGGCAAAAAATACAAACGGGTATGCGTAATGTTAGTACATATTTACGAACTAAACTAGGTACAAAAAATGGAAATCACAATAGTCATTACATAGGAAAAGAAAGAAAAATAAATAAATAAACAAATTACAATTTATTTTGGACTGATCCATTTAACAATTCAGTGACAGTCAATGGTAAAAAATGGTCCAAATAGGAAATAAGCCCAAAGCAATAATAACGATGAGCCAAGTATGGTGATGCAAATATCAGGCCCAAATCCTGATTCCATCTCAAAATTTCTAAGTGTCCAAGAGTGGTGTACATGATACACCAGTGATATACTATTTAATTTCTTCTCAAATTTTTCTAAGTGTCAAAACTGTAGTATACCTGATATACCATTAGTATGCCATCGAAGAGCAAAACCCTTTTAAGGGCATACCCTCCAGATATACTAGATATATACACGCTTCATATTCCGTTAACTCTAAACTACCACATTCAGGTTATTTAAAAATTTCAAGGCTTTTAAGAGAGATTCTACATCTTTTAAAGGCCAAATACTTAACTTCAGTTAAGGCTAACAAGTAGGGCCTCTACAACATACACCTTTACTACCAAACCTTGACATACATGAGGCAAGAAAAGTCACAGAAGAGATTCGACTAATCCCAGAAACAAAGAAATCAAGCAACCCTTAAGTAATGTGCAGGTTTTGGCAATGCAAGGCACCTCAAATGTCACAATTCAACAAATAGCAATGGCATGGACAAGAAGACATGGCAAATTTCAAAAATGGCAAATGAGTAGCAGCAACAAATGAAGTAATAAGAAAAAACAAAGCATTAAGAGTGAAGCAGCAAAAGACAAAGGCAAAGCCACAGTCATCCTACTCAAAATATTAGTTTCTAGTTTCTTTTGAGGAAATCAATGGTTAATGAAGACAGGATAATGAAGGATCTGGCCAAGAGTTCATTTTTAAGCCAAGAAGAAACTAAACCAAATGCCAGAAAACCACTTTTAAACCCATTCACCACTTACAGAGGCAAGTTTAAAGTCCAAAGTCATTTTTTGTACCAATTTTAGCTTAAACAAGTTTAGATATTAAGGCATTCAGAGTGCAGGTGTTATACCTCGCGTTTTGTACATTTGAATATCTTGAGTAAATGGCGGGAAGTTAAGGACGAGGTTATATTTTTCCGGTTTGGTTTGAATGCGCAAGTTGCTTATGAATATTATTGTTATGGAATATTAAGAGTAAATTTGGAATTTGGAAATTATGGTTATTCATGACTTTTGGAGAGGCCACAAGGGGCCGTGGGACCCACACATGCCTTGGCCAATTGTCTTGAGCCATAAGAGAGGCCATGTGTGCATCTTGTAGTTGTAGAGATTATTTATATATATATAGATAGATGGATGACCAAGTGAAGTAAGTATTCATCATTTTCCACTTAAGGAAAATTCTAGATAATTGGAGAAAGTAAAGAGGGGCATGACCGGCCACCTCTACTCTATATATATATATATATATATATATATATATATATATATATATATATATATATGTGTGGACATGTGATGAGAAAAAAACAAGACAAGTATTCATCTTTTATTACTCTAGAAACATGAAGAAAGATGGAAAAAAAAGAGAAGGGGAATCGGCTAAGAGGGGCTGGTTCCTAAAGTTCATCATGAAAAATATTTTCTTCAAGCTTTTATACTAATTAGAGTGTCCTCTACGACATGGAGTAGTTGTTGGAGCGAGAAAACCGTTCGTTGAGGCCATGTGAGAAGCCTAGCCGAGAATGAAGAAGGCAAAGATGGATGGAAGAAGGTGAGCTTTGAGCTTCTTTACATGTTTGGTAGGTGTTTATACATGTTGTGATATGTAGAATGAATGGAGTACATGAAGTTATGGGGTTGTGTTGTGTGGCCGTGTATATGTAGTATAATATGGAAGTGATGAACTAAATTATTTAGCATGTTGGATTGTTGTATTATGGATGGTTGTGCATGTTGTAATATGTTGAAATAGATGAAACTCATGAAACTTTGCATGTTGGGGGTGTAGCCGTGAGTATGGTTGGTTGGTGTAGGAAGAACGAATTAAATTAATTTAGTGTCCTTGGTTGATTGTGGTGTAGATTCTAGGATGAAAATGAGTACTTGACGATTTAAATTGAAGATAAGATTGTTGTGGGCTGATTTGGGAGGTAATGTGATTTTAATGTAGTTCTTGATTTATGGAAATAATGTTGTTAATAGATGGAAGTGTGGATGTAGTTTATGAATTTGAAAGAAATAAATGTATTGTTGGTGTCCTTATGGTATTTGGAAGATTTCGGGTACTATGGTATGTTGTTTGGATTGTTTGAATATAGTGGAGATTGCTTGAAGCGTTCTTGAAACTTGTTTAAGTGGTCTCGGATTAATACTCGAATATGCGAGCATTGATGTTAGCTTGAAAGTATGTAATTGGAATGTTGTCGAAATATGTGGAGATGACTTGTTAATGTTAGAATATATTTGGAGATGCCATTGTTGGTTTTGTTGTTGATATTGTGGCCGAGTTCCATTCTCGGGTTGTTGTTGTTGAATTGGGCCGAGTTAGGATCTCGGGGATGGCGCATTTGGGGGAAATCTTTGCCGAAATTTTGGTAGACAAGTGTTACTTTGAGAATTTACTTTTAGATGCTCAAGTTAACATTTGGTAAATGTGACCAAATTGTAGATTCTGGCGAAATTGGAACTTGAATTTGGAGTAGCAGAAGGAGCGGAAAAGGTATGTAAGGCTTACCTCTTCTTTCTTTGGCATGTCTTAGATGGAATAGGCTTGAATACGTGTCTCGGGGACCACTCTAATGCTAGAAATCCGAGCTTGAATTTGACTACTATTCATTCAGTAGAATTGAATTAAATGCTTATGAATAGTTGAAAGAATTGTCTAAACACCTAGAACTTGCATGAATAGGATCCGTTTACCCTAAGACTCTCATAAGTCATGTCATGAAACGTATTATACGTAAATTGTGTACGCCGCCTCATTTGACCCGAGGTGGGCCCACTATTTCCTAATTTCCTCCTATGGCTCCATTTGGCTTATTTCCGTATTGCAGTTAAGGGAAACTTTTGGACATCATTCCGACTACTAAATAATAGTTGTTTTAACTAATCCCTCGATTCCAAGGCAGGATTTTCTTCATAAAAGTTCCTAATGTTTTCCAAAGTATTCATTCTTCTCCAAATCCAAGTTGTACGATTTTTGAAAGTTCTTATGACTAAAGCAATGACTATGATTCTATGATGACAATGAAGACGTCAGATATGAGAAAATGACTATGACACGACATGACATGACATGATATGACACGACATGATATGATATGATACGATATGATATGTTCTACGCTCTCTTAATGTTATTCTCCGCTGATAGTCTCGCCTTATGATTATCGTTCCTTCAAGGTGAGACAAAGAGACCATGATTACTCCATAATGCGATCGGAGGTTTCCGACCTTTCGTCACTCCGATGGATACATGACTTTCTTTGGGCTCTCATGCATGCCATACCTGTATATGTACATGGGTTGGGGGGATGGGATACATGTATACATGGGGGAAATGGGAAGGGAAACATGTTTCATTGCCACTTGGTCAGCTGGCTTATCATCCCGGACGCGGGATGTCCGGACGCGGGATTTATGGGCGAGCCGGAGTATTTCGGCGCAATGTGGGCGAGCGGCTTGTTCGGCGCCATGATACCATATGACGGACAAGCATGCATGGCATCCGCCCTCGGGCACTCATATACACAGGTTACTCCGTTATCCGATGATATGTTCTATGTTTCCATGCGAGAGTATTGTTCATATGTACGGAGTTATTCCTTTATCTCACGATATGATATCCCGTTATTGTTCATGCTATATCTCTTACTATGTTGCTACTCTCGCCTTACATGCTCGGTACATAGCTCGTACCGACCCCTCTTCTTCGGGGGGCCTGCGTTTCATGCCGCGGGTGTACCCGGATAGTCGAAGCTAGCATAGAAGATGCCCGGCGGAGTTGGTAGGCTCCATTTGTCTGGTGCCGCCGAGTCGGAGTATATGTGCCATGATGAGTTGTTCGGAGTTAGAGACTTTGCGTACGTAGTCGTGGGTATTGGGTTGTCTTGTGTAAGCGGCTCCGTGACCGATATGCTATTATGTTTCGTGTCACGAGTCTTATATGATGTCAGATTCTATTTTAAAAAAAAAATTCTATGTTTTCATTTCTTACTAATTCATAAGTTCATATGTGTAATAAGAGTTAGCGGGTTCGCTCGGCTCCGAATATGGGGTCGGGTGCCCATCACACCCTAGTAAAGTCGGGGTGTGACAGCAGGTTCCCAACACTTCCCAAGTCCCTATATCCTAGTTCATGTTCAATCATTGGGTCACACTGGTCTCAACTAGTCTCAAGATCATCTCAGCATTTAAGCAGAGTCCCATAGGAAACATTGTAGAACTTGAAAATGACAATTTTGACTTAGTTAATTTATAGAATCAAACACAGGGATCCAAACTCAAATGTGAGATCAAATAAGGTCTTAACAAGGCATAAAGGATGATCAAAACAGGACCAGCAAGTCCAAAAAGAGGCAAAAGAGAGCATGAAGCTATCCTTGGTGTAGTCATGTGGTCCTAAATAATAAGAAACTTAGATGAAAACAATACAGGTCTATGGGAGCCTAAACTATGACTAAGAGAGGTTCATGACACTATCCTAAGTTTAAAGCATCATATTAAACATATTTGAGTCACAAGCAGACAAACAGGGGTGGAAATCATATATGTAAACCTCAGAACCTTACAAACAAGTTGTAATGACCTATACAAACAAACAGATACCACATCTGCTCTCTCAAAGCAGATTTAAGTTCAATTTTTTAGCGTTGCATTACATGTCACAAGTTTTACAAATTTGAATTAAACCTTTCAGAGACAGTTTAGGCATAACCAATTCTCAATAGCTTAAAGTGGTTGAACAATGTAAACTATGAGCATATTGCAGTCCATATCAAATATACAACAGGAATGATGCACAAAGATGGCTCAATGTTCAAAAAAGGGTGATCAAGAGAGGTTCATGTTACTTCTCCTAAGTCACAAAATGATGTATTCAAGAGAAGTATAAGCCAGCAATGTATAAGGAACAACACGCCCCAACCCCAAGGACATTAGCCTAGGCCACTGATTCTCGAATTTGAACAAAGGACAAGTTCCCTTATGCCTTATCATTTACCTCCTGCAACAGTTCCTAAAGTTGATGATTAAACACACACACAAAGCTAAACAGGACCCAAACTTGTTCAAAACAACATGACAAACTATAAATCCATCAAACCAAACTTGTTCAAAACAACATGACAAACTATAAATCCATCAAATTCCCATTTATTTTTTTAAAAAAGAAAAACAGATTCTTAGTTTTAGAGGATTCTAGTATCACTTAGCAATTTCAGAAGCTGCAAAGCAAGTTAAGAGGTTCATTCCTTACTTTTCTAAGGCTAAACAAGTTTTAGAGATGACAAAATGTATACCCATGCAGCCAAATAGTCACAGAAACACATGAGTCCTTCTTTATTACAGCTTTAACAGTCACCTAGTAAAAAAAAAAAAGTGATAATCTGAGGTTCAGACTTTAAAGATTCACATAATGTTATAGTTTGCTGATCTTTGAAAGCTATTTTTTGCAAGTTTTGAAAAGGTTTAGCCTTTAAAGGGTAGGAGAGGCAAATCCAACATATAAATGTCCATACATTAATGAAACTTAGTAGGAGTACACTTTTAAATTTTCTGCTTTGCAGCTTGACAAACCATAATCAAAAAGTAAACTGTTACTCTAGAATAATTACAATAAGACTAAATAAATTATCGAAACTTAGATCATTGCGCCAAAATACGACTATAATCGCGACGACAAGTTGGACATATGAGCTTCCGAGCCATCCAAGTTGAAATGCAATGTTCATGATAAATATGGCTGCACGGACGCATCAGTATAGACTCCGTTTGCTAGAAGTCCGATAGGCAACTATGACATATTGTGTCACTAAACAGAGGCGAATTCAGAATTTCAAGAGGATAGGTTCACCATTAGATGCTGCTTAAAAAATTTAAATATAAAAAAAGACGTAAAAGTGCATTTAGTCAAGTTCAATCCCACAACCTTAAGGAATTAAACCTAGCACTTAACCAGTGCTCCACCAAGACTTGTTTGACCATGTGTTTCTTCGGTAAATATTAGATATATTTTAAGGATTATATACATAATATACCGAGTTTAGTCGGGTGACCATGTGTTCACGTGACCCATTTCTTAACCATAAATTCGCCCCTATCACTAAAGCCTATATCTTCTACGATCACGTAGAAATAAGTTAAGCATCATCTCAGTAGTCATTTGAGATCTTTTAGCTTCATATTTTTGTATCATTTTATAAAAGTAAAATTACCAAAATAGCAGCTACGCAGATCATCAATGCAAATGGTGGATTTCGGAGGGTGAAATAATAATCAGTAGCGCTTTTCGAGGTGACATGTTCAACCAAGAAAAATATTGTAAAGCAAAAAGAAGAAAAAAGCCAGAACATGAATGAAATAAATAATACATGTTACTTAATACTTTTAGAAGTTTGAACTATTAGAGAAGAATGAAGATGTTGGGGGGCATAGTCGCAGGCTTGTTAATACATCCCTGGTAATGCCAAGCTACGTACCATGCAGAACAAAAGCAGACCATAATACAGTGCAGATAAGAGACATCGATAATTAGCATTCCTGGTAAGTAATTAGTACTACTTTTGAAGGTGTCATCTATGAAAATTAGCATCATAATTAATGTTTAACAAGTACGAAATTTTTAATCGATGTTTCACTAACCCAGCACATCTATACTAAATCATCCTATTCTTTTGTGAGTTTATGAGATTTTTGCACGGTACAACACTTACTTAATAATATTATCATAAATAATAATACTTTTGCTTTACTTCAAAAATAATAGATTCTTTTACAATCATAGCTTTCAAAGGTTTTTAATAATTAAAAATAAATACTCACCAACAAATTAAGGGATCAATTCCTTATTAATCTATTCCCCTTTTTCTCTATTTATTATACTAAATAATCCATTTTTCACTATAGAATTACCTGTCTCTATTCCACAAATTTTCCTATCAGCCTTAACAGCAAGCTAAACTTTCGATATCATAACCTGAGGGGTCTAGGATGCATATCCATAATGGACACATAGAGGGACCACTAAAAATTTTACTAATTAACACAATATGCACGTGGACGAACGAGATGCACGTGTGACACATGGGATGCACATGTGTTGCACGGGATGCACGTGTATGACGCATGAGATTGCACGTGTAACGCAGAAAAAAGTTAGTTCTATTAAATATACTTGAGACCACTTATTAAGATTTGACTTTAGATCATCAATTACATTGAGTCTCCTCAGACTCTATACAACCTTAAAGTTAAAACTCAACACTTTTTTTGTTTGAAATGATAACAAGTTTGTATTGATTCACAAAAAGGGTTGTTAAGCCATAACTACAGAGGGAAAGAAGCATGAAGACTAGTAAGCTAGAAAAAATTGTCTACTAGTTTATAGAGACTCTAAACTTGTAGTAAAGTCCCTGTGTCTTCTGTGTACTCTTGTTTACATCAAAAATGAAAAAGCATAATGCAACTGAGATTCATTTTTTTGGATTGGATTGCTTTTGTTTTCAAAACATCTTGAGTTCCTTTCCTTCCAAACAATCCACCAAATGCGAGGATTAAACTCCATCTTTTCTTTTGCTCATTTGTGCCCCCTCTTCTATTCCAACTGGAAAGCAAATCCAGCAGGTTCATTGGCATTGTCCAGTTCAAGCATATCATACCAAGAAAGATATTCCAAAGTTGTGTTATCACTCTACAATGCATAAACAAATGTGTATTTATTTCTGCAGTCCTCCCACAAAGTGAGCAGATGGAACAAAGTTGCATTCCCCTTTTTTGTAACTTGTCTAGTGTCAAGCATTTCTGCATTGCTACTAACCACACAAAGCAGGTCACGTTGTATAGAATATTAGCCTTCCATATTTATCTCAATGGCCATTCAGAATTCAAATTGCTAACAAAATTTAGCATGTGGTATGTTGTTTTTATTGAGAAAACTCCAAAACTGTGGCCACTCCGCCAGATTCTGTCTTGGATCTGAGTAGTTCTAGTGAATGAGCTATGGTGTTGAGGAATTTTTCATATATGTCTATCTCCTAATCATTCAAAGGCCTCGTGTAGCTTAAATCCCAACTATGATTTCCCAAACTTCCTTGATGTTAACCTTTTTCTACTGATTAAGACTTAAATATCAGGAAATAGAGACTGTAATGTGGCATTTCCTAGCCATCCATCTTCCCAAAAAGAGATTTTCTACCCATCACCTAGAGGCTTCTAATGGTCTTCCAAACACTGACCCCATACACTGTTTTCACCTTCTTTGTCTTCTATGGGCCTTCCTGACCATATTTACCTTGGATTACATTCTTCTATAGGGATTGGTCTTCATTTAAGTATCTCCATAGCCATTTCACGAGCAAACTTTGATTTTGTTTCTTGAGATTCCTGATGCCTAAACCTCCTTGCTTTCTACTGATGGCGGGGATTTTCTATTTGATCAAGTTAAAACCCCTTTTCACCTTGTTCACTTGCCATAAAAAGTTTCTTCTCGGTATATCTATTCTCTTTTCAACCTTTGAAGGGATTGGAAAAAGTGGCATTATATATGTTGGAAGGGCGTCCAAAACACTATTGATAAAGACTAATCTGCCACCCAAAGAGAGATATTGACTCTTCCATCTAGAGAGTCTTTTCTCGCATTTCTCTAATACCCCCATTCCATATGTCTTGTGATCCGCTATTCACCCTAAGTTCCATGCCAAGTTAGACAATAGGCAGTGTACCCATCTCCCCTTCCAGAATCTCAACACAATGTTGAAACTATTGAGGCTCATTGATAGGATAATGTGTAGCCTATCCTTTAAAAAAGAACCAAAATAGTTCTCATCATTATCATTTGATCTTCTTCTGCATCACATAGAGTGATGGCATCATCTGCACATAGTAAGTGAGTGATTTCCATGTTCTCTCCTTGCCTGTTGTTTAACTTTGAAACCCCTGAGCCAATTGTTTCTTTGGGAT
The DNA here is from genome assembly GCF_029784015.1 of Lycium ferocissimum. Lineage (NCBI taxonomy): Eukaryota > Viridiplantae > Streptophyta > Magnoliopsida > Solanales > Solanaceae > Lycium > Lycium ferocissimum. The sequence continues at coordinate 6,897,332 of NC_081351.1, forward strand.
GCTAGTAACATGTTGTTTAACCCCTCCATAACTAATACAAAAAGGAAGTGAGATAGTGCATCTTCTTGCCTCAAACCTCTATTGGGAGGGAAAAAACCCACAGGTGAGCCATTAATCAATACAGAGAACCTAAATGTAGATATGAAAAACTTAATCCAGTTGATCCATTTGGTGCCAAAACCATTCTCCTTAAAGTATTTAGTAGAAAACCCAGTTCACATGGTCAAAGGCCTTTTCTATGTCAATCTTGCAAAGAATTCTTGGCTTTCACTCCTTTAATCTATAATTCAAACATTCATTAGCAATGAGGGCAGCATTCATTATTTGTTTTTCTTTGATGAAGGCCATTTGATATGAATTCATCAGATTGTGCATAACCGTTTTGAGCCTTTCTGTTAGGAGTTTGGAAAAGACCTTGTAAACACTACCAATTAGACTGATAGGTATGTAATCTCTCAACTCCTTAGCATTATTTTTTTAAGGGATTAAGGGAATGTAGGTGGCATTTAGGCTTTTTCCAAAGAACTCTTGGTTATGGAAATTCTGTATGGCAAGCATGATATATGTTTTAATGACATCCTAACAATGTGTGTAGAATTGTCACGACCCGACTAAGGGCCATGATGGGTACCCGGAGCTGACTACCGAGCACCACTCATTAGACTATTCATCATACTCAGTCTGAACATATATAAACCCCAAAACCATACATAGATATACATAAGCCCGTACGGCCGCAAAAATGATATACAAAAAAGTACACTGACACCATCATGGGGCACAATTTACCCACACGTACGTATCTACGAGCCTCTACTAGAGTCCTAGACATAAGGACCGGACAAGACCCCGTCGTGCCCAAATATGTACACAAAAATAATATCTCAAAATAGCACTTCAAGAGTAATGGAGTGCTCCTGTAAATCTGCTGGTAGCTCCTATGATTCTGGGTCACCTCCCTGTCTACCTGTGGGCATGAACATAGCGTCCAAAAAGAGAGGACGTCAGTACGAATATTGTACTGAGTATGTAAGGCATAAACAACAATAATACATCGATGAAACAAGGAGACATCAAGTAAGGAACAACCTGCAACTGACTGTCACTTAAGACTGAATAATGCATGCTAACTTACTTCATAAACATCATCATATCATGTATGCATATATATAAGCTGCCCGACCATATAGGTGCAGTATGATCATCATTAACCCGCGTTCAGGCCTCCTACGTCCGGGATAAACATCTCTTGCCGCCCACTAGTGGTATCTACCCATGCCCTCTAGACATGGTGTATATGCCGCCCGCCTTAGCGGTGTCTGCCCGGCCATATAGGCGCGGTGTAATATCATCATCATAAATTTATCATAGAGCATGCATAAGAACTCAAAGATAACTATAATCTATCGGGGTGACATAAGGTCGTGAACCCCCAATTCCATTATGGAGTATTCATAAGCATCTTGCCTCACGTTGAAGGAACTAGCATTATAAGGTGAGTGTAACACAATAAACAATCTCAAGAATCATAATTAGGATCATTAGCTTTGTAGAGACATCATATCACGAGCTTTAGAATCTTTAGACTTAGACTCATCATCATCATTATCATGCTTGTAACGTATCTCTTTTTGTTATCTCATAGGAAGCTCTTTATCATCACAAACTCATAATTTCTAGAATGTAAGAAGGTCATGGAGAATAAGGAAAATCAAGTCATAAGAATCATGCCTTAGGAAAGAAGGGACTAGCCTTACATACCTTTTCGTTTAGCTACTTTCTCACTTGAACACTCCCCTCCAACATTCACGTTTCTACCTTCAAGAGAGTTCGTACTAATATTAGATAATCGATAACATGAGCATGCTTGAACTAAAGCTAGAGAAAATTGGGCAGCATCTCCTTTGTTTATACAACTTTCTCCATATCATATATCAACTCCCAAACGTCAATAACAATATTCATAATATCATACTCAACAATCTTCATCAACCATACATTATTCAATTCTCCTACTTCCATTTCAAGGGCATCCATAACCATGGTCATAATACAACATTACCTTCATCCTCATATAATGTTTCTTCCATACTTTTAATATCATTTATAACATAACTATACTCGTAACATATAAAGAATCATGATTCATAGTAAGCTACTACTAAAAAATGTCACTATTCTCATATTTGTAACCCATTTTCTATTTCCTTCGATAATCCAAGTCTTTCAACCCCTCAATACTCTAAATAACATGAATTGATCACAAAACTTACCTTTGATAGTGTAGGAATAGCCTTTGGTTGAAAATACTTCACTTGAAGAAAAACCTTAGCTTCAATCCAGAAGGTTTTCTTGACTCCAAGCAACCCTAGAGAGCTTCTTGCACTTGATTCTCCTGGTTTGATGAAGTTGATCCGTAATTTCTCTTGGATTCTTGTAGATGGAGTGTGGAGAGGGTTCTAGCGGTTTCTTGAGAGAAGTGGAGAGAAAAAGAAATGAAATAAATGAACTTGGGGTCCCTTATATCAACTTAAAAATCTGTCCCGACCAAGTTATACGGACACACATACGGTCCGTATAATTTATATGGGCCGTATGTGTGACCATACATTGGTTCCAGTGGAGACCCCAATTCTGGGCAGGTTATACGGTCATATATATAGGTTGTTTCTTTTATACAGTCCGTATAGTGAACCGTACAATCCACAGTTTTCCGAAACTTGTTCTCGTCGACTCGTTTGATCTCCAATCCTTATGGAACCTTCTTAACACTTGTTTAACACTTCATTAACAATCTAAGGGGCGTTATAACTCTTCTTTAGAACATCATTAAGTCAACATTAGCTCGATACTTTGCGAACCTTCTTCAAAACACGGCTTATACTTTACATTCTTCAATGAACTTTATTCTCTTACCTCAAACATCTTTGAAATCTTAATTCGAACCATTAAATACCATTTCTTACTTGCAGGAACATCGTATACTTCTTACCCTGTGTTAGTCTAGCTATCATACGACGACATAAAATTTTCTGAGGTGTAACAAGAATACCATCCTAAAACCATCTGGGCCTAGGGCTTTGTCAGGTGCACATAGTTTATGTTGTCTAGAACTTCCTGCTCTTCAAAGGGTCTTTGGATCCAAATCTTTTCCCGATTAGTGATTCTAGATCCCCCTCCTACATTGAAATCAAGTCTCTAGGTCTCCCTTTCTGTGTATAATTGTTTGTAAATGCTGATTATCTCATTCTTAATGTTTCCAGGTTCCTCTAGAACTGTTCCATTGACCAAAACCTGATCAATATTATTGTTTCTCTTGTGTGCATTTGCTGCTCTGTGGAAAAAATCTTGTGCTTTTGTCTCGATGCTTCAATCATTGGATTCTAGATCCTTGTCTCTAATGGATTTCTTCATTGAGTGTCACTTTCCCAAAAATCTGCTGATATCTTGGCTTTTTGGGCCATTTCATCATTGTTTAGATTTCTTTGTTCTTTGTATTGAGTCTACTGCTGAAATTTGGTTAAGGATGGAGTTCTTCTTCATAGCTAAATTCCCATGATAGGTTAGGTTCCATTCTTTTAGTTTTTGCTTCAGAGCCTTCAACTTGTAAGCGAAAATGAAATTTGACCTGCCTTCTACTTCAAAAGAGTCCCACCAGCCTTTAACTAGTTCCTTAAAACTAGTTACACCCAACCACCAGTTTTCAAACTTGAAATATGACTTAGTATTTTCCCAATTCCCATACATCATAGACAGAGACCAGTGGAATGAGATAACTTTTAGCAATGATTGTTTGATGCTTCCGAACTCCTAATCCCATTTGGGAGAGATGAGGAATCTGTTTATTCTGGAAAAAGCATCTTGGTTTCCTACCTATGCCCATGTATATTCCCATCATTAAGAGGAAAATCCACTAACTCCAAATCCTCAATGAAATTTGAGAAGTCTGTCATGCTTCTGGAAACTGAAGTAGCATTCTTCTTTTTAGAGGTGAACCTGGGAGTGTTGAAATATCCAAAGTCGCCTAGAGTTCATCACATAAACCTCTAGAATCCCTAATTTCCTCCCACAAATCAAGCGTTTCCTTCCTAGTGTTTGGGCCATAAACACCAGTAAGATGCCATGAAAAATCTTGGTTCATTGACTGACTACATGTTTAAGAGTGTACTCCAGTGCAACTTTCTCCCCCTTCCATACCCTACTATGCCACATGATTAGGATCCCCTTCTTGTACCACTAGCCTCCAGACATTCAAATTTAACCCATCTCTTTGCCTAAATATCCTTTACATAAGTGGATATATTCCCTTCTACCTTGGTCTCCTGTAAACAATATATGCCTGCTCCTTATTTATGAATTAAACTCGTTAAAGTAGCCTCTTTCTCATTCTGTTTATACCCCTTACATTACATGAGATGATATTAATTTTCATGATCCACCTTCGATCAATAATATTAATTTTCATGATCCACCTTCGATCAATAATCTCCCCCTGCTTCTATCTCCACTGGTCTTGAACTTCATGTCGAAGATCAATACCTTTAATTCATTCAAACCTCTCCATTTTGGTGTTTCACATGCTCCTAGGATTGGTACAAAGCTCCTCATTCTTGAAGAGAGCTAGAGCTTCATCTCCACAATTTCGAAAATCAACTCCAAACTGTCTACTAAGCCTCAAAATATTTCTGTAGACCATATCCATCCCAATATCTGGGCAGTGAACATGAAGTGGCTCTGCGTCTTTAAAAATTCATGTTTCCTCTTCTGAATTTTAGTGCAACCGCATGTTAGAGGGGTTTTTGGGCTTCCTTAGATGGTGTTATTATGGGAGAAACCCTTTCAGGAGTCGATTTCTTTAATCTTGATGGAAATTGTTGTAGGCAACTGAAAGGGGAGAATCGACTTCTTCTGTGCTCTTTGTTTTTATATGTCGAATGGGATTTCCCGATGGCTAAAGAGTTTGCATGTACTTCAATAGCTAGTGGATCAAATTCTGGAAAGCTCGGCTTGTTAGTGGCCCTGTCTTCAAGTAAAGGGTCTGAAATTCGTTGGCCCAAAACACTTTGATGACCTTCTTCCCCCAATTTTCTCAAGATCATCATAATTTTTATTATTGGATTTTTTTGGTTTAATTGAATATCTTCAACTGGTAACTAATTCTTTTTCTTTTACTTTCTTTTGAATGAGACAGATCATATTGATATTTTTCTTGCATTGATCGTGTCATCTCACTGGGAGAAAAATGGTCTGGTAGTATTGTACCCATTTCAAGTTTGTTCACTGTCGAGGCAATCTTCATAATTATTGTTAAATACTCTTTTTACTTTCTTAAGGTGGCGCTCTATTATACTAGGCCTAATGCCTCTATCAAACAGTTCGTCATTCTACTTTTTCATGTTCGTCAGTACAAGATGACATAAATTTCGTGGATGATTTTTATCACAAACCTCCTAAAATCAGCTTATTTTGAAAAATATTTTATTTTAAAAGTGTTTTTTTTTTTTTTAAAAAGTGTTTTTTGTGAGAAAATAAGGTTTGTGTTTGGCCAGTTAATTTAGAAAGCACTTTTGAGCAGCAATTAGCGTTTGGTCAAACTTTTAAAAAGTGCTTTTAATTATATTTTTATCAAAAGTGCTTTTAAAAAAAGTGCTTTTGGGGAAAAGCTACTTTTTTAGCTTCTGAAAAACGACTTCTGTTACTCCCCAAAAGTATTTATTTTCTTTCAAAAGTTTGACCAAACACCTCACTTTTTTTAAAATAAGCACTTTTTGGAGAAAAATAAGCTTGGCTAAAATTGTCTAATCATGTATTTCATCATGACTATGTAATAACCTGAATTCGTAGGTAGCTGACGTGCCTATATTGTTGTCATGATTATAGTTATCTTGTGGTTTAAGATATTTACTAGCAAACTATGCCTGTGCGATGCACGGGGCCCAACATGATTAATTTGGTTACTCAATTTAGTTAGTCTTTATATGCAAAGGATACCGCAATTCTCCTTAGTGAGTCTCTATATGCAAAGGATACCGCGATTCTCCTTAGTGAGTCTCTATATTTATTTATTTTTCGTCTTATTTTTCCCCTTAATTTATCAATTGTTGTTAAAATTTATCTTATTTTGGTTGTGTCCGCCTCTTTTTATATTTAGTAAGTTGACAATTCAAATATCCTACATATCAAGTTTATAATCACAAGATTCAAAGGATATTTTATTATATTATACAGATTTTTAATTTAGGACCACAAGATAGTCTATCTTTATTTCTTAAACTCTGTGTCTAAGACACTTAAATTGAGACAGAGGGAGTATATGCCAAATGAAAGGACAATTGAGATACTGCGGATACGTGGGAACTTAAAGTAAACACACAAGAGGTAGTATTAAAGTTAAACATCTGAAATGTACACATGTTAGTCCTGGCTTAGAGTACAATTTCAGTTGCTTTTTATATAACTTATTATTGTTGTGCTCGTCCACTTGGGCGTTTGTTGTTAAAAAAATAAAAAAATAATTGTCTTATTTTGGTTATGTCCGCCTCTTTAATATTTAGTAAGTTGATAATTCAAATATTTTACATGTCAAATTTATAATCACAAGATTTAAAGGATATTTTATTATATTATACACATTTTTAATTTAAAACCACAAGATTTGAAAGTCTATCTTTATTTCTTAAACTCCATGTCTAGTCAAACGTAGACATTTAAATTGAGACAGAGGGAGTACATGCCAAATGAAGGAAATGAAAGGATAATTAAGACACTGCGGACCTGTGGGGACTTAAAAAGTAAACACACAAGAGGTAGAGTTAATGTTCAACTTCTGAAATGTACACATGTTAGTCCCTACTTACAGTACAATTTCAGTTATTTTTTGTACAACTTATTGTTGTTGTGTTCGTCCACCTTGGGCATTTATATGTAAGAAGAAGAAAAATATAGAATAGAAAAATAGACATATATATAGAATAGAAAAATAGACATATATTTTTAGTAATGTGGTCAAGTAATATGGGACGAAGGGAGTACTTCATTTTATTAATTCTTAAAGAACGTGAAAAGTCGAGTATAGTAATGTGGCCAAGTAATATGGGACGAAAAGAGTACTTCATTTATTAATTCTTAAATAACGTGAAAAGTGAAAAGTGAACAAATAAAAGTGCACAGAGGAAATAAATATGTATCGAATAATTAAAATTGAAGTGCATATATGTATACATGAGAAGAAAATAAATATTCAACAAGAACGTGAAAAGTCAAAAGTAAACAAGTAAAAGTGTACGGAGGAAATAAATATATGTTGGATAATTAAAATTGAAGTGCACACGTGTATACATGAGAAGAGAATAAATATTCAGTATTATGACATATATCCACGTGGGATTTGTTAATTCTTAAAGAACATGAAAAGTCAAAAGTGAACAAGTAAAAGTGCACGGAGAAAATAAATGTGTCGGAGAATTAAAATTGAAGTGCATACGACTATAAATGAGAAGGGAATAAATATTAAATACTATGACATATGTCCACATGGGATAAAAAAATAGTTGAATAAAATGCATGAGTTTATATAACTTACATGACAAGCATTCATGCGTGTATAATTTGTAAAGCCTTAAGCATGTTAGAAGTAAATGTGTTCGTCCATCTTTCATGCTTATATATAAGAGAAATATGTATTGTTATACCTAATTAATTCTATAATGTAATAATTTTGATATTGTATTACCAAAAAATAATTAGTTTTTGTTAAATTTAGTCGTGATGACTTGTGATGATATCTTACTATCTAATAAATGCGAATATGCACAGACGTGGGCGGCAACATGTGTGCTTCGTGGAATTAAAATGTAATTCGAAGATAATTTCGTCATTTTGGCGACTAATTTGGCAATTCGTAATTCCTTATTGACTTATTACTGGACAAGTTTATCCGATGAAAGAGAATTTGAATTTTTACTGGACAAGTTTATCCGATGAAAGAGAATTTGACTTTTTAATTTTTTTATTTATTACATAGGAGGTAGAGGAAGGAGAAATGAGAAGGGGATTACAATGTGAGGATTCTAACCCTCACCAACAACGTGAAAATTCAGGTAGTCAACCAACTCGGGTTTTACTAAAAGCTTTTTCTTTTGCCTGTTTTACACTTGTTCAAAAGCCACAATAGACTCTCAGATGCTACGTGGCCTGAAAATGAAGAGCCTTATGCTTACTTTTCCTCTTTTCTGGTACCTCAAATTAACCATGTATTCCAGAAAATTTTATGGTGGATGAGACACGTCGTGTCATAGTTGTGTGAGGGTTTCATTAATCGACAAGTGCATATTGTGAGTCCCATTTCAATTTAAACTTTTCCTTCTCCCTTTACCCACCACCACTTCTTCCAGGCACCCTCCTGATACCCCCACGCATAACTTACTCCAACACACCTTATTCATCTCCACTTGGCTAAAACTTGACAAAACACACTTTTTATCTTTTAATTTGTTTACCCATATCAGTTAATTGCACAAATATAAAGAACAAAGTAAGAGACTGTGGAAGTATTACTAATACCCCGATATTTGTATTTCCGCAATTATAATGAAAGTCGTTTAAAATGAAGAAGGATAATGATAAGAATAAAAATGTTGAATATATTGTGAGTGAGAATAAACATCAACTAAAGTAACCTTCCAGTCAAGTGCATCGGAGTATCATTGTACGCAGAGGCGGATGTAACCTTTTGATATCGGATTACTTTTAACTCGGTATTTTTTTTTACGCGAAGTATAAATTTATATGTAAGAATTAACTAAAAAATTAAAATACATAGTAGACATAAACCCATAATTTTTAATATATAATAATTGCAATGAAAACTTTAAAATTTGAATGCATAAAACTTAAATCTTTTATCCTCCATTGATTATACCTAGCATCAAATCAATTTGGATCGGTTTTTGGTTAAAATTAAAATCAAATCAATTTAGTCAATTTTTAGTTATTAAAACCAAACCAAATCTGATATAATACACATTTATCATGTTTGGTTGTTATTGGTTTGGGTCGATCTTTTTATTTTTTAAAATCTAATGATATTAATTTATTTTTATTTTTTCCTACAATAAGAAAAAGAATTTGTCATTGTTTGCTAACTATAGTAATTTACTGCCCTTTTATTATTATAGCTGTAATTTCCTTGAATTATGAAGAATGTCTAGAGATTTATAAGCTTTAATTAGATGAATAATGTTTATAAGAAATATAAAAAACCTATTGCTAAATATCTCATAGGTTTTCTTACATAAATTGATTTTGATTCATGTTTTTCCTTTAAGAAATGGGCTTAAGGCCTAAAACCTATTAGTCTATTAGAGATAAAATTAATAGAAAAAATAATTTATTAATAGAAAAAATAATTTTTTGATGAAAACTTATATAAAATACTTAAAATTAGTATAAAAATAATATACTACATATAAAATAATTATAAAAAGTGTATTTTAAGGACTTTCAGTTAATGAAAACATTAAAATAAGGAAGAAACACGTTTCTTTGAGTAAACAAATAAGGGAAAAGGGTCAAAAATCTGGGATCTTATAGGTTATTATTTAGTTGGGTCGGGTTTAATTGATTGAGCGGATTTAAAAATTGATTTCGGATTATTTTGGAGGATAATTTCCGTCAAAACAGGGGTATATTTGAATACTTTAAGGATGAGAAGGGTATTTTTAATCCAAAATAAGTTTGGAGGATATTTTTAGCCCTTTTTCTAAAGTAGAGGGGGATTATTTTTGACTCTTTCCCCAACAAATAAAGCATCTATTTAGGGGGTTGCTTTGGCCCATTTTTCTGAAAGTGGGAGCCAAATTTCCACTTGGCAAAGTATGAGAGGAATCCCACACAAATATTGTCTGCCACCTAATAATTGTGCTTCTTACACCATAAAATTTTTCTGTTAGGGCGGCATATTTCGCTATATCATTGGTACGGTGACTATCGGGTCATGCCCCATATTCATTACGGGCATCAGCAACTTGACCCGATTAGTTACTCACTTTCTAACAAGGTCCGAAAAAAAAAGAAGACTATCAATGCACCTTCACTGGAGGTTCGTATAACAGTGATATTAGTATATACTTGAAATGAACACTAAATAAAGCCCTAGCTGATATGAAGTTGAAGTAAAACACTAGTTGTTGTTCAATGGAGAGTAGAGAAAGCAGTGAGAGTCCGGAAATGCCGAAGAAGGGCAAATCAAAAACCCCTCGAAAACCCAAAGATAGCGTTCTCAAACAGAGTTTGTTCTCTCTCTCCTTCTCTCTATATATATGCGTGTGTGTGTGTGTATTTGTATTTATTATGGCATTGTGATGTTCAGCTAACTTGCACCTCAACTAGTCTATTGGTACAAGTACTAGAGTTTAGGTTAGCTTGCCCACTAAAGTCAGAGCAGATGGACGCTTAGTAGGCGTTTGGCGATTGATTTTAAATATTTGAAATTTATGGAGTTGGAGTTGTGTTTGGTTATACTTCTTGCAAAGAATATTTGGAATAATGTTCATGTTTGAGTGGCTGTCTGGCCATGAATATTTTTTTACTTTTTTCCCGGTGTTGAAATACACCAAAAAGTTGTTTTCACTATTTTCATTCTAAATCACTTACAAAAATCTTAAAAACGACTACAATTTGTATTCATAGCCAAACACAACTCCGATTTCCAAATTCTATTTTTCACTTTGAAAACAAAAAGTACTTTTTTCAAATTTCACAATTTTCATGGCCAAACGGGCCCTGAATGTTAATAAATACAAGGCTCCAAAAGTGAAAAGTGAGTTGGAAACATGTTATAAGATGTTTTCCAAATTTGAAATACAACTTCAAGTTGGATTTAGAATTTTCAAGGCCGAAACTTGATTTCCAAAAAAAGTGAAAAATTATTTCGGAGAAAGATGGATAACTTTTATGGCCAAACGGTTCTTAGTATCAGACGAAGTGTTTAGCTGGGATTGGATTATTCCAACATGAGATTTGTCTCTTTTTATCTATATGATGCATAGGCTGAATTCATAGAGTTTACGGCTGAACAAAATTGTTAAGCACAATTCTTTTAGTCATATGTTGGGTCTGGGCAAAACTGCTGAACTTAACAGTTTGTAGGCCTTTTTTTGGTTTAATTTTTGGTTTCGTGTTTTAAATTTGTGTAGAGTCTCCAGCTGAGTTCTTTGCAGATAACAAGAACATTGCTGGTTTTGACAATGTGAGTTTCTTATATGCTTAGTATGTCTCTATAATTTTAACTTTTTCTGATGTTATAATCTCAAATTGTTTTCTGCAATCTTGATTAGTTTGATGATTAAGGATGTCAATGAAATAATGTTGTCTTGTTGGCATTTTAAGAGTGTATTATCTCTTACTGAAATTGTCATTAAAAGGTGCAGGGTTAGCTGCAACAGGAGGTATGTGCTGCACTGAGTCATGGTGCATGTCATGTATGCAAATGGAAACTTTGCCAAGTCTAAGTGCTCAAGAGTTTCGTTATTACTTGTAAAAACATTAAGTCAACCTTTGCTTACCGTGTCTGTTAATCATATTAAGTGAATTCAGGTTTTACTTGCAGAAAAAGCTGCTTTCCTCAATGTGACAACTTAGATCAACTCTGAACTAAGAGAAATAATAGAGATGTTCCAGGAGAACTAGCTTGATAGAGAAACAAAATAAAAAAATGCAGACCCAAAAGGATTAGTAGAAAAGAAAAGTGAATGGAAACGAAGGGTAAATGCAAAAAAGAGAAACAAAGTTGCATGGTCTTCATAGAATTATAAATTGAAATTTTATTTTAAGAAAATATTGCTCTTTGTTATTTTTTATTATAAAGCAAAGTTAAGTTAATATTGCTCTTGGTTAACAGCCGTTACGTTGGAAAGCAGAATCTAGTACCTCAAAATTAAGTAAAAATTTAGGTACCTTTACTAAAGAAAAGGTTCAAAAACTAACCTCCATAGGCCCTGTGGTTAGCATACAATCAGACTGTTGATAACTCATCAATTAATTTTTATACCACCTTGTGAAGAGATGTTCCTATATTCATAATGACAGTCGAGCAGGTGGAGGTTTTTAAGGTTGCACATAGTTGCCATTAGCCAACCGAAATTTTTTTTAGAAAAAATGACCACATTCAAGATATGTTGAAGGCGTTAAATGAAATAGGCTCTTCCTTTTCTAATAGCTTAAGGTTTTCATGAGGTGGGACTTACTTCAACAATAATACACCAAATGTGCTGTAAATCAAGTTATTCTTTCTTCAATTTTTTCAGCCTGGGAAATGTCTTTACACTACTGTGAGAGAACTAGTTGAGAATGCACTTGATTCTTCTGAAGCCATCTCTGAACTTCCAGTTGTACAGATAACCATGTAAGTAATTATTTTTGTCTATTTTACTAACTACTTCAATGAGCTAGCAGAGATTCATTATGGGGAACCTCTCTTCAAAGCTTTGATTTTTGTTTTGCACTTTTGCTCCTGTAGTGAAGAGATTGGCAGAAGTAAGTTTAATTCCATGATTGGTCTGGCTGACCATGAACGAAGAGATGAAGCCCTATATGATGATTTTGAGACAGCAAAGGCTCGTGAGGTGTGTAAGCAGTGATTTACTTTCACTTAGATGGCATTGTGATTTACATCTTATGCTGACTGTTTGACATTTAGCAGATTAAATATTTTTTTTCTAACTATTGTGCTCTAGAAAAGACTTGCCAAGGAAGCTCGGCATCTAGAGATTCAAGCAAAGAATGCAGCTCTTGGGAAGAAAGTAAAAGACTCTGCAGCTACAAAGGCAGCTAAGGGTAGGGAGGCATCGTATTATAGGGTGACATGCAAGGTATGATCTCTTTCTATTTGTTCTTCTATATGCTGACTCTGTTCTCAGTATGCAAGACAACAAAAGTACATTGTTGAATTAAATCAATTGGGCAAGTTAGTGGGAGATTATTCTTGCCTGAAAGACTTTACTCACTCGACTTTGCTTCTAATTTAGGATAATGGAAGAGGAATGCCACATGATGATATCCCGAATATGTTTGGACGAGGTTTGATGTGATTTCCACTTCCAGTTATTTTACCAGTGGAAACTTTTGCATGTTCCTGCTTCTTGTTTTGTTCCAACTTCTTTTGTTTTCTCTTGACCTTCTATTGGGAGAAGCAAAGGTGTTTTAGACTGGCTTCTCTACTTTAGTTATTAGGATACATTTTGCTAATATTGTCATAGATCCAAGTGGAAAGCTTTGACTTTTGTAACTCTGTATTACTGCACATGATCCTTTTTCTAAGAAAGTGTGCTACTGCAGTTCTGTCTGGAACAAAGTATGGATTGAAACAGACACGTGGGAAATTTGGTCTTGGTGCAAAGATGGTATGTTTAGCAATTGGTCTTGACCTGATCATCTGACATTCTTTCACAATTGCCTTCTATATTCTTGTAATTTAGTAAAGCATTTACAAAACATTATGTTATTGTTGATCTTCAATTTCTTCTGATTCTACATTTTAGTGCCTTAGATGTTAGTGGTATACGCCTTGTTTCTGTTCTCTGTTTTAGGAGGTAAATGTGAGGGTGGGTGGATTATTTCTCTGAGATAAGAGAATATTTTCTTACTATAGAGTGCTCCTCCCAGTGAATTTAGCCTGCAATTCTTCTTTCCATTTTAATTGTGCTCATCCATGTAACATAATTTAAGGTTTCATCTTTTTTTTCTTTCTCATTTTTACAGGCATTGATTTGGTCCAAGATGAGTACAGGACTTCCCATTGAAATTACATCTTCCATGAAGAGCCAAAATTATACCACATTCTGTAGGCTGGATATTGATATTCACAAGTATGAGATGACCTAGAAATAGAAAGCTAAAATGCCTGGTAACACAGGATTATGTTTTTTTTCTTTTCCAAGGTATATCACTGCATTACGGCTTACTTTTCAGGAATATTCCTCACATTCATGTACATGAAAAACGGGAAAACAAAGAACGGTGGCATGGTGCTGAAATCCAGATTGTTATTGAAGGGAACTGGACAACATACCGAGTATGTAGTTCTCGAATAGTTGTGACAGATGTTCTCTCAAGTTTCACCTCATTCATGTGTTGAAAGCAACTTAATCAAATAATTCACCTTTTATATATCTGAAAACTGATCTTTTCTTTCTGTGTTTACAGTCCAAAATATTGCATTATATGCGACAAATGGCTGTCATCACACCCTATGCCCAATTTCTTTTCCAATTCTTATCAGAATCTCCTGAGTACTCTCTCTCTCTCTCCCCCCTTCCCCCTCTCCCTTCTTTTTTCCCCTTTGTTTGATTTAATTTGTTTGTGCAAGATACAAGCACATCCACTATTTTGAGTTCGTAAAATATGTGATTTGCTGCATTTCTTCTGATTCACTATAGTTTGAATTAATTGTAGGAAAAATGTGATAATAAGGTTCGCCAGAAGAACAGACATAATGCCTCCAGTTCCTCTTGAGACCAAGTACCATCCATCCGCTGTGGATATACTTCTTATCAAACGGCTTATAACGGAAACATCAAAACAGACTCTTTTGCAGTTCCTTCAGCATGAATTTGTAAACATTGGGAAGTCTCATGCAGATCGTTTAATTGGTGAGAACTCGAAACCGATTGCATTCATCTATGTGAGATCCCTTCATAAAATAAAATTAGTTGGCATTTAAGGGTGTCTGGCTAAGATTGCATACGTGCTCTATGGATTATTGACCATGGAAAACAGTTTATCTATTCTCTGCATTCTATTCAGTAACTATTAGATAACAGTTTGTTGTAGTGGTTACCACTCACCAACTTAATGGAGTTGGAAAAGATATAAATTTGTCCTTACTGTCACACCCCAATTTAGGGGTGCATTTGTGACTGACATCCAACGCCTTAAACTAATATCAAGCAAACCACGATGACGTTCTGCACATTCATGTACAATGGCAATACAATATTCCATAAATCGTTTGATAATTATTCAATTAAATAGACGAAGTTTTTGAAGTATCAAAACAGTGTGGGGAATCAAGTAGATAATACACATATCACTAGCATGTCTTAAGCACGTAGCTAGACCTTCCAAAATACATGTCATAGCAGTGCTATCAAAAGAGAAAAGCGCACAAAAGCTCTAAGGTCCTTTCACCTCTGAGCCTTTAAGCGCAAATAAAGCTAAAAAGGGCCCAAATGGAGAAAAATTATCAATTGTTGCAAGAAAAAGTATGTCTTAGAGCCTTGATGACGACACTGAAGCGCCCATAAAGTGATGCGAAGCACTCAACATGTTTTGTGCCTCGCTTCAGGGGTTAAGCGCTCCTTTGACAACACTGCATAGAACCAGTGTTATCAAAAGTGAAGAGCGCAAAAAAGCTCTGAGGTCCGTTGGAGCTTTAAGCGCAAAGCGCAAATGAATCGTGGGCTTTAATGAAAAAAGGCGCAAATGGAGAAAAATACAAATATATATGTTTAGTACAACAACATACCAATGTAATCCCACAAGTGGGGTCTGGACAAATATATGTGTTTAGTCCAAGACTAATAAGCATGAATAACAAATATATGAGCAAAGAAATTTTTTTTTTTTTTTTTTAAAGATAAAGTTAAATATCAATTGTTTAGTGTCACTTCTTTAGGAAAAGGTCATTCGCAAGGAAAATTTTTTCTTGGAGCCTTGATAACGACACTAAAGCCCACATTAAACGAGGCGAAGCGCTCAACATGTTTTGGGTCTCGCTTCAAGGCTTAAGCCCGCTTAAGCGCACCTTTGACAACATTGGATAGAACCTCTGGAGTCGTACATAAGAATGATGGCGTGATACCTATGTATAATTTAGTGATGCTAGAGCACCCGTTAAACCCGACGTAAACTAGGTATAGTTGTATAAAAAATATATGAAATTTGGGTATAAACATTAAAAAGGCACCCTTGGAAACCAACAAGACAGCTGGGTGCTCTGGTTTCAGGTGGAACTTTAAAGGTTTGGACGGTTAGGACGTCCTGTGTTCGAACCTCTGCTTAGCATTTCAATTTTAGTAACGATAATATTAATTCCAGTTATCTTTTAGTGTTGCATTGGCACCCACGGCCTTTAAATCCTAGGTCCGCCACTGCCTGGCTCGTCCAAAAATAATTGTGTCTATGACCTTGCGCCCTGTTAAGAGGAGTAGGGCTCTCCAACAAAAGCAATGGAAGGGATGGCAACAACCCAGCACATCTCGGCTTTTTGCCACCATCGTGTTCAATAGTCAAACCAAAAAGTCCTCTCAAGTTGACTACAATTCCATAAATTGTACCCCATAAGTATTATAATCATTTTTCTCGAAATGCTAAATGATTTTTTGAAAAATGCTCTCAGGCACATAGTTCTAGTTAAGCCCTAATCCCACTTTCTCCATCTTTCTCTCTCCTCCATCCCCAGCTCCGACCGATCCAGCCCCTTTTCCGACATGACCCAACTTTTTTTCCGACCATCTCTCTCAAATCTCCTCCAAACCCTACCCAACATATCTCTTTCTCTGTCTTCCACAAAGAACACCTTTCCTGAACTTTACCCCTTCAGACAACAAAATACTTACACTCCGAAACAACCCAGAAAATTCCGACCTCAACCCAAAAAATTTCAACCACTTTCGATCTTCTCCGGCGACTCTTGTTTCCCAGAGAGACTCCGACGACTTCGTCCTAAAGGCTTGGGATCTTCTTTTCTTTTTTGGTGAACTTCTTTCATCTGAGCAGTCTCTTTCCTTCCTTTTTTTTTTTCCTTTCTTCTTCTTTCTCTGATTTACATGGAAAATAGAATTTATTTCAGACTAGGGGGGAAGTCATATGACCTTACTGAGACCAAATCTTCTTCTGAAATTTGGTATGCATGGGTAGAGAGTGCTAGACTCTGCATGAGAAGGACTGAGTAGAGAGGCGCTTATGTGGCTGTGCAGAAGGCTTAAAGAAGCATCTGATATTAAAGGGAAAACCTTTAAATCCTGGAATTGCAGAGATCTGTCTACCTATATTTATTGCTCCTTAAAGTACAATAAATATGGTAGATTTGTGTCGGTTGTTACAGTTAATGGTGATGCAAAATCTGTGATCATCCTTCTAGAAAATGCGTAGGCTCACTTCAAAAATCGACATCTTCATTAATAAAAAATCTAAGGTACAGGATAAGAACACAAGTGAAGGGAAAGCTATTGCTATGGGGCTAAGGGGAGGGGAGAGTTAGAAGGATGCAATACAGAAGAGTAGGTGGTCTCCAATTGAACACCACACATCGGCAATCTAGAATCCAGTGGTGAACAAAGTTCTTGAAGACAAAGATCCTCTGAGCAGAAGTCTGGTCGGCAGATTCCCAAACTGTGACGATACCCACCCGAAACGACGTCAGACGTTGGGCCCAACAAACATGAAGAGGGATTCATAATCTTCAGGTCTTTGATGCGAACGGGATCTAATTTTTGTTTGAGTTCCAGTCAAGAAGGGATGCAGAACACATATTAATGGGTGATTGGAAGAGGAAGAATCATCACTTGCAGCTGGATTGGTGGTCACCAACGAGTGGAGCTATTCCAGAGCATGTGCAATTTGATTGGTTCTGGGTTCGCATTCTAGGGCTCCCACTACAGCTTTGATCCGACAATGTGATGAAAGAAATAGGCGAGCAATGTGGTGGGTGGATCGGGACAGAGGAGGAAACTTAACTGAAAAACCATCTAAGGTGGGCTCGTTTGCGGGTAAAGGGGCCGATGGAAAAAATACCATCGCATGTTGAAGTCAATGACGGTGACTTTGTTTTCTTATTGTCGGTCTGCTGTGAAGCTCCGGCGAGATTCAAAAAGTTCGAGGAAGGTGAGCACCTAAATCGAGGTGTCAGTACGTTGACAGAAAAGGAACAGGCTACTCCTCGAGACATGGAGCTGGCGATAGAGTCTGCTGAGTGTTCTGGACAAAGAAGCAAAGAGTTAAACCCTCTGAATATTGCTCCTTTTGGTGTTACAAACCCAATGGACAAAGGTGATCACATGCTCATTAACGAGGGTCACGTGGCCACTCTTATTCGAAATTTGGTCCCATATATGATTGAAAAGGGGTTGGGCTTTTTTAACTGCAAGATATGCAATGGGCCTGGTGCAGCCCATATTCCAACCAAACTAAAAGAAAGGGATCCCACTGCCAAACCTTTTATTGATCAAATTTTTGAAGGCAAGGACAACATGCAAGCCGCTCCAAGCCAGTCTCTTCCTTGGGAGGAGCTGGAAGCACTTATGAGGGCGACCAAGTCTCTTCAAGTAGTGGAACAGATAGGTATTGGGGGGAGCGAGGGTTTTGATTCCAATGATTCGGGTTTGCAAGTGGCCTGTCTAGCGGATACAATATCTGGCGACAATTATGAAGGCAATATCAGAGGAGGAGTTCACCATGGCGAGAACTCTAATGGGCAGATGTCATTTGATGACAATCCTCTTCCTCTCCAAATTAATGATTCCTTAATGGAGCAAGCAATTGAAGATAGAGCCTCACTATGGGTCCAGTGTAATGTACTCAGTCTCAATCAAGTGTTTGGCGCGGCTTGTTAGGGCTGTGACAAAGTGGCTTTTGAGTTTTTCCTAAAAAATGACCAAAAAAGGAGACTGTTGAGGCAGAAGAAAACGAAGAGATCAAAGAGGACAACAACAATAACAAAAACACAATTCCAAAGGAGCTTAGAAACCTGGAGTTTCATGTGAAGTTCAAAGATGGGGAACCAAGAAACAAGGGGAGGATAACACCTCGCATTATGCAATGAAGGTTAAAATTCTCTCTTGTAATGTGAGGGGGGTGAATAGGGAGAGCAAAAGGAGTCAAATTAGGAGTTTAATTCAACAGTGGGGGGCTGATGTTTATGTCTTAGTAGAGATCAAACTGGTGGGTTGAGGCACAAGTGATCAAGCAATTATGGCATAATAGATGGCTAGGGGAGATACACTTAGATGTTGTAGGAAGAATTGGTGGGATAGTGGTGATGTGGGACAAAAGATTTTGGAAAGGGGAGTTGGTGGAGGCTGGTAAACAAGTGATTACATGTAATTTGAGGGTATTAACCAGGACCTCACCTGGTTTTTAAGTGCAGTCTATGCATCTTGTGATATTATTATCAGAAGAGAGCTTTGGTTGGAGTTGACTTTTATAAGGAGTTTATTTGATGTGCCATGTGTGGTTTGTGGTGATTTCAATGTCACAAGATATCCCAATGAGAGGTCAGAATGTCAAAGAATTACAGGAGCCATGACTAAATTCACTGACTGGATAAATGAGATAGTGCTCTTTGATCCTCCTTTATTTGGAGGATCCTTCACTTGGAGAAGGGGTGATAATCATATGACAGCTTCCAGGATATATAGATTCTTGTATTCTCATAAGTGGGAGGAACTCTTTACACAGATCAAGCAAGATCTTCTGCCTAGACTATACTCATATCATAATCCTATAATGCTATCTTGTGGAGATTTAAGTCTGAAGAAATGTTGCTTCAAATTTGAACAATGGTGGATGGGAGTGGAAGGATTCAGAGACAAGGTCAAGGAATGGTGGATTTCTATTAGTGTAACTGGAACAGGTTCATTTATTCTGGCCACAAAATTGAAGATGTTGAAAGATAAACTGAAGGTATGGGGTTTGGAGAACAGGAACAATTGGAAACAGAAAAAGGAGGATGTCTTGCACCAGTTATCAAGTCTAGAAGAGGTCCAGAAGCAGAGAATCCTAACTGAAGATGAACTTCTCCAAAAATCCACTTATCCATGGAATTTGAGGAAATATCCAGAAATGAGGAAATAGCTTGGAGATAGAGATCCAGAGTGCAATGGCTCAAGCAGGGGGACAAGAACACCAAATACTTCCATAGAATTGCCACAGCACATAAGAGGCTCAATTCTATTGATACTCCAGTAGTGGATGGGACTTCTATATCAGATCCAGAAGACATAAAAAGGGCAATCATCAGTTTCTACCTGAATTTATACAAAGAAACTGAACATTGGAGGCCTGAGTTTAAACTCCCCGGGCCTGAAGGCATTAATATGGAGGAAAACGAGTGATTACAAAGGCAATTTGATGAAACTGAAGTGTTGGATTGCATCAAACTTTGTGCTAGTGATAAGGCTCCAGGCCCAGATGGCTTCCGAATGAGCTTTTATCAAATTTTTTGGGATCTGCTAAAAGATGATATTATGAATGCTATCAGACACTTTCATGCTCATCAGGTCTTTGAAAAAAGCCTCAATTCTACTTATGTGGCTGGCACTTATTCCAAAGAAAACAGGGGCTATTGAACTAAGAGACTTTAGACCTATGAGTCTCATAGGTGGAGTCTATAAAGTTATTGCTAAACTTCTAGCAGAGAGGTTGAAGAGGGTGGTAAGCAAGCTAGTCAATAAGCATCAAATGGCATTCATAAAAGGAAGACAAATTATGGATGCAGCACTCATAGCTAGTGAATGTGTGGACTCCAGACTCAGAGGTGAACATTCAGGGATCATGTGTAAGCTAGATATAGAGAAAGCTTGTGACCATATCAATTGGGATTTCCTTGTCAATATTCTCAAACAAATGGGTTTTGGTGAGAGGTGGTTGAAGTGGATTGGTTTTTGCATTAAAACTGTCAGGTTCGCAATTTTGGTTAATGGAGAACCTGCTGGTTTTTTCCCCTCAGAAAGAGAACTCAGACAGGGAGATCCTCTTTCTCCTTTTCTCTTCATATTAGCTAATGAAGGCTTCAACAGTATGACGAGGGTGGCTATTCAAAATAGTTGGTTAAAAGGTTTCAGGATAGGCAACCAAGCAGGTGAGGAGATGCAGATTTGTCACTTGCTTTATGCAGATGACACTGGGCAGAACATCTTAGCTTTATCAGATTGGTTTTGGTGGTTTTCGAGGGTGTTTCTGGTTTAGCTGTTTGTTGGAGGAAGAGCAGTATTTTCCCTGTTAAAGAAGTCCCACAAATACCAAGTCTGGCTAACATTCTGGGATGTAAAATTGAGAATTTTCCGACAACTTATCTGGGCCATGCCTCTTGGCAATAAACAGAAGGAGCTGGAAATTTGGGATGGGATTGTAGAAAAAACTGAGAAGAAACTTGCTAACTGGAAAGCACAATATCTATCTCTTGGAGGAAGGGTCAGTCTAATTAACTCAGTTTTGGATTCATTGCCAACTTATGTCATGTCTTTATTTCGCATTCCTTCTAAGGTGGAAGAAAGACTGGATAAATTGAGGAGAGATTTTCTATGGTCGGGCAACAAGGAGAACAAAGGTATGCATTTGGTGAAATGGGAAACTGCCCAACTAAGCAGACATTCTGGTGGACTTGGCATTAGAAATTTGGGGTTACAGAATGAATGCTTGTTGACAAAGTGGCTTTGGATGTTTGTTTATGAGGATCATGCACTTTGGAAGGAAGTAATTATCAACAAATATGGGCAGTGCATTCATTGTTGTTCTAACATAGTGTCTAGCACCTATGGTGTCTCAGTATGGAGGACAACTAGAAATCTATGGACTAATCTGGCTGGAAGTGTTCTCTATAGGGTGGGGAATGGTACCAAGATCCTTTTTTGGAAAGAGAACTGGATTGTACATGAGCCTCAGATGAACTCATTTCCAGATTTGTTTTCTTTTTGCAGCAATTCAGAAGCATCAGTGGCTGACACTTGGTCCCCAAGGTTGGAATCTTACATTCAAAAGAAACTTGAATGACTGGGAAGTGGGTAGAGTTGCTGAGTTACTACAACGGCTAAGTGGATTTAAAGGCATTTCTACAGAACCAGACACAATAAGATGGAAGTATGATAGCAATGGAAAGTTCTCTGTGGGCAGGCTATATAGAAAGGAAGTGTGGAACAACCAGGGGGTATATCAGGTCCATGGAAACAGATTTGGAAGTATAAAGTCCTAACTAAAGTAAAGTGTTTCACTTGCTTGGTGGCTAGAAGAGCAGGCCTTACTCATGAAAAATTAAAAAGAAGAGGATTTGAGATTGCTTCTAGATGTTTCCTTTGCAAGGAGACTGAGGAAACCAACAGCCACCTGTTTCTCCATTGAAAAGTTACAACACAGCTATGGTCACTATTCCTTAGCATGTCTCAAACTAAGTGGATAATGCCAGAACACACTGCAGACCTACTCAATTGCTGGATAAGGAGAGGAAGAAGCAAAAGCCAAAAGAAATGGTGGAAGATAATACCACCTTGCATATGGTGGTCAATTTGGAGAGAAAGAAACAACAGATGTTTTGAGAATACTTCTAGTTCAACCCAGAAAATCAAAGAGAATTGTGTCAATATTTTTTTTCTTTTGGTGTAAAGAGCAAGGTTTAGCAGAAGCTGAACAGTTAGTAGATTTTTTAGGTTCTCTTTAGTTATTTTAGTTTTCTCTTGTTGTTTTGGGCCGATATTTTTGGAGGTCTCCAGCATATCCTTAATGTTGAGAAATATAACATTTACCATTCTGAAAAAAAAAAGTATTATTAACTCCTTCCGATAAGGTTAGGGCCATACTTGGGGATACATAAAACCTGCACAAATAGCAGAGGCATAGTTTGGATAATGCCTAGGAAGATAACTGAAGTCCTTTTTGGTTGGGAGGAGGCCCGAGCAGGAGTTTTAGATAAGAATAGATGGAGGATTGTCCCAACTTGTATATGGTAGACAATCTACAACAACAACAACAACAACCCAGTGAAATCCCACAACGTGGGGATGGTAGACAATCTAGAAAGAGAGAAATTCTAGATGTTTTGAAGACACTAGCAATTCAATACAGAAGATCACATTGAATTGCATTATACTTTTTTGTTAATGGTGTAAACAAATCTATATATAGAAGACACTGAGTCAATCATAGATATCCTAGGATTCTGCTAGGTTTTGATCAGCTGTTCTTCCTTTTTGCCTGTAAATATGTTTTCTGCACAACCTATGTGCTGTTCTGGTTAATATATACAGATGTTACCTTATAAAAAAAAAAGAAGCACAAATAGCAATATAGTGTAATATTTCAACGATGCATTTATAAAAAGCAATAAACATTTCAAATCATTTCATGAACATTTATAAGGTTTTTAAAGCCTATGACAATTACAACAACATAAACATACCCAGTGTAATCCCACAAGTAGGGTCTGAGGAGGGTGATGTGTACTCAAACCTTACCCCTACCTTGTGAAGGTAGAGAGGTTTTCACCGATAGACCAAGTAAGGCAAAATGTTGGCATTTGACAATTAAAATAATAATAGTACTTTATGCGGGAGTTCCAAATTTTTTTCTTTTTGAAAAAACTTTTTGTTTTTGAAGATGGTAAACAGTATTATATATAAAGGATGCTTACACAAGCTGTGTAGTCACCCAAACCAAAAAAAGATTACAATAGGAACATCTAAAAAGCTTCCTATATGTAATCTAGGACATCAAAAATAGATTCTATATTTTCTAGACACAGTGTTTTAAGAGGCAGTAGTTGAGCAGGACTAAGACAGAGTACTTAGAGTGCAAGTTCAGTGATGTGAGTTAGGGAGGGGACGGGGACGGGGACGTGCAGCTAGATACTCAGGTCATCCCAAAGAAAGAAAGTTTCAAGTACCTGGGGTCGATCATCCAAGGGAATGGCGAGATTGACGATGATGTCACACATCGTATTGGAGCGGGATGGATGAAATGGAATCTCACATCGGGGGTGTTGTGCGATAAAAAGGTGCCGCCTATACTAAAGCCGCCTACAACAGCGGAAAGTTCCCAAGCGCTGTGGTTAGACCGACTATGTTGTATGGGGACGAATGCGTCGGCCAATTAAGAAAGCTCGTATAAGATGAACGGTAGCGGAGACGTGGATGCCGAGACGGACGTGCGAGCATGCGTGACAGATAGGATTCGGAAGGGCGACCCCACGCGTGGGCGTGGTCCCCGTGGTGGATAAGATGCAGAAGGGAGGTTCGAGATGGTTCGGCCATGTGGGGCGGAGATGCGTTGATGCGCCGAGGAGGTGCGAGAGGGCCGGGCGTGGCGGGCCCGAAGAAAGGGAGGGGTAGGCCAAAGAGGCACGGGGAGAGGTGATTCGGCAGATATGGCGCTACTTTAGCTTACCGAGGACATGACCGGGGACGGGGAGGTGCGGAGGTCGAGTATCGTGGCAGAGAGGCTAGTGGGGGCCGCAAGGATTTCTTTCCCGTATTAGGAGTATTATTATCCTGCTTTTATGTGTTGGGTCTTGTCTATCCATGCTGTTTTATCATGACTTCTTTGCTCTTGTTATTTCTCATTTTCGCATTGCTTTGATTTGCTGGTCTGTATTTGACTCTTTTCCCTTGTTTTCCCTTGTTTTCTTTTGAGCCGAGGGTCTTTCGGAAACAGCCTCCCTACCTTCCAAGGTGGGGGTAAGGTCTAACGTACACTTTACCCTCCCCAGACCCCACATTGTGGAATTCAACTGGGTATGTTGTTGTGTTGTTTGTTGTAGTGTTTTAAGAGGCAGGAGCGCGAGGTGAGGCGAGACGTTTTATGCAGTACGGGGCGAGGTGTAAGTCCCGAGACACAAGGCATAAGTCCCATGGATCTATGGGGGGCGTATGTCTCATGGATCGTCAGTTTTTATAATTTTATTACTAAAAATAAGTAAAAGTAAAATTTTCATTAAAATTCTGCAAATAAATTCAAATAAATCACCAATAATATAAAAAATTATTACAATTATTATTTGAGAAAGGTAACAACACAAAAAATGATAGTAGCCTAGATAATCTTTAAAATGAAATCTTCATCCACTTCATCATCAATCTCCACATTTATTAGTCCTTCCCACCCTTAACTAATAGCTACGATAATTTTAAAATAATAAAAAATCAAATTTAACGCCCAGGGGGCGTACGCTTTTATGCTGGGGGCTTATGCTTTTGTGCCCGGGACTTACGCCCCAAATTTTAGGGCTCACTCCTTATGGATCTATGCCTTTCATTTGCGCCCCGGAGCATTTTGGATACGCTCGCCCTGAAAACGCCTTTGAAAACACTCTTCTAGACATTCTTGTTTACACCAAAAATAGTAAAGGACTAAACAATTCATCTTTTTCTTCTGTAGAGAGCTTCCTTTGTCTTCAAAGCATCTTTGATTTCTTCCCTTCCATAATATCCACCAAATACATCCTGGGACGACCATTCATCTCTCTTTCTGACCAGATAATCTTCCTTCCCTATTTCAATTAACTAGAACATCAGTGAAGCCTAGTGGTATCACCTATTTAATGCCTTTCAGGTTGATGAAGATTTTACAGAGTTGGTCTGCCCATTAACATTGTAAAATGAGTTGATTGATTGTCTCTGCTTGCACTCCACATAAGTGGTATCTGGAACATCACTGGAATCCCCTTCTGGCTAAGTTGTCCTGGGTAAGGTGACTGCTTATTTTTGGCAGCAACCAAACAAAACATGCCTCTTTGTAGGGGATCTTCACTTCCCATATCAGCTTCCATGGCCAGCATTCCGCCAAACCGTTGGACCTGTTGAGCTCTCTACAGGCTGACTTGACTGTGAATACTTCATGTCTATCCTTTTGCCACACCATGCAGTCTTCATTAGTAGATAGTCCTTTGAATTGTTCTCGGATATTAAAAATTCTGTGATTCTGCCAATTTCTCAGTCATTAAGGAGTCTTCTAAATCTGAAATTCCATCCATGTTCTGACCACAGTTCTTCCACAGTTGCTTGTTGATGCTGGCGAAGGTTGTAAATATCAGGGAAGTCTGCTTCGTAGCAGTGTTGTCAAAGGCGCGCTTAAGCCCTGAAGCGAGGCTCAAAACATGTTGAGCGCTTCGCTTCGCTTTATGTGCGCTTTAGTGTCAACATCAAGGCTCTAAGACATACTTTTCCTTGCCATTGAGCCTCTCTTGAAGAGGTGACACTAGATGATTGATATTTCACTTTATCTTAATGTCTTTACAATTTCTTTGTCCATATATTTGTTATTCATGCTTACTATTATTAGTCTTGCACTAAACATACATATATTTGTAATTTTGCACCATTGCGCTTTTTTTCACTAAAGCCCACACTTTATTTGCGCTTTGCGCTTAAAGCCCCAGCTAACCTTAGAGCTTTTTTGCGCTTTTCGCTTTTGATAACACTGCTTCGTAGGACTAGGTCCTAGCCAACAGTCTTCCCAAAAGGAAATTTTCTGTCCATTTTCAACTTTGAAATTGGATGTGCTATGAGTTATTGGCCAAAAATTTCCGATAAAAATTTCCAGACACCATAAGGGCCTGTCCACAGGTTTAGTAGTCCACTTGTTACCCTCCCCATATTTATCTCTGATTACTTCCTTCCGTAGGTTAAAAATCTTTTTAGATATCTATATACTCCTTCCTTCAAGCTTGACTGGACCTATATTTAAAATTTTAAGTTGATTTGTACAAAATATTTGAAGTTGTGGAAAATATCATAAAATGGTTGCAAAGATAGATTGAAAAGAAAGTAACCGATCAAAGTTAAATTGAATGGTTAAATGAAGCTGAATTCAAGAAATCTGAACATCATATAGTATTATTATATGTATCAAGTATTCTGGTATATTTGAAATTGTCTCACACACATTTTGATGAATGTAGGTGTTATATTGCTTCTAGTATCTTTTGTAGACAACATTATAGTGTGTTGCCTTCCTCTTTGAGGCAAGAGATGTAGCCTATTTATCCTGGTGTTGTTAAGTTAAAATTTCGAATTTAATTCATACAGTGCACTAAGCCTTCTTAAACACAATGAACTAAAAATTCTTGTTTTTCTTGCTTTATCGGATATCATTCATTATGTTCAACCAAAAAAGTTATAAATCCTCTTTCATATCTAAATATTGATAACCCAAATGTAATACTCTTCCATTTTAATATATGACATTCTTTCTGTTTTGTACGTCCTAAAATGTTTAACACGATTTTTTTAATAAGGGTAAGCCGGGGGCTAAGTGTGAATACCCTATCTGATAGCTTACTTCTGATCTCTCTGCTCTTTGGGTATCACTATTTATTATGTCAAGATTGGATTCTGACATTACTTATACTTCTAGAACTTTCAAGAATTCAATTTGTTTTAGTATTCCAATTTTAAATTTGATATGATGTCATCTTTATTGCACTAACTTTCCAATCATTACTTATTTTACCTTGTATAAAAAATAAAAAAAAAGAAGCTTTCGGATCATTATTGTTTTTGCTATCACTAATATGATGCAAAGTCAAATTATTTTTTAAATTTCATGTCCAGTTAAACATAATCGTATAAAATAAAACTGATGGAGGACCAAATTTCTCCATAGTTCTCATTGTTGAAGACTTATTTTGAATTATTTGAGCAGCAAGTTGTAGTTGAATAATGTTAAAACATGTGATCACGTCATCTAAAAGGTTAAGTTGATAGAGAAAGCATACTTGATATCATGCCTTCAACACACCCCTTCACGGGCGGACATCATTATTTTCATGGGCAAGCACATGGAGTTATTTTTGATAATTGATGGCGGCGAGACTCGAATAGAAGACTTTAGCCCACTCTGTTATCATCTTGAAATGTGTGATACCTCATCTATTAGCTTACGCTAATAAAGAGAACACTTTTATTTACTTAGTATTGTGTCTTCAACAAATAGTGAAGTAGAGAGGAACTTAAATGAATGGCTGGTAGCAGATAAGAATGTAGACCACATAACAAAGTAAGAAAAAACCTTGACGAGGTCAAATGTAGTCTTATTTTGAGTATTAAGTTCCTTGGAAGCCACTATACTTGTGTCGGACACAAGTGAAATTTGAAACATAAGTTGGGATTTCACAAGGGAATGTTAGTTGCATGAATATTACGTTTTGGTTGATTTTGGCTCTGGAAATTCTTCTGACAAGTGTGGTCAGGCATGTAAAATATGTAATATGTTGAGAACTATGCTCCTACTGTTAGGTTGATTGGCATTTTAATATTTCAAGTCTGATTCTGGAAATGTAATAAGAATTCATGTGATATACTGAGCACAGCCTTGCTAGAGTTGCATTCCGGATGGGTTTTTGTGGTTTGTTCTCTGTTGAAAAGCTTATACTTATTGTCATCACATCTATCATTAATACACCAATTTTTCGTAATGGATATTGGAATTCCCCGTGTCAGCCACATCATAATGAGCATTTGTATCCTTTGTACTTATGTATATATATCTGTAGCTTACTACATATTCACTTACATAACTAAAAGGTTGCCTTCAGTCTGTGTACATTATAACTAAAGTGGAATATTTTCACATTCTAGGGGAGATGGGTCCAGATTTTAGCCCAAAAATGTCAGTTAAATCTCTAACACCACAGCAAATAGTTCGCATCCATCAGTTGTTTCGTCAAGCCAAATTTGATGATCCCAGTGGTGACGTAAGTTCCTCTTTGTGAAGTTCTTGCCTCTTTTCCAATTTCCTTTGGCAACACCAAGCTATAAATGTTTTGGTGATTCCCAGTTTCTCGTGCATATGATTTCTAAGCCACATTGCAGATTTTAAGTCCTGCTGGAGAATACAATCTACGTCTTGGCATTATAAAGGAGTTGCACCCAGATATGGTTGCGACCTATTCTGGAAGGTTGTATCTTATATGAAGTTCTTCATCTACTTTGTTTTATGAATCCTTTGATTGGATAATACAAATGATAGAACTGTTAAAAGCTACTATGTCTTCTGTCCAGTGCTCAAGTATTCGAAGGTCATCCATTCATCGTGGAAGCTGGAGTTAGTGTTGGTGGGAAGGATGTTAAACAAGTAAGAAATCTCCCTTATGGTAAAGTATATACAACATAGACAATGTGGTACGTTTAGTGCTGAAACTGATTGCGTCTATGTAATACATTTTATCTCCAATGTTAGAAGCAAAGGACCCAATAGAATGCATCTGTATCCGCACTTGATAAATAGTTACAGATGATTTGATTTAGGGCTGCTTATCTGTCCGGTTGAGCCGGTATTTGTATATGTCAGTTGGGCGAATTGGTTTGGGCGAATTGGTTATCGGTTTGTAGATACACTCTCTGATATAACATATCTGTTGGTTCAGTTTTGTGAGCAGTTCGGGTCGGGTCATGAATCTCTGCTGCAAAATATTCTCCATTGTCTTTGCCTTACTCCTCTGTAGCACTTCTTCTGCAGGGTATCTTCCACTTTCTGGACGATGTACTCTGTGTTTTACTCCATTTTCTTGACAGGAGGTATTGCAATAGTCAAAGTAGGTTTACTTTCATTGAACCTTTTCGATTTGGAGATATTGAGCTTGTAAAAGGTGCAATATGGGGGTTTGCTTTGAATTCTTGAAGTAGCTAGAGAAGTCATGCTTCAAACTTTTGAGCTGTGTTTCTGTAAATGAAGTGGGATCAAAAGAGAAAGTCAGTTTTGATATTAGAAGCAAAAGATTCCAAAGTACTGGCCGCAAATTGCCAGTTGTGGTGTCGCCGACAAGCCAAAGAGAGACAGCAAAGGGAGAGACGAGATAATTGAGAGATGCGCGCTGAAGTGAAATGGTGAATGGCTCAACCTGCTTCCCAAGTCCTTATCTTTATATCGGTGTGGTTCGGTTTAAAAATAGGCATACTTGACCACTGAATCCATTATCGATAAGTATATAAAATTGCTCATTATCCTGAAATGTTTTTCCGAATACTGAGACTATTCAATCGGTACAACAGAGAACAGCCCTAAATTGATTTTATTGAAAAAACCTGATCAAATGATTGGGGAAGCACTTAATGATGGTCAAACTCTTTTTCTTCAGTTTTGAGCTTGCCATTACGATATGGTGAGGCTCTTGAGGGAATCACCTGGTGATAAGGATATATTTCCTAGGAGCTATAAGAAGTATTTTGGGCAGATCCTCTGGTCTTCTCATATTTGTGTAATAAATAGATGTTGAACTTCTGTTTGTTGGATGATTAGTGTTTTCTTTCTTTTGTTAATAACCAATCTGTGGAAAGGAAAGGTAAGAAAAGAGAAGCAAATGTTAGTGTTAGAAATTTCCAACTCTTTTGTCTTCTGAATTTCTTGTTCTCATATTGTTGCACTAACTATACCTGACCAAATTTTAGGGGCTGAATGTTTTCCGATTTGCTAATCGGATTCCACTTCTTTTTGAGCAAGGTGCTGATGTCGTTACCAGGACTGCTATGAAGAGAATCAAGTAAGGCATATAAAGTCTATGAAGTTGCTCATTATTTTTCATTCATAAAGAAACTAGGAAACTCTGCTAGTTCTCTTATAGAAGATGTTTTCTCCTTTAAAGTTTTTCTGGGTAAGTATTATTGAAGATTTTTCTCCTCATTTAAAAATTTTCTGCATAAGTATTATAGAAGATGCTATCTTTTGTGGACTCCAGTTTTTGCGACACTGGAAAGGGGAAAAAATATGTTATCTTTTGTGGACTCCAGTTTTTGCCACACTGGAAAGGGGAAAAAATATTTTTTCCTTTGGAGGCTCCTTTTCCGTCTCATAATCTTTTGCTTTCCTCTTTTTGTTGGGTTTTCCCTTTTTGGGCGAGGGTGGGAAAATTGTTGCAAATTCAACAGCAGACAGTGTAATAAGATGTCACTTTCAGCTGGAACAGTTACAAAATCAACCAAACACAAGACAAGATTGGTGTCTTTGTGAGCATTGTTAGCACCAAAATCCCCTTCAAAGGGACTGGCAAGGAGTATATTGGAGATGACATAAGTGAGATAGCTTCTGCTGTCAAGGTAACTTCTATTGTCTGCAGTCAATAAATCATTGAACAGTTTTTCGTTAGGCTAATAGAAGAAATGTTCCAGACAGCCATTCAGCAATGCTGCAATCAACTCAAATCAAAAATTGTAAAAAGGATTCATGCTCGTGAGCAGCAGGAAAGGAAGCGGAATTTGAGCAAGTAAGCCGGATCATTTAAGGCTCATAATAATAATTTGAGTTTCTTCAGTCAAATTCAATACCATTTTTCTGCTGGATGCAGGTATATTCCTAGTGCTACCGCTGCTATATACGATCTCCTAAAACAGACAAATGCGCATGGATCAAAAAAGAGACGCTACACGGATGATAATGCAGACCTACTAGAACAAGTTTCAGTTAATTCAGTAACAAAAAATACATTCAAAGAAAAGCTTGCTCAGCATGTTGAAAAGGTATGCATCCTTGTATAAATATTATTCTAAAGCAGAGAAGTTTATCTATGGCATTTTTTTTTGATAGGATATATATATGACATTATAGTCAAATACTTCTACCACAACTTGCTGGATGTTCTTTTTACCTCTTTTGAATTTGACAAAGAAAGTGGTTCCATTAACCTGCTTGTAAAACTGGAAATTGAGATGGTTTCCTAACCTGCTAATATTGCTATATTTCGTCAAGAAGGATCTGGATCAAAAAACTACTATGTGGTTTCATTGTTTTATGTTGCAGGTGGACTACGAAATGGGTTTGGAATATGCCACGCAGACCGGAGTGAATGAAGAACCTCGGGAAGACATATACATAGAGTCACTGGATGAAGATAAGAACTTCATCGACTTCAAGAGCCCCATGTTTGTCTTCAGACTCTATAACTAGTTATTCGCTAGCTGGCTTGTCGTAGGAATGTGTCATTTCTAATTTCATTTTTTGTTTTGTATTTTATCAATTGAATTGTATAAATTCTAGAGGTGAAGAGGACAACACAGCGGAAATGTATTATGATAGGAAGAGAAAGTGCAACTTATTGCAACCATGTTTACTGATCATCATACAATGTAAATTCAAGGTCAAAAGATTTATTTTCCTATTTCGTGAGGATGTTAGTGACAACCTTCTTGTTCTAACTCGCTAAGTCGCACACATAGCTGATGTTTATTAAGTGTTTAAAATTTACCCTGATCTTCAAAATTGAGACCGCCGAGTCTGAAGTTTGCACTGCAAAAACTAATTTTAGACCTTAGGTTCAAATTTCAAATCTTCGGGTGGATGTTAGCTCTGGCAGAGTCGTCTACCTTCGGACCTGAATGCCTTCTGGTTTGAAGTAAAGCTTTGGTAGTCCAAAACTTCAGACTCCGATAGTCTGGAGGAGGATGAGGAGCATTGAAACTTATCAAATATGGTTATATTTTAAGTAGTAATTTTTTTTTTTTAGATTTGTTTTCGGAGGAGCTTTTGAAGTTTATCAAATGTGGTTTAACTTTATATACAAATAACAACAACATACCAATTGTAATCTCACAAGGAGGGCTGGGGAGGATAGAGTGGTTGCAGACCTAATCCCTCTCGTAGGAGGTAGAGAGGTTATTTTTGATAGACATGTTTTAATTTTATATAGTTTTTTAATAGTAGATTTGTTTTAAATGGTGCCTTTCAAACCAACTACTTGGTGCCATTTCTGTTGTTCGATGTACTCGTCTTTGAGTGTTGTTTATAAATATGTTGGCAATGACATGGCCCTCCAAAATTTATGTGTCACGTTAGCATTTGTGTTCACATGTTGAACTTTAGACAAGTTGAAGTACCTACTTGTGCACACCTAAAGTTGGAGGGCATACTTGCCATCTGAGGCTAAGTTTAAGGGTCTGTTCATGTATTATGCAAAAAGAATTTCATCAAACAACTATCTAGATTGCTCATATTAAGAGGTCATGTCTCCTCGGTGAAGAGTAACAAGTGCTTAAAACGAGAAATACAGTTATATTCTTGTGTAAATTGCACAATAATGAAAAACAATTGATTTATGGTGGTGTTGATGGTGGTGGATAGTGGTAGAGCCAACCTTCTCGTTATTTTATACATATATCTATTTTTTTATATTTTGACACCCCTTAATAAAATTTTTGATTTTATTACCGGTGGTGGAGAAAGAGGTGCTAGTGGTGGAGAAGAAATAAGTAAGGGTAAAAGATGGATTATGGTGGTGAGGTACAGTGGCGGAGCCACCATGGCCAAGGGTGGTCACCTGCACACCCTTGGCTGGAAAATGGCACTAGTATATGGATTAGATATTATAGTTAACTGGATATAAATTAAATTTTGAACATCCTTAGAATAATTGAGATACATATCTTAGAGGTAAAGGGTGCTCAATTTTACCTAAAAGTCACGGTTTAAAGCTTGTGTCAAACGCTATTCATCTTCTTTTTTAAAAGAAAACATACAAACAATGTCTGAAGCTACTTGGTTGATTTGTATTTGCACTTATTTTCTTCCATGTTCCGACTAAACTTATTTGTATTTGAGTTATGATTTGCATTGGTTTATTCCTATGTTGGTTTGGAGTTATGTTGGACTCATTTGTTGAAGCTCTTTTAGTCTTTCTTCTTTCCTTCCTATTTCCTAGAAAAGAAGAAGATGTATTGTTAAAAAGAAGACAACGAGATCTAATAGCAAGTTAGCTACCACTTATTTTGTTCTCTTTTCTTTTTTAATTGCTTCTGTGAACATTTTAATTATCCAACTTTGTTCTCTTTCTTTCTTTTTTTTCAAAGAAAAATTAATTAGTCGTTATCTCTCGCTTTGTAACATTCTCAAAAATTCCCCTTGTTATTCTCCACTTATGGGATTACGTACACTGGGTATGTTGTTATTTGTTGTTGCTGTCTTTTAATCACTGTAAGAGTTTTCTACCAATGAAATTTATCAAGAATAACTTGTAAAATCAAATGGACCATAAATTTTTAGGCAGGTGTGCAGTGATGAAGTTTAAAAAAATTTCGTTGTACTCATTCATCGAAAAAAAATTATATCTCGTCAACATTTGAACAACCTTACCAAAATTTCTGGCTCCGCCGCTAATGAGGTAACATCCACAGTAATGTCTACCTCATTAAACTATCAGTGTCATGTGAGATTGACTGTCCAACTTGAACATGCCTAACAGATGATGAGTATATTTGAATCATATGAACAATATAACGAAGAGGAAAATTAATCATTTTCTAATAGCAAAAGAGTAATTTGACCATTTTCCTTAAAAGTAATTAGGCTTATGTAACACTTCGTACCTTTAAACTAGGCTATGATTCATGATTTGGGACTTAGAATATCAGACAGAAAGTGTTGGAACTAAATTCTTGTTATATCCCGTATTTTGTACACTGCGACAATCCGAGCTAACTGCGATAAGTTAAGGACAAGACTATTTCGGGATACGAGGTAGAGACTTTTAACCTTCGATATCGTTTTAAGGCATAAGTCGCTTATGATTTTATTGGTATGGAATATTAAGGAAAATTTGGGGTTAAAAGTGAATTAAGGAAAGTTGCTAATTCATGAAATAAAAGGCCAAGTGGCCGTGTAAGGTGGTGTGGGGTGTGGCCCACATGGATTAATAATATATGTAGATGAAGATGACAACTTAATCATATTATTCATCTTCACACTTAGAAGCTTATAGAAACTTGGAGAAAAAAAGAGGAGCTATTCGGCCATGGCAATAGCCGAGCAAGGTCCATGAAAAATTGATCAAAAAAATATTTTCTTCTAGAAATTCAACCAATTGGAAGGTCCTTATTAACGTGGAGTAGTTGTTGGAGTCAACAAACCATTCGTTTCTACCATTTACAACCCTAGCCAAGTTGTGGAGTTAAGTGGAAAAGGTAAGGTTTAATCTTCTTTTTCATATGTTATGAATGATTTGTATATGTTGTAGTGTGGAGGAATGGATGAAAATCATGAGATTTGTGTGTTGTGGTGGTGGCCGAATATGGCTTGTTTGGTATGGCAAAGAATGAACTAATTTTATTTAGTATTTTGGGTTGTTGTTGTGGATTCTATGTTGATAATGAAAGTTTAATAATTCAAGTTGAAGTTGTAATTGTTGTGGGCTGTTTTAGAAGCCAACGTGATTTGAGTGTAGTTTCTATATTTATGAGAATGATATTGTTAACGTGTGGATTGTTGGTGTAATTCATGAATTTGGGAGAGAGGAATGTGTTGTTGTTGTTGTTCTCGGGTTTGGGGAGGTTTCGGGTGGAGTGGAGTTTTGGTTGGGTTGTTTTGAATATTGTGCGGATTGTTTGAAGTGTTCTTGAATCTTGTTTGAATGATCTCGGACTAGTATTTGAACGTGTGAACGTTGATGTTGGCTTGAATGTATGTAGTTGAATTGAATGTAAATGGAATGTTGTTGGATTATGTAGAAAAGGGTTACTAACGTTAGAATGCATTTTGAATTGATTGTTGATGTTGCTAATACGATTGTTGGTATTGTTGTTGATGATTTGGCCGAGTTGAATTCTCGGGGTTGTCGAATTTATAGGGGAAATGCTGCCCAAATTTCTATAGATAAAGCGCCAGTTTGGGATTGAAATTCTAAGTGCCTATAACTAATGTTAGTATCTAATGACGTTATTGTAGATTTTGAAAAGCCCGAGACTTGAGTTTGGACTAGTTTAGGAAGCGGACGAGGTATGTAAAGCTTACCCTTTTTTTCTTTTGGCATGTCTTAGATGTAAGTAGGGTATGATACGAGCCTTGGGGTAACTCCATTCTTAAGATCCGAACATGTATACGATTCTTATTCGCTTCGATATGTTCGTAGAAGGTTTTATGACGTATAATGTCCCGAACTTTCATATACGGTCTCGGATTGCCTTGGTATGTTCGCAAATGATTCTATAAAGGATAATGCCCGTAACTTTCATGGGCGGGCTCCGATTGATGTGGTACAAGTTTACGATCCTTGAGATTCTCTTTAACGTAGTCCTAATGGCATTTAAAATGGATTTATCGTGACTACCGTTTGATACTCGAGCGTTGATTTGTCTACTTATCCATTGAGTCTTAAAAGTTGATTTATATGCATATGGTTTCTCACTACTCTGCTCGTGCTTGCTGTTATTACTTCCTTCACTGAGTCCCGCGCCAGGGCATGTATTCGTGCAACTTTACTGCATTGTTCACCGCGTCCCTCACTAGAGGGCCGTGGCACGTTATATGTATATGATGATATGATGATATGGGGGAGGCGGCCGTGGATGGCATATGATGACTTCATTCACCGCGTCCCTCACTGTAGGGCGGGCACGTTATATGTACATGTATATGATGATTTTATTTACCGAGTCCCTCACTAGAGGGCCGAGACACGTTATACATGCATATGTACATGATGATTATTTACTTATGTCACTCAGTCCCATAATGGTTTGCATATGATATTGATACGCATGATTTAT
This sequence comes from Lycium ferocissimum, assembly GCF_029784015.1. NCBI lineage: Eukaryota > Viridiplantae > Streptophyta > Magnoliopsida > Solanales > Solanaceae > Lycium > Lycium ferocissimum. Next base: position 6,933,559 of record NC_081351.1, read on the forward strand.
GTTTCAGAGGCAAGCCTTATGATTTTTCTATGCTCCTTATTTCAGTATGATCCTGTTTACTGTACTTCATGCTTTACATGCTCGCATATATTCCGTATCGACCCCCTTTCTTCGGGGTCGTTTCGCCCGTAGGTACGGATACCCGTTTTTGGTGATCTTGAGTGCTCCCTAGGATTTCCCTCGTGTATATGTATATGTCTTGGAGTGCTCCCTTGTTCCGAGACACCCATATTTTGCGTGCACTTTCGTTGTATATGTATATATATATATGTCCGTTTGCTATATGTATAAGTTCTTATTATGTTTGGTGGGTGTGTACGAGGCGGGGCCCCGTCCCGACATATGATTCTCGTTATTACTCCATAAGGTCCGTAGACACACGTGTGTGGGTCGGCCCATGCAGTAAATTCCGTTCGATTATGTTTGTGTGAATTGTGTTTTGGACGTTCCCAGGCTTATGTACGGTATGTATATATATATATACGCGACGCCGTGCCTTGCTATATGTATAAGTTCTTATTATGTTTGCTATGGTCTGATTGTAAGTTGTGTCCCCTTTTGTACGAGTGCCACTCTAATGGATCATTATTTGGCACTAGTCACTATTTTTCCAATAGATAAAAGATTATTTCTTTCGGATTGGATTAATCATGACAATTCTAAGTGAATTTATTAAACAAAGTTTAATGTTATTCTTGTTTATTCTTTCCAATTCAAAGATAAGCCCCATTTTCACGACCCCATATATGGACCGTATAATAATATACGGCCCATACTTCTAGATCGTATAAGGCGAGTATAAAATTTCGTCAAAAACTAAAAAATTGAGAGCTTTAAAACCCTACAAGTATTTTGAAATGGTTCGATATGGACTGTATAATGATATACGGACCGTATTTTCAGTCCGTGAAACTTATTTGTGAAGTCTCAATTTCTGGAATTGTAATCATTATAAAATACGGTCAGTTTATTCGGACCGTATAACTTTTTACCGATCATATAGCTTTATGCGGACGGTATAAGTTGACTGTATAATTTCCCGACTCAGTTAAGTATAAATACGTCATGTTCAGTTCTTTTTCCACTTTTCACATTCTCCAAGCCCTAGAACGAAGGTTTTCTTCTCCTATCAATCCAAAACACCAAGGTAAGCCCATTCCAATCATTCCAAGTCAATTCTAACATGTATTCATGTGGTCTGAGAGTTCATTATTCCTAACCTAGGATTTTCAAGAAAACCCATTTAAAGGATTCAAGACTAAAGCTTTAGGGATACTTCTTTAAGTTCAGATTATTGATACAAGTTTTGGAGTATTACCAGGTATGTAGGGTTTCTATCTACGTGTGGGAACATCTTTATTCTTTCTCACGCCACGTTCTTCCATCATCATGCAAGAGTTCACTAAACTAGGGTTTTTAGCCAAGTTCATGATAACCCTAAGTCCATACACTACGATTTACCATGTTTGAAATATAAATATCCGTTGTTGTATTCCTAATCTTCCATTTTGACTATCGAGAATCCTTCTGTAATCCATGAAAACCCATATATTGCATTCGATGGGTTCCTATATGCAAGTCATTAAATTTTATGCTTACTTTAATGAATATCCTACATGTCGACATGTTTTCATGCAAATAAATTATATAATCTTTATCCATGATTATGAAATAAGATATCCATGTTATACAACAAGTCATGGTTTTATGAAATTTATGGGCTTCTCAGCCAACTATATCATGTTCATGTTTTTGGGAGCTGCACATATTACGGAGAAGGTTTTATACTTGAAACTATGTATGCCAACATAGGATAAGGATCGCTCCGCCCAGTAGGACAATTCCTTCATATATTCCCCATTGAGGGATATGGATCCATTCATGTCATGTACGTGTCTTGTACCCGGCAAGGTACAAGATGGCTTAGCTGATCGGGCAGAGATCAGACGCCACATGTTAACGTGGTGGTTACATGTCGGTTATACTAATGCCCTCCCATAGATTTTTTTTTTTTTTTACTCATGTTATATATATAGGTATTCATGTTCCTACTCATGACCAGATTTAAGTTTCAGTTTCAGCTCATGTTTATTTCATTCACTTGCTTTCCATACTGGTACATTCAATGTGCTGACGTCCCTTTTCTATTGCTCGGGGGCTTGCATTTCACGATGCAGGTACGGATTTTCAGGACGCCGCATCTGTTCAGTAGGATTTGCTCGTATCAGCTTGTTAGTGAGCCCCATATTATTCGGGGTGTTATTGTAACAACCCGTTTGGTCGTTTAGCACTTTAAAACTACGAAAAGGGTATGGGACTATATCGTATTTATTTATATGATTTGAATACATGTTATAGTTTATATGAGATGATGAATAAGAGCGAAGTAATCTGACTAATGATATATTTCATCTCGGTGAAAGGGCTATTGATGTCTTAGGAATGATATGTAAAAGGAAAAATAAATAAAGAAGGCCACTTTCATTATGATGCCAGGAATGAGTGGCATCTGAAATGTAAAAATAAAATATAATAATAATAATAATAATAATAATAATAATAATAATAATAAAAGTAGGCCAGCCCACCATTCCTTGTTTTATGCATTCCTTGTTTTATGCATCCTTGTTTTGTGCATTTAGTCATCATAACCTTGTGTTGTGCACGTTATATTCCAAAAGGAGGAGGAAAAAAGTAGAAGGAAAAATCTTGTTTCATGTGCAAGATATATTACGAAAGAAAGAGGAAAAAATAGAAGGAAAAATCTTTTTCGTGCAAGATATATTACGAAAGAAAGAGGAAAAAAATAGAAGGAAAAATTATTCACCGATTTCTAACCTAGAGGGAGAAAAGGACGAACGAAGGGCTTTGTCAATTAATGTTGAAGGAGCGGTGAAGCTTTATTTTATTTCCACCAAATACAAAGGCAAATGTATGGTACAATTAGTTTTATACACTCCTACAAGAGAATATGTTGCGGGGAAGTTTAGTTTAGTATGGTAGTTATGGCAATCTATGACTCACATTTTCTTGCTTTTCTTGAATACACCGTAGCAATTTCAATTTTCTACAAGCTTTGAAAAGTGGCCCATGATTTAGTCATTATAAAAATTGGTTCTTTATTTAGCTTGATAAGGATATGCTAGAAGACAATATCTATTATAGAGACCAGTGAAGCATACATGAACTTAGAGAAAATCATCACATCCGTAATGATGGTCACGCTTCCTTCGGCCATTAAATGCTTGATGGTTTATTTAGAAATGTTTGTACACTAAGAATTGATAAGGATTTAATAAATTAATAATCAAGGTAGTTGTTAGGAATATGAAAATGAAGTTAAAATATAATTAAAGGTCCATTTCTTTTACTTGGGTTTAGTTCATATTATATATATTTCAATTGTTTAATATCGTGTGAAATATAAGCTGAGTATTGATGTTGTATTTCTTGGATGATATATATGTACGTTCAATTCCATTTTTGTGCACATGGGATGCAATTTGATTTCAGTTAGACCAATCTCACGTTTTTGGGTATTAAAATTAGGTGAAAGTTAGTGGATGTCATAATGATGTCCTCACCTATGCTATAAATAGGTATGATGATACAAGTGATTATAAAAAATAAAATAATACATGTGGCTACTTATTAAAAGCTTCTGGTTTTTTTTATAGAATTGAGAATGAGGGTACAAAGAATTAACACGTTTTGTCTTGTTCTCTTTTCCTCATTGTTATCTTTAAAAAAAAAAAAAAATGATTACTTCACACGTTTTTGTATGCTTTTGGAGGAATTTTCAGATTTGCTTTTGCTTTAGAAAGTGTCCTTTATGTTTGTCTTACCAATATTTAAATCCTTACATATTAAGTCCTAGATTTAATTATGTTCTTATTCTTTGCTTTCAAGGTCCTCGGTTCCATTATTTCACTTCCATTTTTGAATT
>NC_081351.1:6937604-6961573 GCF_029784015.1 Lycium ferocissimum
CTATGCATCAAGATGCATTATGTAATGCTCCAGGGTGTTTGGGCCCGCCTTTATAACGGGGGGGTTTGCAAAAGTACTTTCCCGGGTCTTCGAAAGATCTTTGTCATCCGTAATATTCTCCCAAAACATGTTTACATCTACCTAACAACAACTAGTGTCACCATTATTCGACACTGGACAAAACTTTTAAGGATTTCTCAAAATTTTCTATCTTCTTGTTTTCTTTAATACCACATCTGACTCAAATCTCTTCCTATTTAATACGTATGGGACTCAGAGTCAAGCGCAGTCGCATTCCATTCAAGAAATTTTTGCTCATTTTTAAACTACTACGCTTTCATCTCCCAAAGCCCGTGTTACCATAACCATAACACTGCGGCAAACTTTTTGAGGACTGCTCAAAAATTTGATACAACGCAATCCTCCAAATCTCCAACAAAACCATTTCCATAACACCAGGACAAAATTTTGAGGACCTCTTAAAATTTTACCATCTCCTTGTTCGAACTACATCGACCTCATTCTCTTATAACCCGAGATATGTAGCAGCTCGGGGGACCGTAGTTCGATCAAATTCATAATCAACCTCTCCATTCCCAAAAGAATTACCCTGTTTCAGTTGTACTCTTTCCAAACCCAATCTGATTTACTCGTCGTGACAAAATCAGGTTTATGTCAACATCTTCGCCGAAAGACTCTTTCATCATCCCTGGTCGAAGAGGGACAAGCTATTGACACCCAATTTTGGCCCTCCTTTTTCATTTAATTAATTTCACTATGCTTCTCAGTCCTGAAAATACCCCAAAATGAGTTTTTGAATATTTTCGCTAATTACTAGACTAATTTTTTAGATATTATTACCCTAAATAAGAACATTTTTTATCGTTTGTTAAACACCGTATTTTATAATTTCTTTAAAAAATTGCTATAACATCCTATTTTATTATGAAAATCATTGGAAAATAATGTTGATATTCCTATATCAATATTGGTGTTGACATTTTCCCTTTAATCCTATTTATTACTATATTAATCAACTTCTACTCTATTTTTTTAAAAAAAAAAAAACTAAATACGTATATTAAATTACTTGTATCGTAATTTATATAGGTATATATTTTTGGGAATTAATTAGGACAAAGAAGCACATCTTAGTTAATTGATTGAAGTAAAAAGGGGTTAGAAATTAAATCATCTACCCATAATATTGGGCCAATTCCCTTTTTCCTCTAAACCAAACTCTATAGCCCAAATTCACCAGCCTAATACCCACCGCCCCGGCCCAAACACCTACAATAAAACCCTAAGTCCCAAATCCATCTTCAGTAACCAGATGAACTAAATGACCTCTCCTCTCTCTTCAACCAAACAAAAATCTAGCAATATCCCACCAAATTCGCCGAACGACCTAGGACTAGGCATGGTAGAGGTCTCGTTCACCTCTCACATCTGCCTGCATCCCCTCTTCTCCTTTCTCACACTCCATCTCTGAAGCTTGCAGGCTCCATGTGTCATTTCAGCAGATTTTCTGGTGAGTCCCATCCCCATATTCATCATCTCTTCCTTTGAATCGCTCCAAAATATCCCACTTTTCCTTATTTTTGAATTTCGAATTTAAGTTTCTTTGAGAAGTCATTGAAACCCTTAGCTGCTAGCTATAAATAGAACCCTTAGTGAGCTATTTTAGACATGTTCAAGTGTAGAAAATTCCCTCTTGAAAAACACCAAAAATCCCATCTGTTTTCATCAATCTTTCATAAAAATCCTTTTTTTAACTCTAAGTTGAGACTTTCAAAAAAGTTGTCTTTTAACTCTAAGTGTTTTTTCGAATTCTTGGTTGTTCTCGGCTAAACAAGCTCTTCAAGTGGATTCAGAGATTTGAGATGACAACAAGCCTCAGTTCACTGTCACAGAGAAGAAAAAAATCTGTAGCAGCCTCATTTTCTCGTGTTGAGTATTCTTCCTCTCTTCAAATTATGCCTCTGTATTAACATATATATACATGTTGTTTATATTATTGACTAAAATTTTTTTTTGGATTGTATTTGCAGCATATTTGTTTCTTGTTTGTGTACGAACTTGCGAAAAAAATGGTGAAGTATAATAACAAGTTTAGTTGCGCATCCCCCCCCCCCCCCCAAATCCCCTTTTTGGTATAATTTTTTATTTAGGTGTATTTGGGATAACGCTTACGAACGTCCTTCAGTTCCTTTTAGTTAACTCTTTCTAAATTGCAACCAGTTATTTTTACAAAGGAATAGGCATACTTTTTTTAGTCACATAAACATGGTTAACCATACCTTTTCGTTTCAAAAGATTGCGAAAGAAATAAGAGTTCCAAAATAGATTTTTGCAAAGTTCTAAGATGTGAATTTTTGGAAGTGTACAACTCCGGTTTCAAAGAGATAAAATGCAGCTTTTTATGGGTAAAAGTGTAACTACCCGCTTGGCCGTTGCGGTACTTTTGTCCCCGTTGACCTTTCCCCGAGCTACTTTAGCATATATTGGACTGGAGGGTATGGGTGGTACGATTTCTGAGGTCATCGGATGAGTATTAGATTGGTTTTTGTTAAAATAAGCCTTAAAGCAAAAAATGTTTGACTCAAAGTTGACTTTTCGATAAACAGACCATTTTTAAGAATCCATCAATTTCGAGAGGTCCGAATGGGCATTTTTAAATTGCAGGTATGTTCGGTTCGATTCTCAATGCACTTGGGTGCATTTTGGGACTTGGGTTGGAAAGTTGGTTTTAGGCTAGTGGGGGTTAACTTGGTCAACGAGGCCTCTTTTCAGAATTTCGAGTGCGTGGGTGAGTTCGTAGCGCATTTTTACATATTTATGCATATTTGGTTTGTGTCCGGGAGGTTCCGGCTAGTTCCGGGTATTGATTCCAAGTTTGAAAAACACCAGAAATTTCTAGTGTCTGGTGGCCACTATAGAGGTGGGGTGACCGCCATAGCGGTGGCGCCGTAGCGATGGTTTGACCGCTGTAGCGGCCGACGGATCAGTTTCTTATTTAAATGCCTTATGGAAGCCCTTATTCCTCTCATTCCTAATATTACGTTTCCTTAGCATCTTGGAGGCAATTTGAGGAAAGTTTGGTCAGATTTCTCATAAGGGTAAGTTCCCTAGTCTCAATTAATTTCATGTATCTTTCCTAAGTAAAAATTCATGGTAGTAAATTCATAGAACATGAAGAATAAAATAGGGTTTTTATGGTTTCTTCTTTAAAGGGGTCTAAGTCTTTCTTGATGAGTTATAATTGATGAATTTAGCTAAGTTAAGCATGGAATTGGTTAGATTAATGTTGTTAGGCTCGAATTTATCCATTTATTGGGATGAAATTGAAGAGGGAAAGTTGGGTTTTATGAGAAATTTCTAAAATGGGTTTTAGACTTCCTAAATAGAAATTGTTGATGAAATTGGTTAGTATAACCTTAGATTCTTATTTATCCATTGTTGATAAGCACAAATCTTCCATTAGTAGAGGTTAATTCATGAATTGGAAAGTTACGGTTTATACCCAAATTTGGGGGTTTCACTTCATGTCACGACCTATTTTGCCTAAGCCGTGCGGGCACTTACCTTTCCCACCTCGGTAAGCGAACCTTCAACCCAACGATAAATAAAGACATGAGTAATTAAATCAAGCAACGAAAAAGAATAAATATGAAAGTCTCACGATAATATATATAGTAGAATAGTGCGGAAATAAGAAATACCCCCAGGGTCTAGTCTAAGTCATACAAGATCATTGATGTGCCGTGAATGTTACACCTCAGAAAAAAATTTTGTTGATGCACAGTGAATAGGCTAATGAAGAGTAAGAAGTATGTGATGTTTCAATAAGTAAGAAATAGCATTTGATGATTCTAAATAAGATTTTAAAGACATTCGATGTTAGACGAGAAAGTTGCCAAGAGAAGGCCATGTATGCGATAAGTATCGGAAAGGATTTATGAGTAGCAAGTTGATGACAACTTAATGATGTGTTGGGGAAGAGTTATAATGCCCCTTAGATTGTTAATGAAGTGATAAACAAGTGCTAAGAAGGTTCCATAAGGATTGGAGATCAAACGAGACGACGGGATCAACTTTGGTGAAACAATGGGTTTCACGGCCATGTTCCACGGCCAGCATTATGTTCCACGGACCGTGGATGGGTCCGTGGAACTGCCAGCAGAGAAGATGGCTGGCTGGTCGTGAACCACGACCAGTTTCACGGCCAGCATTAGGTTCCACGGACCGTGGAACAGTCCGTGGAACTCCCGACGGGCTGAAATGTTCCAAGTTTATAAATGTGATTCCAACTTCATTATTTCATTTCCAACACTTCTCCACTTCTCTCTAAAGTCTCTAGGGCATCACATATATTTCATAAACAAGAATCCAAAGGAAATCAAAGGGTCTTATCATCAAACCAAGTGAATCAAAGTAAGAAAACCCATTAAAGTTCATCAAAAACAAGGAATTCAAGTGAAGGAAAATCTAGGGTTTTGCTCAAGTGAGGTATATGCAACCATGGTTCAATCCTACACCATCTAAGGTAAGTTTTATGATGTTTCCATGTTATTTAAGCTATTTGAAAGTTGAAACAATTGGATTACAAAAGAATATAAGAAATGAGTCATGAATGTGCAATAGTGCCACTTTTGAGTGAATGTTTGGAATGGGTTATGATTCTTGATACATTATGAATATGATCATGTTATAAATGATATTGAGAGTATGGAATCGACATTGTATGTGAATGAACGTATTGTCGAGATATGACTATGAATATGGATGAATTGAAGTGAATTGTGAAGTAAGAGTAACGTAGTTGAATAAAAGCTATTGTGATGATATTATGAATGTTATTATTGATGTTTGGGAGTTGATATATATTATGGAGGAAGTCATATAAATAAAGGAGATCTTTGTCGATTTTCTCTAAATTAGTCAAGAATGCTAAGCTATCCATTATCTAATATGAGTATGCACTTCATGAAGGTAGAACGTGAGCCTTGAAGAAGAACGTACAAGTGATAGAATAGTTGCACGAAGGTATGTGAGGCTAACCCTTCTTTCATAAGGCATGGTTCTTTGGCCAAATGTTTATCCTTCTACGAGTCTACGATATTCTCCAATGATCCTATCTCTGGAAGCTACTAAGCTTATGACGCTCAAATGATACGATTGTACTAAGTTCCTTATACGACGAGTAATTCTCTAAAGATAGAATGTAATGAATGACGATAGTAAAAAGGCTAAAGATAAATATGAGCTTATATGTATGTGTGCCCATGAGAGGCTATTGTGAACCCCGTGCTTATATGGCTGGGTAGAATATAGTGAATAGCTATATGTATCTATATATGACGTCCCACGCGCACCACTACCCTGAGCCTTGGTAGGGCCAGGTACATGAAACACCGAACCTTCGTGGTCGGGTATGCTATATAAATGCTATGTATATGACATCAATATGAGTACGATTATGCTATGTATATGACATCAATATGAGTACGATTATGCTATGTATATGACATCAATATGAGTGCGATTATGCTATATATATGATATCAATATGAGTACGAATATGTTAAGACTATGTAAGTGCCAAGTAAGGGCTGTGTATATGTAATGTATATGATCTGAGCATGAGTATGAAAGGAAATATGAATACGAATACGAAAATGGATACGAAAGGTAAATGAGCACGGATAGGAATGTATGTACGCGAATACGCAATAGAAATGGAACATCCCTATGGAAAGCAAGTAAGTGCTATGATGATGATGCTATTACCTCTCATCCTATGTTATTTCATATGTTGACTATTATGCTTTCATATTGATATTAATCATGCTTTACATACTCAGTACATTCTTCGTACTGACGTCCTTTTGTTTGTGGACGCTGCGTCATGCCCGCAGGTGGCCAGGGAGACAGACTTGATCCATAGCTGTATTTTCTCAGGGACTACATAGTGGAGCTCCATTTCATTCAGAACTACAGCTTTTGGTATAGATTCTTTTGTGTATATATATTCATGGGCACGGCGGGATCCTATCCCGCCCATATGTTATGATATGATGTATCCTTCTTAGAGGCTCGTAGACAATGTGCATATGGTTAGATATGTTTGGCCTTGTCGGCCTATATTTTGGGATATTATTTTGATAGCCTCGTCGGCTTATGTACATTTATATGGGCATAGTGTTAATGATGATATAGATGTGTGTTGCCCGTTGAGGCTAGAATGATGATGAATGAAAAGCATGATTTAGTATGTGGCTCACCTAGATATGATGTGAAAGTATGTTAAGGGGTGCCCGGGTGGGATAGCACCGGGTGCTCGTCGCGGCCCTCCGGTTGGGTCGTGACAGTGAAATTATGGCACACCTAACACTGTTTAACTCTAATTTTTACTTATTTTCGAGTAAGTTTGTGTTAGTTTGATGTGTTTTGTGTGTTGTGTAGGTATTTCGAAGTTAGAACGCTCGGCAAGTTAGAACAAGGAAATCAAGGTGTTCTATACTGGTGTACACTAAGTACGGACCGCTGATATGTCGACGGTCCGTCGTCGTAGTCGTAGAATTGCATGGAGAGTTCCTGCAGCTAAGGAAGATCGACGATATGCAGAGCTGGCAGATTGATGGGCTGTCAACATGTTCGACGGTCTGTCGAGTTGCATCGTCGACATACATCCTACAAAGTGAAAAGTGTCATCAGACCGTCGAGTTGCACCGTCGACATGATCGACGGTCGTCGAAGTGCAAAGAAGGTTGAGGTTCCGCAAAGTGAAATTTTGTCATCAGATCGTCTCCATGCACCGTCAACATGTCGACGACCGTCAAAGCACAAAGGCGACCCGTTGAGTTGCAAACTGACCTGGAACTGGATTGGCATTAATTATTTCGAGTTTAACTTGTATAAATACCTGTTTAGATTTTATTTTTCAGACAACTGGAGTTTTAGACTTGTAGTAATTATTTTTGGGTTTTTCGTACGTTTGAAGATTTTCCCGACAATTATATTCGCTTACTTTCAGTTTTATTTGTAAGTTTCAATATAAATTCAATTATGCAATCTTCAATCTTTTATTGTTTTCTTGTTGCCATGAATAGCTAAACACCTTTACTGAGGTTGTGAACCCAAGGATGGGTGTTTTGTGATTGATATAAGCATAGGGGTGGGTGTTCGGTTTTTCGATTCGGTTTTTTCAAAGTTCGGTTCGATTTTTCAGTTTCGATTTTTTGAAAGTGGACACCGAACACCGCACCAAATTAGTTCGGTTCGGTTCGGTTTTTTGAAGTTCGGTTCGGTTCGGTTCGGTTTCGGTTTTTCTAATTCGGTTTTTTTTAGCAATTACACATCTCTCCATTTATTTTCTTTTTCCTTCTTGATTGCTTGAGTTCTGAGACGTTTACGCTAGACTAAATGTTTGAAGGTTTGATGACTTTAGAATCCAACCATAGTGATCATCCACACATACAAGATAATATCTTCTATATACAAAATATAATGTATTATACAACGTATAATAAAATCATATGAGGTATATAAAATTTTATATAGTGTATAATCAAATTATGTGAGTTATATCTAATTTATTATAATAGGTGAAATAAATTATATGAATATTATTCTATGTATAACATTTTTATTATACTATATATAATAAAAATCAACACTCAAATTATTATTATACTTGTGTTCAATATCCCGTAGTGTTAAATGAAAAGCGAGATTTTATTTTTTATGGAACAATGAAAGAAGTTGAGAATAAGGAGGAAGTATGAAATTGTATAAAAGCGATTATACTATGAACAACAAATAGGTATTGGAGTTATTCACGTACGAAGGGTTTCCTTATATATAGCAATTTGATTTACTATAAAACACTTAACCTGCCATGTAATGTTTAATAACATTTAGTTGCTAAGAGTATGTAAATATTGTAATATTATTGTCTACTTATGTTTTTTTCCCAAAAAAAAATTGTATTCATGTAGTAAATCTTCAAAAAAAAAAAAAAAAAAATCGGTTAAACCGAAATACCGAAGAACCGTTGACCCGGAACCAAACACCGAACCAAAACACCGAATTTGTTATAAAAAAATCGAAACTGAACCGAAAAACGGAATTAATTCGGTTCGGTCCGGTTTTTCGATTTTCGGTGTTTATGCCCAGCCCTATATACGCATAATGGATTGTTAGGGTTTATTTGTTCTTTGTTTTCATCATATAGTTAGTGGTTGCAAACATTAGCTAATGTCATGAACTTTGGTTTATTTGGGAAAATAACTAGGGTTTGGTAAGAACAAATAACAAGAACTCAAGGCTTTAAACCTTGGTTAATAAATTCACTTAGGAATAAGAGGAATTTACTTGGCATAATTAACCGTTCTTCATGCATACTTTCTTATCTTTGGAAAAAGCATAAAAAGAAATAATCTTTTCTTATTAGGAAATAATCTAGATTCATATAGAGGTTAAGTGCATCCATACAAACGATCCATTAGAAGTATATCAAGATCAAGACCCATGATCATGCACTTTATCTGATGGGGACACAACCTTGGTTTTTTACCCATCTATTTACAACTTTAAATCTCTAGTCACACTAAATTAGTCCACAAACCAAAACAATTATAAAAACCATTTTTCTGGAATACACTAGGACCGCAAGATTAGTATAATACTTATTTAGTAAACTTTTCACACCATATTCTCTGTGGGATTCGACCCCAACCTTATTGGGTTACAATATTTGACATCATCCGCTTTACGCTATTAAAAGGTGTAATTTGAGCGTATCAAGCATCTAATGAAAAATATACAAGTCTAGAACAATATTACATAATCTTTATATGTCTTTAAATTAAAAAGGTAAGACATAAAATGGATGAGTCTTCAAAGCAGCGAACGTCCATGCTCACCCTGGAAACTCGTAACAAAGCTGAAGACGACGATCAGTTACGAGAGATGGAAGCAAACCCAACATGATCCTCTGCATTCATAAAGGAATGCAGGTCAGTACAAAACAACGGTAATGGTAGGCATCATCGGCCGACTAAGCATAACTAACATAATTCAGAAAATAAAGCAAGATAGGCAGGCAAACCAACAAGTATAAGTCAAACATAATCTAAGTCAAGTACACGTCATCGCCTAAGTGAAGCATCTAATCCCAATTGCACCAAGTCTCGATATATGAAATTTGAATCCCACATCACAAGTACAACATCAAATCATCTCCAAATCAAGCCATGATGCAATGCAATGCAATAATGTATGGATGCAATGCAATGCTGTGCAAATGTTGTGTACACATGAACTCCGGATTAAAATATCGACATCTCGGTAGCACAACCCAAGGTGACTCGCAAAGTCTAAGTGCCACCCGTCCCGGATCTTTGCCCAACAGACAGACGGGACTCCGGATCTTTGCCTATCGGGGGTTCTCACTGGCACCACCCTGGGGGACCCGCGGAGTCCATGCACTCTCTCAATCCACGATTCCGGAACTAACATCGGATATCGGACTCTCATTTAAAAACCTAGCCAAGCTCATCACAAAGTTCCATCAAGTATAATCAGTATCTCAACAAAGATATCATTAAGAATGAGAGTGCGTGCAATGCATATATACAACAAAAACAACAACAACCCCGGAAATCCACAACGCGGGGTCCGGGGGAGGAGTGTACGCAAATTACTCCTACCAAGTTAGGACGGTTGTTTCCGAAAGACCCTCGACTCAATAAAAAGCATAAAAAGAGGTCAGATAAGGCTAAGAGATTCAAAGCGATATGGAAATGAAATAACGCAAGCGACACAGATAACATAGGATAATCAAAGCACGAAATAATAGATAATAAAGAAATCGAGCACAAGAAATTATCTTTGCGATAATGCGACTACTAATAAGGAAAGATAACGAGACTATCTACTAGCCTTCTACCCTAATCTGGGTCCTCCGAACCCTCCTATCTAAGGTCATGTCCTCGGTAAGTTGTAACTGCGCCATGTTGTGTCTAATTACCTCTCCCCAATACTTCTTCAGCCTACCTCTTCCTCATTTGAAACCATCCATGGCCAACCTCTCACACCTCCGCACTGGGGCATCTGTGTCTCTCCTCTTCACATGCCCAAACCATCTCAATCTCGCTTCTCGCATCTTGTCTTCTACCGAGGCCAATCCCACCTTGTCCCGAATATCCTCATTCCTAATCATGTCACTCCTGGTGTGGCCACACATCCATCTCAACATTCTCATCCCGGCAACTTTCATCTTTTGAACGTGAGAGATCTTAACTGGCCAACACTCCGCCCCATACAACATAGTTGGTCTAACCACCACTTTGTAGAACTTGCCCTTAAGTTGTGGTGGCACCTTCTTGTCACATAACACTCCGGAATCAAGCCTCCATTTCATCCACCCTGCCCCAATACGATGTGTGACATCATCGTTAATCTCCCCGCTTCCTTGCATAATAGACCCAAGATACTTGAAACTATTTTCTTCACGATGGCACATGGTACCAAGCCTCACTTCCAAGCCATCCTCCCGAGGTGATTCAATGAACTTGCACTCTAAGTACTGTCTTGGTCCTACGGACTTAAACCCTTGATTTTGAGTATGTCTCCAACCCTCCATTATGACTTAGCGTTAACTTCGCTACGAGTCTCGTCGATCAGGACTATGTCATTCGCGAAAAGCATACACCATGGCACCTCACCTTGAATTTGCCGCGTCAATCCATCCATCACCAAGGAAAATAAAAATGGACTAAGAGCTGATCCTTGATGCAACCCTATCACAACTGGAAAGTGCTGCCGAGTCTCCTCCTCTCCCTAACCGGTTTGGCTCCCTCATACATGTCCTTGATCACCCTCGTTTGTCGGCTACGGTACACCTTTAGCCTCCAAGCATCTCCATAGGATCTCTCTTGGAACTTTGTCGTAAGCCTTTTCTAGGTCGATAAATACCATGTGTAAGTCCCTCTTCCTCTCCCTATCTTGCTCCACCAATCTCCTCGGGAAGATGGATGGCTTCGTAGCATGAGCGTCCGTGGCATGAATCAACCGGTTCGTGAAATAGACACGCCTCTCTCACCCTCATCTCCACCATCCTTTCCCACACTTTCATAGTATGGCTTAACGTACTGATACCTCTATAGTTGTTGCAACTCGGATATCTCCTTGTTCTTGTATAGAGGATCATTACACTCGACCTCCATTCTTCTAGCATCATTGTCGTCTTAAAGATGACATTAAACAACCTAGTCAGCCACTCAAAACCTGCCGGGCCCGCGCTCTTCCAAAATTAATAATCATGGTCAATATCACAAGTACCAAAAAGGGGTACGCCAACAATATATCAAGTCATGAGTACCAACGGTGGGTATGCCAACAATATCATAATCAAGATGGAACAACAAATTCCAACATCAACTAACAACACATGGCATCAGGCTAACACAATAGAACAATCAAATCACAACACAACGAGGTGGCTAGCCCCAATCACGCAACAGGGCCCAACCTAAGATGATATCCATCCCAACTTCATACCCGAAGGTATACATGCTTTCTTCGACGATATAATATAAATATATACTTCGCTATACGAAGTCTCGCTCGGTCGATAAGCCATAGCATAGGCTTGGATGGCGAACAAAGAAACACCAACGAAAATCACTCTTTCGCCTCCCATTCCGTCGAGCCTAAAGATCAATAAAGTCTAGGCATAATCGAATTCTAGATTAGAAATCATGAAGAATGATACTAATATTGCTATCTTTCAATTTAGGTCAAACCCAACCCTAGAATTTGGGGAAACGGGGCCCACAAGGCCAAAATGAAAAATTCAGGAGAAAAATATCAAATTAAGCACTAGGTGATCATAACCCAACCACTAATTGCTGATTAACATCAAGGATAGACCCAATTTCTAATTTCAAGAAATACCCCCAAATTTGGGCATAAACCCTAGTTCTTTGATTCAAGAATTTAACACTCACAATGGAAGATAGATGATTAATAACCTTTATTCATCAAAATCTAACATAAACCCCATCAATTTCATCATTAATAAGCCAAGATAGAACATTCATCAAAACCCACTTTCATCATCCATTACTAAGGAATTATTAAGCAAAGGGGGAATCTACGATAATTAGGATTAATGAAATAGTGAAAGGATTAAGGAAACTTACCACCAAGAATCTTTAGTAAAAGTCTCCAAGAACAGATCCCAAGAGTTCTAATTTCGTAATGGTAATAAATGAGGGACTAAAGGCTTTTAACACTTTATTGATAATACTCACTACCCGTCACCCGCTTTGGCAACGCTAGGACCTCCCCAGCGGAGCCGCTCTAGCAGTCCCTTGATGTTTCAGCGGTCAAGCCCAATTGGCTTGGACCGCTCCCGATCTAGTGCAGGTAACCGCTCCGGCGGTGACACATAGGCGTAGTGCTTACGTGCCGCCAAAGCGGGCACCAGACACTAGAAAATCCACCCAAATTCACAATTCAATCCGATTTTCTGACAAATTCTCGAGGCCATCTGCTCACATACTATACACATAGACACACATAAAAAGACACTACGAATGCGCTCGTGGCCTCACAATTCCCAACAGAGGTCTCGTTGACCGAGTCAACCCTCGATACCTTAATTCTAATTTCCCAACCAAAATCCCAAAATGTATCCGAGTGTATTGGGAATAGTACTAGATACACGCACATGTTCTAAACGACCATCCGGATCTTTCAAAATTGACGGATTCCCGAAAAAGGTCCGTTTACCCAAAAGTCAACTTTGGGTCAACTCTTTTTCACTTTAAGCCTATATTTCACAAAAAGTTGTCTGAATCCGATCTAGACACCTCAAGAAGCGTGTCAACGGTCCCCTCGGATCAAAAGTGAGATAATCAATGCTCGGGTAAGGGTGAAAATGCCGGAAAGACTATAACGACCAAATGGGTGTTACATCAGATACAAATTAAACCATCGCTTTCTCGAGCGAAGAAGAGAATAGAAGCGGGAAAAATACTTGAATCAGTGAACAATTAGGATATCGGCTACGCATGTCGGACTCGATTTCCCAAGTAGCCTCCTCGATAGAGCGGTGCTACCATTGCACCTTCACAGAAGCAATCTCTTTCGACCTCAACTTTCGAACCTACCTAACCAAGATCGCAATAGGCTCCGCCTCATAAGTCAAATTCTCGTCAAGTAATACAGAATCCCAACGAACAATGAAAGTACTGTCGACATGGTACTTCTTCAGCATCGAAATATAAAAGACCGGATGAACTCCCGCCAAGCCTGGCGGCAATGCCAACTCGTAAGCTACATCACCCACACGAACAACAATATCAAAGGGACCAATATACCTGGGGCTCAACTTGCCCCTCTTACCAAACCTCATAACACTCTTCATGGGTGAAACCTTCAATAGAACCTAGTCACCAACAGCGAACTCCAAATCTCGGACCTTCCGGTCCGTACACATCTTTTGCCGACTCTGAGCTACCAAAAGCTTGGCCTGAATAACTCTCACTCTATCAAGGGACTCTCGCAATAGATCCGTACTCCAAGGTCGAGCCTCGAATCCATCAAACCAACCAACTAGAGATCTACATCTCCTACCACACAAAGCCTCAAAAGGCGCTATACCAATACTCGAATAATAATTGTCGTTGTACGTAAACTCTACCAATGGCAAGTGTTGATCCCAATGTAACACCCCGAATTTTTTTAAACTAACTCTTGAATTTTCGATTGACCATATCTTGATAGTAAGGATATATTTACTTCGCACTCCCTACGGGAATTTGATGATATGTGAAAATTGCTTACTTTAGATTGTGTTAATATTTACAAGGAAGGTTCGTGATGTTGTTATGTTAACCACTTATCTTCCTCTTGATAAATTTATTATGAAATACAATATATATATATATATATATATATATATATATATATATATATATATATATATATATATATATATATATATATATAAAAGTTTATGTAGCCTTTTTTTATTTTATTATTTTTTTATCCTTATCCAAGTAGCATAGATACCTTTTTCGCTCATACCCTCTCCACCACCTCCAATCCAATTTCATTTTCTCCAAGAAATAAAACCCCAAATCTTCTCTCTTCTCATAATATTCATCCTCTAAATCAATCATCAAGACTTGTTTTGGTTGAGCCACAAACTACTCCACACTATTGAGGTAAGTTACAAAACTCGTTTTTGAACTGGACAGTTGTTAGTGTTTTCAACATAATTCCTTGTATAAAATTTAGTTTTAAGTGATCCAAGATGTTCTATAAAGCTATTTCATAGCCCTACAACTTTTGTTCAGGCTCCAAAACCCATTTTTGCTTTTATTTACTAGAAAACAGGTGATGAAGTACAAGGCAGGTGCTGCCCACCCTAAATGTACTACTGCCAGTATTTTGAGCATATCTTTTTGTACAAAACTGCTATAGGAGTGATTTGAA
The DNA here is from genome assembly GCF_029784015.1 of Lycium ferocissimum. Classification (NCBI taxonomy): domain Eukaryota; kingdom Viridiplantae; phylum Streptophyta; class Magnoliopsida; order Solanales; family Solanaceae; genus Lycium; species Lycium ferocissimum. The sequence goes on from NC_081351.1 coordinate 6,952,116, forward strand.
TTTATTTGAACCCCAAGACATATATCTATAGCTTTCATTAAGGCCACAAATTCTATTTTTACCGTTCACCCCTTTGAAATCGATCCACAATACAAGACAAAGAGGGGTATCTTGTCCGAATTCTATTTTGATAGTTTAGGGTGATTTTTACTGATTTCATGTGGAGTAATTCGACGTGCTAAACCATTGAACTTAAGTAGATATTTGATTATGTATTTAAGGTATATATGCTCTTGTATAAGCTAAGAGAAATTGTTTGACAAAGTGCACTTTAGTTGGTCTATGGCGTAGATGATTTGAACTCCTCGAGTTGTGGTAGAACTTGTTGGGTGGTAAAACCCCAAGGTTTGTGTATGAACCTGAATTTAAAATATCTTTACTTGCTGTAATTTTGAAGTATCTTGATGAGTTTTTTCCTTCCTCTTCATCTTATATCATTGTATGGTTATTATCTCAAGTGTTGCAAAATATTCGCTAAATCGCCCACTTGTACGAATTGCTTAATCATTTTGCATTCTTGTTGGGACTTCGTCCTTCTTGTTACGGTGACTTTGTCACTGATATCGGCATGCCTCTTGACTCGGATCTTTCCCATCTTGACTTTTGGATTTACATTTCATCCTGATGATAGACTTTTCTCCATTTTCGAGCATGAGTGGAAAGCCACTTTCAACATGGCTCTTGATTCTCTTGATTATTGGGTGACGACCCTTCTTGATTTGGGGCTTCAAATTCATCTTGATATTGATTGTGCTTGGTGTGATGGCATGACGTACATATTGGGTGAAATTGGTTATTTGACAAACTCTCTTGAATTGATTTATAAGCTTTCTTGACACTTGAGCCTTCGAATATTAATTTCGACATTTGAAAATTCTTCAAGGTTTTGATATTTGATACTTTGATATATTTGTTTACTTGATTTATTATTATCTTATTGAGCTACCTATGATGGATAAGGGAATTGGAGAATCTAATGGCTCCAAGCCTAAAGTTTATACGCCACTAAGCTTTATGCTTAGCGATAGTTGTTTTCTATCGTAGGTAATGTGCAGGAGGAGATTTGAAGATGGCCATTTGGAGTAGACTTTTTGGGAGCCTTAGTGAAGATCACCTTTTCATATGCATTTAGGTTTTGTATAGTTTTGGGACTTGTACATGATCCGTATATCACACTTATGTATGAAATTTTGGAGGCTTATTGGACCACAAGACCATAAGCTCGAAACTTGAACTCGGTAACTTGTTTTGCTGTTTTTAGGTGTGCTTTTAACCCAAGTCATGCCATGTACTGGGTTTACATTTTGCCTTGTAATTATGTACAAAGGAAGATACTAGTTTTCTGCGATAATCGCAAGTTTGAGTTTCGTGTATATTATGAACCTGCAGTGGTGTTGATTGGAAAATATAATTTCAAAACGAAGTTTCTTAAATGTGTTGACTATTTGAGGAGGGCGTTACCATTTTAAATTGATACTCTGATATTGTATTTCATCTAAGAAATTTTTCGGAGTGTATAATGGAAAAAAAAATGCCGCACTTTCAACCTTTTTTCGCATGGGCCTATTTCCGCTATTAAATTTTTTTTTGTGAATATCTTTTGGTGTAAAATTTCTTCTAAACATTGTAATAGTGAAATTAACTTTTGTTTCGTAAGTGGTATCCTCCCAAAGGGGATGCTACTAGTTTGTGCATATGCATCATGTACATGTTCCTAATGCAATGTGATCTTCCCTTATGTAGGAATTAAGCTATGGCCTCTTCTTTCTCTAATAGACCTATGGAAGCTGCTCGTGAGGGTTTAGATAACTCTAATGTCCAACCTCACTTACAAGAAAGGGTTGGAGAATATTTTTCTGATTCTAATTTCCCTCGTACTAGTGGATCTGAAGTGGGAAATAATCAGGATGCAAGAGTTGGGCCATATCCTCAAATGAGTCATAGTACTCCTGTTGTTGATCCTTCTTTTCAACAAATGGGTGATTTCTCTCATCACATGGCTAGAAGAATGCCCGACCCAAATGAAATTAACTTTGAGAAAATGAGAAAAATGGGTGGAGTTGAGTTTGAAGGCATTGTTGATCCTACGGATGCCGAGCAGTGGTTGGAGCGCATGGAAAGAGTATTTGAGCAATTAGAGTGTTCAGACGCTGCCAAATTTAAGTATGTTGTCTCACTGTTACAAAAAGTTACTTATGACTGGCGGGTAAGTGTACCGAATGCCAACGCAAAACCTCCTGTTCTTACTTGGAATGATTTTGTGAAAGAATTTCATATGAAGTATGTCCCACCTGCTTAACATGATGCAAAGAAAAAGGAGTTTCTAAATTTAGAACAAGGGGGTATGTCTATTGCTGAATATCAACAGAAGTTTCTCAGTCTTTCTCGTTATACTGGTGGTATTATTACTAACGAAAAAGATAAGTGCAGGCGATTCGAAGACGGTTTGAATAATTCAATCAGAAAATCTATGGCGGTCCTACAACATGAGAACTTTTGTAAATTAGTTTCAGCTGCTCTTACTTGGGAAAGGATCGACAAGAAACAAGCAAGTAGAAATGAAAACAAGTTTAGAAAAGCTAATGCAGATTTAGGAGGTCCATCTAAAAGGGGAAGGTTTGACAATTCCAAAGTTTCACCTCTGTTCACAAGTCATTTCCCCATAAGTAAAATAGATCAAATTTCTCTACTGCTAGCACTCCAAGCTATGGCCAAGGCAAGACTCATACAACCACTTGTGCACAATGTGGAAAGAATCACTCTGGTACTTGTAGGAGAGCTTCTGGTGCTTGTTTTAATTGTGGGAGTTTCGATCATAAAGTGAAGGGTTGTCCTAATCCTAACCCTATTTCTTCTCCGCGTACGGAAGATTCAGTTTAGAAACCTATTACCACTCCTTCTCAAGGGAATAGAGGTACAAGATCTAGAAATATGCAAGCAACAAGTGCAGGTGGAGCTAATCAAGCTAGTGGGTCAAAAGCTACAGCACGAGCGTATGCTATGAGACAGAGGGATGACCAAGCTGGGGCGAACGTGGTTGTTGGTAAATTTCACTTATTTTGCTTATGTGTTGTTACATTATTTGATCCTGGTTCTACACATTCCTATGTTAGCTCATCTTTGGTTTCTCCGAAAAATTTGAAATCTGTGAGACTTGATTGTAGTGTGCTTGACCAAAGTCCTTTGGGTCAACAGGTTGTTTGTAATCAAATCTATCGAGGTTGTCCCTTTGTGATTAAAAATCTAGTCTTCCCTGCTGATTTGATTGAAATGTCTTTCCAAGACTATGATGTTATCATCGGTATGGATTGGCTTCATAGATACCATGCAGTAGTTTATTGTAGGTCGAAGCATGTGACCTTTAGAGCTCCTTCATTTTCACACATCATTGTTCAAGGTGAAAAATCATTGACATCTAATATTATCTCCGCGGTTGTGGCAAGAAAGATGGTTAGTCAGGGTTGTGAAGCTTATCTTGCTCATATATTTGATACACACCTGGAAAGTCCAAGCCTTAAAGATATACCAGTTGTATGTGAATTTCCTGATGTTTTCCCTGAAAATCTTCAAACGATATACTTGTTGTATGTGAATTTCCTGATGTTTTCCCTGAAAATCTTCCTGGGTTACCCCCGGAAAGGGAAGTTGAATTTCCTATAGAGGTTATTACTGGAACTACTCCTATTTCTATAACTCCTTACCGAATGGATCCGGCAGAATTGAAGGAGTTGAAAATTCAACTGCAAGAACTTCTGGAGAAAGATTTTATTCGCCTAAATGTTTCTCCCTGGGGAGCTCCTGTTTGATTTGTGAAAAAGAAAGATGGCACTCTTAGACTTTGTATTAATTACTGGCAATTAAACAAGGTAACAATTAAGAATAGATATCCACTACCTAGGATTGATGATTTATTTGACCAGCTAAAGGGTGCTAGGTTGTTCTCAAAAAATTGACTTGAGGTCTGGGTATTACCAACTGCGGGTAAGTGAACAAGATGTTCCTAAAACTGCCTTTAGGACTCGCTATGGTCATTATGAATTTTTAGTGATGCCATCGGGTTGACAAATGCTCCTACGGCATTTATGGATCTGCTGAATCGCGTGTTCAAGCCTTATCTTGACCAATTTGTGGTGGTATTTATAGATGATATTTTAAGATATTCCAAGAATAGTGAAGATCATGAAAAGCATCTTCGGATTGTTTTGCAAACTTTGGAAGAGAAAAAGCTCTATGCTAAGCTTTCCAAATGTGAATTTTGGCTTGGTGAAGTGACTTTTCTGGGACATGTTGTGTCAGCTGAAGGTGTGAAGGTTGATCCTAGTGAGATTCAAGCTATTGTTGAATGGAAACCGCCTACAAGTCCAACTGAAGTAAGAAGTTTCTTGGGCTTAGCGGGATACTATAAAAGGTTTGTCAAAGGCTTCTCCATTATAGCCTCTCCTTTGACTAAGCTCTTGAGGAAGGATGTCAAGCTCGTATGGGATGACAAATTCCAAGAGAGCTTTGAAAAACTCAAATCCTTATTGACACAAGCTCCTATACTTACTCTACCAACTGAAGGGAAAGAGTATGTGAGATATAGTGATGCTTCTCATCATGGTTTGGTGTTACACCTCAGAAATTTCCTATTAATGTACAGCGAATAGACTAACGAAGGGCATGAGGTATACGATGTTTTGATAAGTAAGGAATAGCATTTGATGACCCTAATCAAGTTTTCAAAGACATTTAAGGTAAGCGAAGAAAGTTGTTAAGGAAAGCAAGTTATATGTTGTGTGTCGGGCAAGAATTTTAAGTATCGAATTAATGAGAGTTTAATGACGTCTTGGAGAAGAGTTATAATGACCCTTAGATTGTTAATGAAGTGCTAAACAAGTGTTAAGAAGGTTCCATAAGGATCGGAGATCAAACGAAGTGACGAGAATAAGATCGGTGAACTGATGGGTTATACGGTCCGTATAATGTTATACGGTCCGTATAATAGACCGCAGAACCATCACAGTGAAGGTCCCTCACTGATGGGATTATACGGTCACTTATACGGACCGTATAATTTATACGTGATGTGCCGTATAATGGTCACGGAGACGAGAGGCAAGGGTCCATTTCACGGTCCACTTATGGTGACCGTATAAGTTTATACGGACCGTATAAGTGTCCGTATAATTGCCCGACGGATCAGATTTTAAGTCATTAAAAAGGAGACCCAAGTTCATTAATTCATTTTATTTTCACTCCACTTCTCTCTAGAACTCTCTCTACTTTTCATCCATAAGAACACAAAGGAAATTGATGATCAACTTCATCAAACCAACAAAAATCAAGAGTGTGAAACCCATTGAAGTCATCCAAGTCAAGAAATCTCATTGGAAGTGAACTAGGGTGTCACGACCCAACCTGAGGGCCGCGACAAGCACCCGGTGCTAGCCCACCCAGGCACCCCTTAACATACTTATACATCACATTCTAGATGAGCCACGTAATTATATCATGCTTTTCATTCATCCTTCTAATCTCGTTGAGCAACAACATATCTATATCATCAATAACATCTATGCCCATATAAATGCACATGCGCCGACAAGGCGATCAAAACAATATCCCAAAATATAGGCTGACAAGGCCGAGTATATCTAACCATATACATAATATATACAAGCCTCTAAGAAGGGTACATCATATCATAACATATGGGCGGGACAGGACCCCGCCGTGCCCATGAATATATATAAAAAGAATCTATACCAAAAGCTGCAGCTCCGAATGAAATGGAGCTCGCTATGTAGTCCACGAGAAAAATACGGCTATGGATCAAGTCTGTCTCCATCGGCCACCTGCGGGTGACGCAAATGCGTCCCACAAACAAAAGGACGCGCATTTAAGAATGTACTAAGTATGTAAAGCATGATCAATATCAATATGGAAGCATAATCGATAACATATGAAATAACATAAAATGGGAGACAATTGCCTCAATATCATAGCACTTACCTGCTTTCCATAGGGACGTTCCATTTCTATTTCGTACTCGCGTACATACATTCATATCTTTGCTCAATTACCTTTCGTATCTATTTTCGTACTCATATTCATATCTCGTTTCATACTCATGCTCATATCATGTACTTTGCATATACATATACTTGGCACTATGGTCTTAGCATATTCGTACTCTAATTGATGTCATATACATAGCATAATCGTATTCATATAGGTCATATATTTAGCTTTATTCGTACTCATAATTGATGTCATACATATAGCATTCGTACTCATATAGATGTCATACATATAGCTTATTCGTACTTATATAGATGTCATACATATAGTTTATTCGTACTTTCATATAGATGTCATACATATAGCTTATTCGTACTCATATAGATGTTATACATATATATTTTATATAGCTTACCCGACCACGAAGGTTCGGTGTTTCACGTACCCGGCCCTACCAAGGCTCAGTGCCTGGCCCTACCAAGGCTCAGGGTTGTTCGTACCCAACTGCAGTGGTGCGCGCGCGTCGTTATATATATAGATATACATACTCATTATATTCTACCCGGCCATATAAGCTCGGGGTTCACAATAGCCTCTCATGGGCACACATACATACAAACTCATATCTATCTTTAGCCCTTTTTCTATCGTCATTCCTTACCTTCTATCCGTAGAGTGTTACAAGTCGTATAAGGAACTTAGTACTATCACATCATTTGAGCATTATTAGCTTAATAGCTTCTCGAGCTAGGATCACTAGAGAGTATCATGAACTCATAAGAAGATGAACATTTGGCCAAAGAACCATGCCTTATGAAAGAAGGGTTAGCCTTACATACCTTTCCGTGCAACTATTATATCACTTGTACGTTCTTCTTCAAAGCTCACGTTCTACCTTCATTGAAGTGTATACTCATATTAGATGATGGATAGCATTTAGCATTCAAGACTAATTCTAGAGAAAATCAGACAACATCTCCTTTATTTATACGACTTCCCTCGTATTACACATCAACTCCCAAACATCAATAATAACATTCGCAATATCATCACAATAGCCTTTAGTCATCTACATTACTCTTACTTCACAATTCACTTCAATTTTCCATATTCATAGTCCTAACTCGACAATACGTTCATTCACATACAATGTCATTTCCATACTCTCAATAGCATTTATAACATGATTATATTCATAAAGCATCAAGAATCATCACTCGTTCCAAACGTTTACTCAAAAGTGCTACTATTCACACATTCATGACCCATTTCTTATATTCTTTCGTAATCCAAGTGTTTCAACTTCCAAATACTTTAAACAACATGAAAACATCATAAAACTTACCTTAGATGGTGTATGATTGAACCTTGGTTGCATATACCTCACTTGAGCCAAACCCTAGATTTTCCTTCACTTGTGTTGAACTTTAATGGGTTCTCTCACTTTGATTCACTTGTTTTGATGATAACAACTTTTAATTTCCTTTGGATTCTTGTTCATGAAATGTATATGGAGCCCTAGAGCCTTTAGAGAGAAGTAGAGAGATGTTGGGAATGAAATAATGAAGTTGGGAACACATTTAAACACTTGAAACATTTCAGCCCGTCGGGTGTTCCCGGGTTTCACGGTCCGTGGAACTCTGTCCACGGTCCGTTCATGACCCCAATGCTCGTCCGTGGTAGCCGTGGTCGTGATAGTGGTTCATGACCAGCCAGCTTCCTTCTCGGCGCAGTTCCACGGACCCATCCACGGTCCGTGGAACACAATGCTGGCCGTGGAACCGGCACTCGTGGAACTCATAAGCCACTAAGTTTGATCCCGTCGTCTCGTTTGATCTCCAATCCTTATGGAACCTTCTTAGCACTTGTTTATCACATCATTAGCAATCTAAGGGGTGTCATAACTCTTCCCCACACATCATTAAGTTGTCATCAACTTACTACTCATGAATCCTTTCCGATACTTATCGTATACATAGCCTTCTCTTGGCAACTTTCTCATCTAACATCGAATGTCTTTCGGATCTTACTTGGAATCATCAAATGCTATTTCTTACTTATTGGAACATCGTACACTTCGTATTCCTCATTAGCCTATTTACTGTGCATCAACGGAAAATTTTTCGAGGTGTAACATAGGGTTTTGGTACAAGAAGAGTATTTCCACTCAAAGCTTATTCTACCAATATCTAAGGTAAGTTTTATGGTATTATCATGATGTTTAAGATATTGAGAAGTTGAAACACTTGGATTGTAGAAGAATATAGAAAATGGGTTATAAATGTGGCAATAGTGTCATTGTTGAGTAGTAGTTGGAATGAATCATGAATATGGATATGTTGTGATTGTAAATAGGTTATGAATGACATTTAGAACATGGAATAAGCACTGTATGTGAAAGAATGCGATAGTGAACTATAGTCATAATTATGGAGGAATTGAAGTGAAATTGTGAAATGTGGATAATGTAGATAAATGATGATTGTTATTTACAATATTATGAAGGATGTTATGGATGTTTGGGAGTTGATATGGAATATGAGGAAAGTTGTATAAACAAAGGAAATGTCTGCCTAATTTTCTCTAGTTTAAAGACGCACGTCTTTAATTGCTTAGCTAATGTCGATGCAAATTCTCTTAAAGGTAAAGACGTGAGCATTAAAGGAGAACGAGCAAGCAATAGAATAGTTAAACGACAAAGGTATGTGAGGCAAGTCCTTTCTTTCTAAGGCATGAATTTCCTCCTTCTTCATGAATCTCCTATCTTCAAGAAAACTAAAGAGCCCTTGTTCACGAATAGCCATATGAGATAAGAGATACACTATGACTACGATAATGATCATGATAAGCTTAAGCCCGAAGATTTTAGAGTCCATGATATGATGTTCCTATAAAGTTAACGATGCTATCTATAATCTATTGATGTTGATCCTTATATACACTCACCTTATGTTAATTCCCTTTAAAGGTGAGGGAATATTTATGAATGCTCCTAATGGAATCGGGGGTTCCACCTTATTCCCAAAAAATATATTTGGGGCCCTTTTTATGTAAATTATGATATAAATGATAAATGTATTATATGGGATATTTGATAGATATGATAGGCTTACACCCCCTATATGGGCGGGGGCCGCTAAGGGGGCGTATCCCATGGCAGATGGTGGGGGGACACCCTGGGGGGGCGGGGAGTTCCCCAGCGGAGGCCGGACGGGCTAAGCAATGATTATCACATCGACCTATATGGTCGTTTACATATATGCATACATGATATGATGATGAAGAAGTAACGATGATTTTCTTTTTTGATTCACATCGATTTGATTTCCCCCATTTGATGCCCTCTTTCATTTGATGTTTCTTATTGTTTACCCTTTCTACTCGGACAATTTTTCCCCACGTCCTTTTCTTTAGGGTTTCCTGACCATAGGGACGGGGGGCCCGGCCTTAGTTTGGGA
>NC_081351.1:6961673-7029813 GCF_029784015.1 Lycium ferocissimum
GTTTGGACGATTTGGGCACGGGGGAATCCGGCCCGATTTTGGAACATATGTTTTATTTAGAGGCTCGTAGACGAGGGTGCTAAATGTTTTATACCCTGCTCCCTTATGGTTGTAAATTTTTTTTTGGTTACGACCCCTTTTTTAAGGTGTTATTAATGATTGGGGAGAAGATATGATTGTATTGTTCATATGGGCCCCGAAAGCGAATAGATTACTGAAAGAGGTCCCGGATGAAAACCGGGCCCCCTCCCCAGGGGGTCCTAAATCACCCCCCTTGCCCCGGGCCTCAAAAATAGGGACGAGATGAAACGTCGTCATCAGGGGTCGAGATCCTCCTCAAACCCCACATCCGGCCGTCACCCTCGACTTTGTCCATCTTTTTTCTGGGCCCCCAAACGCGATTTTCCAACTAGGGGAATAACAACCGTCGGATCTTTTTTGAAATAGTCAAGGACGCCCCCTTGGAGTCCACCGCATGCAGTGTGCGCGTGGCCCAAAAACCAAAGGAATTGGAGGCTACCCAATGACGGGGTAAAAGGGGGCCCGCAAGCCCGCAAGGCCCTCTAGTTTTCCCCGATCAACTACCTGAGCTCTCACTCTCTTCCTCTGTCTCTTCGGGTTCTCCTCATCCCCAAGTTGCAAAATATCTACAACCCGTGTAGTCTTGCATTCGTCACCCTTTTAAACAGGGGCATTTTGACCCAAAAGGAACGGGGTCCGCCATGCTTTGTCCATAATATGATCGTACATGATCCACCCCACATTGATTTGCCCCCCGGGATACGGTCAACCCCTTTTTGAATGCCCACCAAGGTCTCCCCCGGGGAATCGGATGAAGGATAACCAATTTTGCCTCAATTTCAAGGTCCTTTATAATCCCAACTCTCGGGTGTACCCACGGGGGAGGGTCCGGACCCGTAATGATCTCGCCGCCGCTCGGATCCTCTAATGCTCCGAACCTATCTTCCCTAAACCCCGGAGAATACAAAACAAATACTTGTTAGGTGTATCTTTGAGTCCACCGTAACGGCGCCAAAATTTGATACGCCCAAATTCATTTTAATTTGGGAGAAAGGGTCGTTGTCAAATTGCCCAAAAAGGGTTTGGGTCGAACCCCCTCGATAATACAACGAAGAAATATCTTTTTAAATGAAATCTCGACTATTATCATATTTGAGGGGGGAGAGTATAATAGTTATTGGTTTGAAGTTTGTTCATTAATAACCAAGTGTTGTTGTTGTAAAATGTACACTATTGGTAAGGGACTAAGGTTGTGGTTCCAAAGGAAAATAACGGGTTGGGGCTCAATTCCCTTCCTTTTTATGCTTAGATGTAATAACAAAGGGGTTTCGATGTTCTTGCTAAAAGTCTTCCCAAACCCAAAATTTGCAAATTTAAACTAAGCTTTTTTCCCAAACCTTAGAAGATGCACATGGGAAAACCCTTTAGTCTCAAATAGCTTTCCTATTTTAAAAATTTTTTAGAGGGTGTAGAAACCAAAAAGTATTAACTCTTTTCCAACCAACTTTTTTTTTCAAGCAAAATGTGGGGGATAGGCACAAATAATGTTTGAACCATTGAAAGACATTAACGCTAGAAAGAATAAAAAAATCTTTTTCATATAAAATAATGATGAGTATGAAACCCATTCCAAAAAAAACACATTTGGTCCCAAACCTTAGCTAAATTGTTTTACTCTCTCCCTAAAAAACAAAACAAAGAAAAATGAATAGTAAAGCATACGAATATTAAGTAGAAGAAGATGACAAAAGGAAAAAGAATCTTCTTAAAAGGGACCAACAAAAGAATATTAAAACCCCTTTTTTTTTGCTAAAAGAGCCCCAAAATTTTGTAAAATTTAAAAATGTTTCACAAAAACCCGGGGCAAAAATTTTTAGAAAGAAGACAAAAAGTGAAAACGGGGGTTAAATGCGCTTTTTTTAACTAGTTATGCGGTTGCATCGGGGGGGTGCGGTCGCATCCTATAACCCGTGGGTTTGAAACTTCAGACGGATAGTATGGCAACGCCAACGAGTTTGCATAGTCGCGTACTGCGTCGCATCACTTGTGCATTTAAACCGCTCCTTTGGTTAGCATAAGGCTCGGCATGCTGCGCCAACACGGTTGCGGTGCCACATAGTAATCGCGTCGCCCATACATTTAGCTCCCTTTCGGCTGGATTCTTACAAAACGTTATGCGACCGTGTATCGAGTTCATGATCTTGCATACTTAACGCATCTATTCGGCTCTTTTCCTTCTTGATACACCGTTTTGTACTTTTTGTGCCCTGGACCTACGAAATTACGAAAACGCACAACAACGTAGAGAAATAATAAAATACTTGTAAAGACTTTCAAAAAGGCATAAGTAGTGGATGTACAAAGCCCAAAATCCATGACTTATCAGAAGGAATTGTTCCAGCCATGTGGACCCATGGCCTTCCTAATAACAAGTCCTAAGATGACGATATGTCTATCACTTGGAAAAGGTCCGGGAACTCAACAGGCCCAATCAGAATGTACATTTCTCCATCGACACTTCTTTCGTGTTCATAATGTACTTTGACTCTCACGTGATTTTCATTTCTCCTGTGTCCATCTTTAAATTTCTTAAGGTGTCGAGAGGGAAAATGTTATACCCGAAACCTCCATCAACAAGTACCCTGGATACAAACTTATCTCCGCACCTCATACTATCGTTAAGTGGGGCTATTGTGTTCTTCTATTCTTCCGGTGGGAGTTCATCATCACAAAAGAATCTTGTTGCCTTTAACTAATTGTCCGATTGAAAGTAGCGCACCTCGCTCATGGTCTCATTTGATATGCTTACTCCACTTAACACCTCCACTAGAGCTTTAGAAGTCATCAATAAGGACATGATCGATATTTGGGTAGGTGTCTTCTTCAATTGTTCTTCAATTGAATAATCTTTTATTTGCATCTTCTTTCAAAATTCTGCTGCCTCAACATCAGTAATGCTTCTCCTTTGATTGTGCTTTTTTTCCTGAACTTCCTCTGTTTGGATCCTCCGAGATATAGCATATTCCTGACCTGGTCATCCCATGGGCTATTGCAGTTTCCGCCATCTTAGCCTTTCTTTCAATTAATAGTCCCATGGGACTGCTCTAGAGTCATAATCGGGCTTTCTTGCGACAACAGTGGTCACCACGGATCTTAGGTGGTATGTCTGAACAGTTATAGGAACTCTCAACTATACCGTGATGATGGGAGCAGTTGGGTATATTGCGACAAATGCCTCTGTGTTTCCAACAAGCATAATGGTTCCCTCCAAGTCATAGTCCTCATTAAATGATATCATATTAACTGCGTGGTTTTCATGATTTGGTAGTGCGGGTTATTGTTCACATTCGGGGGTGCTGCAGTGCATTGAATTGCTCAACTCTTTATTAAAGCTACAACCTGGTTTTTCAAACCGAATCATTCCTCAGTGTCATGTCCCTGAATTCCCAAGTGCTATGTGCAACGTTTGTTCTCATTAATGTTTTAAGGAATTAGGTCAAGGATTCTTCCTTAAATTGGTTGCAACAATCCTGTTATCCTCAACCATTCAGATAACTGGCCTAAAGGCTCGGCTATAGGGGTGTAAGTTCAGGTATTTTTGACTTCAAGACTTGGGCGAGGTCTTGGGCCATATACTGGTCTATTATGGTGGATGGGTGCTTGGATAGGGGCGTAAGGTCTTAGAGGGATTTGGTAAGTGGGGGCTCATGGTGGGTTGTAATGCAGTTGGGCGTTATAAACTGGGTATGGGACATGAGGGGCATAAGCAAAGATTTGGGAATTTGTGGGGTATGGGCGAGATGACTCTCCTTGCCGGTAGTAAGGTGTGATATTAGATACGTCCTCTTTCTTCTTCTTAATTCCGCTGATGGAACCTAACTGTATGGCTTTGCTTGCAGCTTGTAGCGCAGCCATTGATTGAATCTTCCTGGACTTGATTCCTTCTTCCAAAAAGTCTCCCATTTTGACCAGATCGGCAAACCTTTGGCCCATCGAGCCCATCATCTTTTTAAAGTAGATGCCTTTCTGAGCTCGAATGAAATACTTGTTGAGCTCACTTTCATGCAATGGGGGCAGAACTCGAGCAGCCTCAATTCTCCAATGTCGTGCGTAATCCTTGAATGTTTCAGTCGCCTTCTTTTGTACATTGCCCAAGGAAAACCTGTCTGGTGTGATCTCAGTGTTGAATCTGAAGCAGGTAACAAAATCCCCTGCCATATCCTGCCAATTGCCCCACTTGTGAGGACCTTGGCGAGTACACCAAGTGAGCGCCTCTCCTAACAAACATCGAATAAGCAACTTCATCCTCAATTTCTCCTTCCTTCCCACTCCTACTAACTTGTCGCAGTAGGCTCTCAAATGTGCATGAGGATCACATGTACCATCAAAAACATCAAACTTAGGAGTTTGGTACCCTACTGGCATACCAACATCCGGGTGTATGCATATATCATCATAATCCAAGCTCTTACTTCCCTGAGTGACTCGTATGCTCCTCCTCATCTCATTCCTTAGACTGTGTAGATGGCTAATGATTGATTCGTCTTCTCTTATCTTGGCATCTCTCTCCATTTTTCTATACTGATCCACCTCGAACGGAACCCTGACTGTGACAAGAGCGACAAAGGTAGGATTCCTAGCTACATATACCGGTGGCACACGTTGCACGTGAGAAGTGGAAATTTGTGCCTTAGGTAGGTGTTGCATGGTTGGGTGAGTAGGTGCGGTAACTGTCTGGGTTGGTAGTAGGATTTGTGAAACCGGGGTGTAGTCGGGGACGTTAGGGGCTTGTTTAGCTAGATTTAGTATATTCGCGGGAGTGACTGGAGGTAGGTTGAAAATGAAAATATGTATTGGAGGTGGACGTGTGGATGGAGGGAAGTGTTCTAGAACAAGTGAATCCAAGGACGGGAAGTGAGGTGGGTTCGGAAAATTAGTCAGAGTGAGACGGGTCAGGTCATGAACTTGGCATAGTTCTCCTCTTAGTTCGTCAAATTGTAGCTTTAGCAGAGCGATCTCTTCCTCTTTTTTTGGATTAACCCTCTCTCTTGAACTTTCTGGATCTTCATTTATTATTGAAAGGTTAGCAGTCGGATTGACTTCGTTGGTGATAGTTATTTTCCTCTTGGACATCAAATTGTTGTATGATTTGGCCAGTTTGAAGATGAACATTAGTCTGGGAAGCTTTAGAAAGAGCAACATGTTTAATGAAGTAATTACGTCAAGTTAATGTGCAAACAAGTGTGTCCTAATCGTGGGGCCTCTTTTTGCCAGAGGTAAGCCTACGTTTCACACAAATTGATGATGATGATCCTTTTTTGACATATTCTGTGATTTTTTAGAACAAACATAACTTCTACTCCAACAAAAGGTAGCTCGAGAGCTTACATGGGTAGGCCTATGGTAGGCTGAAAGATAAAACACATGAGGGATGTCCATAAAGGCATACAAAAGGAATGGGTTGATAAAAATCTGAAATGAAAATTCAAGGGGTAGCAGCAAGGGCATACAAAGGGGTTTGGGCCATACAGTGCTCTTGGTGAAAAATAATTGGGGAAAGAAAATAGTCTAGGGCCATGTCAGGCCGTCATTGTCATCCCCATCATATGCTGGATCATAGTCAGGCCCTGGGTTGTACTCAGAGTCTTCCTCTTGGTCTGTCCCTATCTCTTAACCTGCCTCTGGATTGTATTTTGGTACCTCTTTTATATCATGTCCTGCAGGCCTATACTCGGATTGCACCTCTGGTTTCTCCTCTGGATATCATGCTGTAGTATACTCAGGTGACTTCTCCGGATCTATCTCCATTACAAGATTATGCTCTGGTTCCCATTTTGGATCCTCTTCCATTTCTTCATCTGGCTCTGTCAAATCTTCTTTTGGATCCTCTTCTATCTCTTTTTCCAGCTCTAACTGATCTTTCTCTTCATCTACCAACTGTATCAGTTAGTTTACCGAACCCAGAACCACCTTCCTATACATGGCGTTGCTTGTGAGGGGCAATATATCAAATATAAGTCAATCAGCTGCCGCAAAGTCTGTGAACTCTTCGAATCCGTCTTCGGTCGGCTGAAGTGTCAGGCTTCCCACATTCTACCAGGCATAGTACTCAGGTGTGCACCAACTCTCGCCACCCATACCAATTGTGATCATATTCTCCCATTCTATTTGTAAAATTCTCATTCGCGCTGCTGGAACCAACCTATCATAACTATCTTCATGTAGCGCCATATGGGACTAGACAGGGACATCTTGTGTAACTCCAAACTGACTCAAGACTTTGAGAGGCACATATGGCTGAATGTCTAACCCAATCAACTTAATGAAGTATAAATATGCAGTCCTTATGAAAGGTCTCCCTGACAGCCAAGGGTATTTCCATTGAATAGCATCTCCTGTAAGCTAAAGCAAGAATGCGCGTCACTCTTCCTCTCCTATAGGTGCATCCCAGTACCTCATTATTTCCTCGTGGCTCTGAATTCTACTATGAGTATCTATGTAGTACTGTATGATGGGGAGGCACTTGGAGAAGTGTTCCATGGCCCATAACTGCTGCAAGAGATTACACCTCTCGAAAAAGTTGTGCACCCTTGAACGAGCCGGTAGATCTCGGAGTATCTCAGCAAGGATTATAGGGACCAATGTCAACTCATCTTGTACCGAGAAGATGTTTATGATCAGTGGCAAAAGGTTAATGTTGATTTGGTAGGCTTTATTTGGGGAAACCAAGACTTCCAACAAGGCTATGGTGAAGCCTCGTGGCCGCATTCGCTCCTACCTTCCGCGGTCCCATGCAAACACGTCCCAATATCGATCAAAGCTTTCTCGACACCCAAATCTCTGAAAAAGGAAGTCAAACTTCACTCGATCGTTTTCCACGTTTCTCAAGACTGGGTTGACAATGATTTCTAAAATACGCAAGAATCTTTATCCTGATATAAAGGATGGCACGGCTGGCATTCTTTCCTCAAATGGTTAGTTGGTGAACCCGCCGACTTCCTCCAGGGTAGGAGTTACCTCAAAATCCAAAAACTTTAAGGTTACTATGGCGGGATCCCAAAACTCTATCAATAGCTTGGTGAGAGTTTTGTTAGCTCGGATACCCATCACCGACATCATGGGCCCTAGATGTTGTCAAATTTCACACCCCCCCCCCGTGTGCTATTTTGATATTCCTCCGCTAGGTTTGCAAGTCGTGAGGAGGTGAGAATATCATTTGGATAATGGGTAAGTTTTTGTTAATTTTCATATGAAAGAGAAGGGTAAAGGATATGATAAGTATTTTTAACTAAAAAAAAAAAAAAAACATCTTGTGTCTATCTTAAGGATCGTTTCATCAATTCACATAAAGGATTATGTCATTCGGGTTTCGAACCTTTGACAAAGGGCGGTTTCCTAATTGCAGTGATAATACCTTGGATTGTCTTGCCTAAGGTGTATGCAACATGACTTATTTTTTCTAGAATAAGATTTTTTCCTAAGAATTTCCTGAGTGGGACTAAATGTCTGCGAGAAGGTACGTATTAAAACTACTGTACCAACTCTAAAACTAGAGAATCCAAAGAAGGGATGGAGACGTGTAAGACAACACCTCGCGTGAACCACAGTGTGTGTAAGTGTACGGCCAAAGATTCAATAGAAAGTGGAATGACAGTATAAGGAAAGCAGTAACAAATGGTGTTTTCTCAAACAAATAAGGAGCACAAGTTTGGCTTTGGCTTGCATCCTTTCAAATATAGCAATGCAGGATTCATAAATAACAGGTAATAAAAAATATAAATAAATAAACAAACATCTCTCAAGTATCTACATTTTAAACTAAGTCTACTAAAGTCAAAACCTAGGGTAATCCCAAGTGGAGTTGCCATTGTGTTATGCTCTATTTTTAACAGATTAAAACTAGTTTACAACTTATGGTTATGTTTCCTCTGGTTTTGAAAATTTTCAGAGTCGCCACCTAATGTTAGGAAATATTAGGAACCCATTTGTAAAAATGTAAACTCCATTTTTAGTCTTTGAAACCTGTGATATTCTAGGTAAGGGTTTTATTTACTCCAAGGGGAAGTGTATAAGCACCCCCAGAGCCTATCTGAAAACAGTCTTTAAACTTAGCTTAATTAACACTAGAGGGGGATTATTTAACTATTCTTATTTATTATTACCAATTTTGAAAGAACTGCTAAAGGATCTAATTTCCTAAGGTGACTCGTACAAATAGCAATTTTAAAGTCATTATAATCATGTAAATATATGTATGCACGTGTAGAAATGATTAGTGAGAGTGTATATGCACGTATGAAAAAAAATATGCGTGTATGTTTATTTGTAAAAGAGACGTAAATATATATATATATATATATATATATATATATATATATATATATATATATATATATTGGTGACAAATTTTTTGTATAAAATAGTATAAAAAGGAGAGGATTAGTATGTATATTTTTTGAGAAAACAATGTATACATGTGATGTGTCTATCATATGTAAGTATGGTATATAATGTTTAAAATATAACTATTTTTGATATGAGAGTAATATATTGTATAAACATGATGAAAAGATGATTATAGAGTTAATAAAAGTAAGGTATTGTAGATATATATATGTGTATGAAAATAAAATATGTACCTTGGAGCTCTCGTAAAATAACTTGGGCTACTATACGTAGGCCCTAATAAGAGTATTGTATAAACTTGAAACTTATACACTAGAAAACTTATACCCGCTCAAATGTTAGTATAAAAAAAAATGCAATTCTAAAAAAAATCAGTTTGCAACCACATTTTTTACCCATAAAAATTTGCATTTTATCCTTTTGAAACCTGAGTTGTACACTTCCAAAAATTCACATCTCAGTGTAACAGTTCACTTTTTATGCGGGTTAAGGCATAAAAGCTACTACGAACTCGTTGGTACTCTTTCAGACTTTGTTTTGAAAAGAGTCGCCACCTAGTTTTTAGGAAATTAGGAAAACCAAGGGTGAAGGGTTTATTCAAATACTGTGAAAAATCCTTCGTAATCCAGAGATCTTGATAAGGGTTCTGATGATCCCCTGGGGAAGGTGTTAGGCACCCCAGTATTAAGGATCCATACTATACGGTTGACCTTCGAATTCCAATGTATGAGTATTTGCATGAATTATCTGTTTAGTGTTATTCTAGCAAAAAGTCTTGTCATTTCGCATGCCATTTTGAGAAAAGAATTTGAATATGTTCCCTTCATATAAAGGGTATATAGATTCGGATTTATAATAGCTGGATAAAATAATCTCTCTTAGTATATACAAGGATGATGGATTTGTTTTGGAAAATGAGTATAGAGTTGTATTTTTACACATGTTATTAAAAATATAAACTTGTTACGTTTTGAGTGTATAATCTTGTTCATGCTTTAACTCATACATTATTTGGATCGATCCGTTTAATACGTTTAGAACGCTTTGTCCAAGAACTCGTATATACAAATGTTTTTTGTTTTAAAACATACGTCTTTTGTTATAAGTTTACGAAATTTGGTCTCGGATTTCGTAGCCAAATAAATTTCCATTTTAAAGAGGTCTGTCTCTTTTCCTTCTAGGCTTGGCCCAAATAATTTTTTGCATAGAGTTTTAAATACCCGATGTCATCCATTCTTTTATTCATGAGTGGGCTTTTGGCCCAAAATTCCCCTTTTGTCCTTGCTGAACCTGGCCAGTTCTGGCCATATGTTTCTAAAACCAGCGGGCTTTTTGCCAAATATTTTGCTAGATTCGTTCGATCAAAAAACACATTTATCCTTGGCTTTATTTTTAAAAACAAAAACCTGGTTTGATTTTATCAAGAATGTGCTTTAGTCTCAAAACTCAGTCCATAAAATTGTGATACTCCTGACTTTGAAAATTTTCCTTTTAAACTTAAACCGCGTCAAAAAAATACCTGGTTTTATTTTGAATGAAACTTGATTTAATTTTTAGAAAGAATATATGCTTTTGTTTTAAAACTCAGCCCGTTTTTCTTTAACAATGTTGCAACACTTGTGGTTTCGAAATATCCCTTTTTGTTTTTTTTTTTTTTAAATTAAACCGTGTCAGAATAATTTAGCTAATTTAAGTTTGTCAAAATCATTACGCTAAGTCCAGATTTTTTGAAAATGGTTTTGGGGACTTAAAGTCAATCTAAATGGCGTAAGTACCATTATCCTAAGAGTACTAGTCCATACGATAAGGATTCCACTATGACATGAGTTTTTACAAGTTTTTGTACAAATACACACAAAGCTCAAAGATGAAGGAAAAACAAGAAAAATAAATAAAGGAAATGGAAAGACTAGGGGCGTACCAAGCCCCTAGCAGGCCATTTTCACCCATGGCTGGGCCGTTTGCGCACCAAGCTATTTAATTTTATCTTCGCGAACTCGATATCCTTGGAGAAAGAATTTTCCTTATTGGGCTTGAGGCCCAACAGGCAGGATGGCTCCGACCCGAGTGGTTATGTGGTGAAGGGGAAAAGGCAAAAAGGAACCCGGTTAGTTTATAATTTTTTGATCTCATCATATGTATAACTTACGCACATATATATATCGAAACTTCTTACAAGTTACATAATTATGGCTTTTGATTACATTGTTGGTTTTACTGGTCAAGTCCTTCGCAACACAAAAGGAGAACAGTCATCACCACCCGTATTTCTGATGCCGTACAAGTTCCAAGGGGTTTCATGAACCCCAGGCATGAATGGATATTAGGGAGTGGGTAAGACCAGTCCCCACATTATATTAACTCCCCAGACCAATATAACCAAAGAATGCATCAAAGCCCCATAATTATGCGCGAGTGTCATGACATATGGGAACAATTTATTTTGCAAACATTACTGAGAATAAACTCAAGGCCATAGCAGGAAAATCAAATAGGAATTACAACATGAAGACACAAGATAAGTAAACAGCTCCGAAAGGGAAACACATTAATCACAAGAAAAGATCAAACAAAACTGCCCTCTTTATCCCTTTTCTATCTGTATATATTCTATGTATGACTGACATGTTTAATCTTATACACCTAATACCTCCCTGATATACACCTATGATGTGTATATCAAATGTATATCATATGTGTACCCTTTTCTCTTTTTACTAATAGGTACATACCTTATGTGTCTAGTCTCTAAATCCTTATCCCTAAAGCCCATGGCCTAAGGAATCTGTCACGACCCAACCAGAGGGCCATGATCGGTACCCGGAGCTGACCTACCAAGCACCTCTTATTATACTTCTCATATTCATATCTAGGTGGATTACATGGCTAACTCATAAATATCATAGTCTATAAGAGCATAAGTTCAAAGATAAAACACATTTATATAACATCACCAACTACGGCCATATGTACTTGCCGACAAGGCTACAAAAAATGATATACAATGATATGAACCGATGAGGCTACAGAACATCTACCTATATATATCTGCCTACGAGCCTCTACAAAGAGCACCAAATCGAGATAGGACCCCGCCGTGCCCATATGTACACAAAAGAATAATACCGGCTAAACTATAGCTCTAGGGACAAATGGAGTGCTCCTGTGCAAATGCCGATGAAGCAGCCTAAAGGTCCGGTCCGTCTCCCTGTCTACTTGTGGGCATGAACGCAGCATCCATAAATAAAAGGACGTCAGTACGGGTAATGTATTGAGTATGTAAGGCACAAATAACAACATAATAAAAGTAAGAAAGAAGCATAAGATAGGAGATATAACATGTACATCTGATTGCTTCTTAAGGTGGATATCATGCATGCTTAGCTTTCAAAAAAAACATTTTTCATATATATATATATTATAGTTGTTAGTGCTGCGGAACGTGCAACCCGATCCATATATCATATCATCCCGCGATCGGGGTATCATCATAACCTGCCCACTGCAGTGGTGTGCACATCTACGTGCCTGCCCGGCCGACTATAGCACGACGCGGTGTGAGAAAATACATAAATATATATAAAGCATGCATGAGAGCCCAAATAAGAGCTATAAATCTATCGGAGTAACGTAAGGTCAGTAACCTCCGATTATCATTATGGAATCATCATCATCGCTATATTTCACCTTGAAAGAACAATAATAATAAGGTGAGATCAACAACAATGAATAAAAGTAAAAATCATGGAACAAGCTCAATAATATCATAAGAACATCAAGAACTATAAGCTTTCGTATCTCTAGAAATGGAATCATCATCATCATGAAGAAAATTTATCAATAAAATCATAAGAACCTCGAGAATCATGAGCTTAAAGCATTTTTAGGAATAAGGATATTATGGATATCGTGTGTAGGTTCACAACAAAGGAATCACACCTTAAGAAAGAAAGAGTTAGCCTTAACATACCTTTACATCTCTTTAACTGCTTAACATTCTCCTCCCAACTCACAAATCTACATTCAAGAGGATTTGTACTAAGGTTAAATCTTGGAGACACTCATAAGTTCAAACTAAAGTAACTAATGGGCAAGCGAAATTTAGGCAGCACTTTCCCTATTCCATCTACTTCCGTCAAATTTGGAATCAACTCCCAACAACAATAACAACATTAACAATTCCATAATTAGGAAATTATATACAATTCAAACCTAAAACAATCCAAATGTAATGACCCGTTTGGTTGTTATAGTCTTTCTGACATTTTTTCCCCTTTCCAATCTAGTTAGCTCACTTTTGACCCAAGGGGACCGTTGACAAGCATCTGAAGGTGTTTAGACTTGATTCGGGCGACCTTTTGTGAATTATGGGCTATAAGCAAAAAAAGAGTTGACTCAAAGTTGACTTTTGGATAAATAGACCTTTTTTAAAAATTCATCGATTCTGAGAGGTCCGAATGGTTATTTAGAACTTGTGTGTATATCTGGTTTAGTTCCCAATGCACTCGGATGCATTTTGGGACTTGGGTTAGGAAATTGAAATTTAGGTATCGGGGATTGATTCAGTCAACGAGACCTCCGTTAGGAATTTCGAGGCCACGAGCTCGTTCATAGCGTATTTTTGTGTGTGTCTATTTATATGGTTTGTGAGCATATGGCCTCGGGAATGAGTCAAAATTCGAGTTGAAGTGTGAAAACTTGAGAAGTTGAAGTGTGAAAACTGGTCACCTTTCTTCGGGCGATCATGGCAGTTTCTAGTGAGTTCATTAAATGAAGTGTTAAAAGCCCTTAATCTATCATTTAATACCATTCTGAAATTCGAGCTCTTGGGAACTATTCTTGGGGATTATTGGTGAAGATTCTTGGTGGTAGGTTCTCCTAACCCTCTTGCTATTTCATTGTTCCTAATCATCTTAGAAATTCCTCTTTCTTTGTTAGTCCTTAGTAATGGAAGATTAAAAGCGGGTTTTGGTAAATTTCTAGGCTTATTAATGATGAAATAGATTGGGTTTATGCTTGATTATGATGTATCTAAGGTTGTTAATCATATATCTTCCATTATTAGTGTTGATTCTTAAATCTAAGAGTTAGGGTTTATACCCAAAATTGGGGGTTTTACTTGAAATTCGAAATTAGGTGAATCCTTGAGTTAATTTAGCAATTAGTTGTGGGTTTTTGGTCACCTAGTGCTTAATGTGATATTTTACTCCTGAATTTTTTGTTTTGAACTTGTGGGCCCCGTTTCCTCTAATTTTAGGGTTGGTTTTGACCTAAATTGAATTTTAGAGATATAGGTATCGATCTTCATGATTTCTAATCTAAATTTCGAATATGCCTAGACTTTATTGATCTTGAGGCTCAGGGGAAGGGGAAAGCAAATAAGTGATTATTGGTGTTTGTTGTTCGGCCATTCAGGTAGGTTATGGCTTACTCTTGGTGACACTTCGTGTAGCAAAGCATATATTTAGATTATATGTCCTTACTTTCATTGGGTTGAGGGTTCGCTTATCGAGATAGGAAAGGTAAATGCCCGCATGGCTTAGCCAAATTGGGTCGTGACACCAAAACTCCCTTCCAAACTTCATTCATAACCAACAACTACAACACAATGTCCCATAACCTTTCCTACTACAATTTCCTTCGCTTTTATGACTTAGTAATC
The DNA here is from genome assembly GCF_029784015.1 of Lycium ferocissimum. Taxonomy (NCBI): domain Eukaryota; kingdom Viridiplantae; phylum Streptophyta; class Magnoliopsida; order Solanales; family Solanaceae; genus Lycium; species Lycium ferocissimum. The sequence goes on from NC_081351.1 coordinate 6,975,763, forward strand.
TCCAAATCAACTCAATATAAGAATTAAAGAGAGAACATACCTCAATCTTGAAGAACCCTAGCTCCCCCAACCTTGTTTCAAACAAAAACCACCATAGTATTTAACTAAGAGCAATGATCATCACACCCATTACTAATTTTGGTACCAAAGCTTGATTTCCACTTGAATTCTTTGCTTACGAAGTGTATGGATGAGTAGAGGAGGTGGAGAGACTTTCAGATGGGGGTTATAGGAGCTTCCGTCCAGTCCATCATCGAGCATGCTTCTTTGGTTGAGAGCGCTAAGGCCCGTGCATTTGGTGGTGGTGACAAGAGACCGCGTCAGACTGGGAGTTATGGTGGTTCTAGTTTGAGTGGCTCCGGTTAGACGTCTATGCCGTATCAACCATATTCTGGCCGCCCTGTGCATTTAGCTTTACAGGCTTCCCCCAGTGAGCCACCCAGATAGAGAGCTCCCGAGAACTCATTTTCTCGATCTGTAGACAGGGTTGTTTCATCCGGGTCCTCAGTTTCGGTTTATTAGCCTCCGACTTCTTTGACCTGTTATGCTTGTGGAGAGGTTGGGCATGTTGCTAGGAGATGTCCTCGACCCAGGCATGATTATCAGCCACTGAGGACTCCGACATCATCTGGTGGTTAAGGTAGTGCTTCTCAGAGGGACGGTGCTCAGTCAGGCCGCAGTGGTTCTCATGGTTCTAAAGGTGGGTCCCAGGCAGTTAGAGGTGGTTCCCAGAGTGCAAAAGGGGGATCTCAGACTGGACGTGGTGGGGCCCATTATTACTCATTTTCGGGTAGGCTCGAGGCAGAGGCCTTAGATGCTGTGATTTCAGGTACCATTTCTTTCCGTCATAGAGCAGCATTTATGTTGTTTGATTCTGGATTCACTTATTCGTATGTGTCTGCATATCATTCCGTTGGTTGGAATTTGCCTTGTGATAGCATAAATATACCTGTTCATGTGTCTACTTCAGTTGGAGATTCTGTGATTGTTGATCGAGTTTACTAGTCTTGTTTTGTTACTTTTATGGGGTATGACACTTGGGTTGATTTGATGAATCTCGATACAGTGGACTTTGATATTATATTAGGGATGTCCTGGCTTTCTCCTTATCACGCGATCTTGGACTGTCACACCAAGATAGTTACCTTAGCCATGACGGGCATTCCTAGGCTCGAGTAGAGGGATACTCCTAGTCCCGCTCCGAAGAAGATCATTTCCATCCTTCAGGAAAAAAAGTTAGTAAGTAAGGGGTGTTTAGCCTATCTGGCTCACGTGCGTGACACGACTGTTACATCTCCACCCTTGAGTCCATTCCTATTGTGAGCGAGTTCGCGGAGGTATTCCAGTCGGATCTGTCGGGTATCCCACCCGATCGCGACATTGACTTCTGCATTGATTTGGATTCGAGCACTCACCCTATTTCTATTCCACCATATCAGATGGCACCTATCGAGTTGAGAGAGCTTAATGAGCAGTTATAGGATTTATTAAGCAAGGGGTTCATTAGACCGAGTCTCCCCTCACTGTGTTGTTTATGAAGAAGAAAGATGGGACCATGAGGATGTGCGTTGATTATCGCCAGCTGAACAAGGTTACTATTCGAAATAAGTTCCCTATTCCTCATATTGATGATCTATTTGACCAGCTTCAGGGTGCTTCAGTGTTTTCGAAGATTGAGCTGCGTTCAGGTTTTCACTAGTTGAGGATCAGGGCGGAGGATATTCTGAAGACAGCGTTTCGGATGAGACATGGCCACTATGAGTTTCTGGTGATGTCTTTTGGGCTTACCAATGCCCCAGCTACATTTATGACTTTGATGAATGGCATCTTTAGGCCATTCCTTGACTCATTCGTGATTGTATTTATTGATGATATCTTGTTGTATTCCGAGAGTAGAGAGGAGCATGAGAGCCATCTTCGTACTGTTCTTGGATTGTTAAAGAAGAATAGCTTGTTTGCTAAGTTTTCTAAGTGTGAGTTCTGGTTAGAGTTTGTGGTATTCTTGGGCTACGTAGTGTCTAAGGATGGGATTATGGTTGAATTCAAGGCGAGGCTGTGAGGGGTTGGGCAAGCCTACTGCGCTCTTGGGGTTCGTAGTTTTATGGGTTTGACCAGCTATTACCATCGCTTTGTGAAGGTTTTGCTGCTATTGCTTCATCTTTGACCAGATTAAGTCAGAAGGATATTCCCTTCCAGTGTTCAGATGATTGTGAGGAGAGCTTTCAAAAGCTCAAGCTTATTTTGACTTCCGCCCCGATCTTAGCATTATCCGTGGAGGGTAAGGATTTTCTACCGTGATGCCTTGGGTTTGAAAGTCGTGTTGATGTAGGAGGGTAGAGTGATAGCTTATGCTTCCTTAATTGAAGATTTATGATAAGAATTACCCTACCCATGATTTGGAGTTGTTGGTTATGGTCTTTGCTTTGAAGATTTGGAGGCACTATTTGTACGGTGACCATTGTGAGGTTTTCACCGATCACCGTAGATGTCTTACCCGAGAGAGATCTAAATTCCGGGCGGCGCCACCAGATGAAGCCCCTGAAGGACTATGACATCTCTATTCTTTATCATTTAGAAAGCCAATGTTGGCGATCAAGTAGTGAATAGAGAGCTTAGCTCGTTTTGATTGTTTCGAGCGTCCGTTCGCCATGGAGGTTCGTGTTTATCGAGGACATGTTGAGAGAGCGTGTGTTATTGATTCTTGTTGGGATCAACACTTACTATTGGCGAGAGTAGAGATATTATTCGGATTGGCATGAAGCCTTTTGAGGCTTTATTTGGTAGGAGGTGTAGATCTCCGTGGTTTGATGGGTTCGAAAGTACGGATAGCCGAGAGAGTCCGTTGATAGGGTGAGAGTTATTAAGTTTTGGCAACTAAGATAGATGAGTATCGGATGGAAGGTTCGAGATTTAGAGTTTGCTATTGGTGATGGTTTTATTTGGGTTTCACCGTAGTGTTATGAAGTTTGGGAAGAGGGGCAAGTTGAGCCGTGCATGTTGGCCCATTTGAGATTGTTGACTGTATGGGCGATGTAGCTTATGAGTTGACATTACCGCCAAGCTTGGCGGGAGTTCATCCGGTGTTTTATGTTTCGATGTTAAAGAAGTACCATGCTGACGGTACCTACATTATTCATTGGGATTTGATATTACTTGATGAGAATTTGACTTGTGACGAGGAGCCTATTGCGATATTGGATAGGCAGGCTTGGAAGTTGAGGTCGAAGGAGATTGCTATTACCATGGAAGCATCGTCCTATTGAGGAGGCTACTTGGAGACTAAGTCCTACATGCGTAGCTGATATTGCTTTTCATCTCTCTTGCTCGAAGGCGAGCGATAGGATATTCCGATGTAACGACCCGTTTGGCCGTTATGCTCTTTCCGACATTTTTGCCTCTTTCCGAGCATGGTTAGCTCACTTTTGCTCGAAGGGACCGTTTAAACGCTTTTTGAGGTGTTTAGACTTAATTCGGGCGACCTTTTGTGAATTATGGGCTTTAAGCAAAAAATGAGTTGACTCAAAGTTGACTTTTGGGTAAACGGACCTTTTTTAAAAATTTTATCAATTTCGAGAGGTCCGGATGGTTATTTAGAACTTGTGTGTATATCTGGTTTGGCTCCCAATGAACTCGGATGCATTTTGGGACTTGAGTTGGGAAATTGGAATTGAGGTATCGGGGGTTGACTCGGTCAACGAGACCTCCGTTGGGAATTTCGAGGACACGAGCGCGTTCATAGCGTGTTTTTATGTATGTCTGTGTATGTGGTTTGTGCTTCCTCGGGAATGATTGAAGATTTGAAGTGTGAAGAATTACCCGGTGTCACACCCATGATGGGCACCCGACCCTTACTTAGGCCGAGCGAAGTGACGTTCGTAGCACTCATAATGGTGGGCCCTTTGCGCATAAATTGAAGAACTTTTTCGGAAAACACTTATGCTTTTCACCTTCTTATAACAAACAAATATCCGTAATCGTACGAAATCTGTAATATAATATATCCATACATCGGCTTATGGAGGTTTTCACCGACATACTATACACATGACCGTAGTAACTTCATAACACATATATATGTTTACCCGCACCCGAGAAAGAGATCCCGCTGGAACATCTTTCGCACCAATAGACCTGGGTGTACCGCGCGGCATGAAACGCCCCCCGAAGAAGGACTATGACATCAGGGAACACGGAAAACAAGATCATAACCGGAGTAACGAATACCGAAAGTGAACATAAGCCAAAATACCAAAGTGCGCGCGTCGAGTTGATGCATACATTAAGTTGAAACAAATATAATAATCGAATACCCAAAATGCTTAGCTTTCTTTCCTTAAAAAGAACATTTTTGTCTCATATATATAAAATAGATCATGTCATAGTAGCTGACATTAACCGATGTGGGATTCGCCTAAACCAATGTGGGATTCGCCTAAACCAGTGCGGAATTTGCCTCGCCACTGGGTTTGGTTCAGGTTTGCCCCATACCAAGCTCCGACCGGACATTTCGAATACGTATATACAACATATCATCACTTTAACGAATCATCATATTATCACATCATGAGAATCGTCATATTATCATATGATTTATCGGATTATCGTATCATGGGATTCATTATATTATCGGATCATCACATTATCAAATCATTATGTCTTCGGATCAATCGGATTATCATATCATATATATCGGCCCATAATGGACCCGGCGGACGGAACGTGGTCGGAGCTCATTTTCGGAAGGTCACACGTCATTCATATTTAACCACGGCCCGGCCAAGAGGGAGGTGTAGACACATCTAACACCATAATATCGAAACTCATCATACTTCGGTAACATATCATATCATACTAGGGTTCGAGGTTCGACCGAATTTGAGATAGTAACCGGCCGGGACTCGGCGAAGAAAATAACAATAATATGCACGAGCGAGAATCGTGGGATCTATATGCATTCACAAATTTGTATAGACTTAACAGAATAATCAAACAAATTATCATTTACAAGCTAATAGCATTAGTCATATCAAATCTCTTCCGGATATTATTCGGAAACATATCAACTAAAACTTTATTAATCATAGTTACGTACCAAAATCATATACATACGGATTCTCGTTTCATACATATACACAGATTCCATCGATCAAACCGGACTATCATTTAAAAGTCAAGCCAATAGTCATAGTTAAATCCAATTTCTTTCGGAGGTTACTCGGGACTTGTCAAATAGAACTTTAGCCATCATAGTTACGTATCGGAATCATATACATACGATTTCTCATTTCAGACTTAACAAATAAGCGAGTAATCATATTCGGAAGTTAGGTTGTTAACCGTGTTAAGTTCTTCTAACAAGTTGCTAGAACTATACAAAGGAACGTCTTGCGGGCCCACGGACAAGTACCCAACCGATCCGGGCCCGCCCGTGGAAGTTAAGATCATCATACGCTACCGAACCTCCTACGGACATATCGAAGCGATCCGAGCCTTCCTATGGAAGTTACGGACGTTCGTAGTTACCGCCCCTTTTTCAAACATAATCTTTTTATGCACAGCCATATTTAATCATACAAAGGGCATAAGAATCATAATTTGACTACATTGTTAATACGGATATCAAGAAGCAAATGAGAATCACGTGATGCTCGGATCGTAGGAGTGGAATTACCTCGGGGATCATATCATAGCCTACTTTAACTAAGACATGCCAAAGAAAGAAAAGTGAGCTTTACATACCTTGGCCCCTGCGAACTAATCTAAACTTACGTCTACGGCTTCTCGATCTACAATAATATCATTGGACACCCAACATTAGCCATAAGCATTAAAGAACCCAATTCGGTCACTTTACCTCACATCTTAAATCAACAACCCGAGAATTCGAAGGCCAAATCCTAACAACCAACCAACAATCATAACAACAATATCGATAGGTAGTTCAAGATATCAAAACCAACATCCAATCTTACCCGAAACCTTCCAACTCAGCTAGAACAATAACAACACACTTCTTTCTTTCAAATTCATAAACTATATCAACAATTCCATATGTTAGCAACATTATTTTCATTAACACAAGAAATTATATTGAAATCACATTATGTTCCAATTCAGCCCACAACAATTATGACTTCCATTTGAGTGATCAAACCTCCATTTTCATCACATAATGCACAACAAGCAACAACCAAAATACTACATTAAATTAGTTCAACAATACCAATTTTTATCAATTTCGTGAGTTTCATCTACTTGACACATTACAATGGTTAACAATTTTAATTCAACACTATACACACACACACCTACCCACGGCCAACACACACACACGGCTACAATATCAACACTCCACTTTATGAATTTCATTCACCTCCACACTTCACAACATACCCGAGATGCATAACATATGAAAAACAAGTTTGAACCTTACCTTAGCACTAGTTTTCCTCTCGACTAGGACAACACTTTGCAAGAACGGATGGTTTTCTTATTCCAACAACTACTCCATGTTGTAGAGGACTCTCCAATTAGATGAAAAGCTTGAAGAAATTATTTTTTTCCTCCCACTTTTCCATGGCTGAGTTCGACGGACACGAGCGCCTCTCTCTCTCCCTTTCTTTTCTCTCCATCTTTCTTGAATTTTCCAAGTTTAAAATGATGTTGTCTTGTTTTTTCATGACTTATATATATATATATATATCACATGCACATGGCCATGCACATGACCGGCCACCCTCTCTTTTTTTTTCTCCAATTTTCCCAATTTTTCTAGAATTTTCTTTAAATGGAAAGGATGACTAATTCCTTGACTTGGTCAAATTTTGCCCACATATTTATATATCTTGCACCATAAGATGAACACATATCCCCTTTAATGGCTAGAATTAATTGGCCAACCATGGGTGGGACCCACGGCCACTTTGGCCACTTGGCCACTTTATGAAATAATTTTTCCAACTTCTAGCCTCCAATTCTTCTTATTCCAAATTTACCCTTAACGCTCCATACCAACAAAAAGATGAATATGCACTTATACTTAAATCAAAGTCGGAAGGTAGCCTTGTCCACAACTTCCCGCAATTGGCTCGGAATGTCCCGACGTACGAAATGCGGGATATAACATCTAGTGCCCGCTTTGGCGGCCATTACCATTTGGCGGTATCTGAAGCCGTCATAGCGGCGCCATTGCCATTTGGGCATAACCGCTGTAGCGGTCATGGCACCGCTGGAGCGGCCTTAGCATCACGGAAGCGGGTGACGGGCAGTGAGTTTAATAAATGAAGTGTTAAAATCCCTTTGTCTATCATTTAATACCATTCCGAAATTTGAGCTCTCTGGAACTATTCTTAGGGATTATTGGTGAAGATCCTTGTTTGTAAATTCTCCTAACCCTCTTGCTATTTTATTGTTCCTAATCATCTTAGAAATTCCTCTTTCCTTGTTAGTCCTTAGTAATGGAAGACTAAAAGTGGGTTTTGATGGATTTTCTATGTAGGCTTACTAGTGATGAAATTGGTTAGGTTTATGCTAGATTATGATGTATCTAAAGTTGTTAATCTTATATCTTCCATTATTAGTGTTGGATTCTTGAATCTAAGAGTTAGGGTTTATACCCAAAATTGGGGATTTTACTTGAAATTCAAAATTAGGTGAATCCTTGAGTTAATTTAGCAATTAGTTGTTGGGTTTTGGTCACCTAGTGCTTAATGTGATATTTTACTCCCGAATTTTCTGTTTTTAACTTGTGGGCCCCGTTTCCCCTAATTCTTGGGTTGGTTTTGACCTAAATTGAATGATAGCAATATAGGTATCGATCTTCATGATTTCTAATCTAGATTTTGAATATGCCTAGACTTTATTGATCTTGAGGCCCAGCAGAAGGGGAAAGTGAAGGAGTGATTGTTGGTGTTTGCAATTCGGCCATCCAGGTATGTTATGGCTTACTCTTGGTGAGACTTCGTGTAGCGAAGCATATATTTAGATTATATTGTCAGAGAAAGCATTTAAACCTTCGGGTATGAAGTTGTGTTGGATATTGTATTAGGTTGGGCCCTGTTGTGTGATTGTGGCTAGCCACCCCGTTGTGTTGTGATTGAGTTGTCCTATTGTTGTAGGCTTGATGCCGCATAGTGATAGCTGATATTGGAGACTATTGTGATATCTTGTTCATGATATTGTGGTGCCCCACAATTTGGCATTTGTTTTTTAGGATAGTATTCTATATGACTTGTGTAGTCTTTCATGATATTGTTAGCGTACCCATGATTGGTGCTTGTGATATTGATCTGATTATTCATGTTGACTCATACATCACACTTATTCACATCTCTCATGATATATTGTTGATAAATTGTTGATACTTGATGAAACACTGTGATGAGCTGAGTTCAGTTTGCATAAGAGTGATGTGTGTAGTCCGATATTTGATGGTTGACTCGGAATCGTAGATTGTGTGCGAGTGATGTGAGTTGTCCGATGTCTGATGGTTGTTCCAAAATTGTGGATTGTGTGATGTGAGAGTCCGATGTCCAATGATTGTCCCAAAATCGTGGATGAGTAAGTACATGGACTTCGCGGGTTCCCCATGGTTTGTGCTACCGGGACGTCAATACTTCCGTCCGGATTACATGTATACACTGCATTGCATTGGCGTTCTTACATCATTGCATTTGTGACGCCCCAAAGCCCACCCTGGACGTAACTGGCATCCGATGCTATGAACAACATCAGAAAAACATAAAGGACACAATAATAACACTTAAACCCGCCAGGTTCAATATTCGCCTCCAACAATTTATAAAATAAATGTAACATCAAGTTCCTTTTTAATAATCTTTCCTTATTAAATTAAACAAAGTTATAAGTAACTGCATATATCAGGATCACAATTATGAACTAAAATCAGCGGAAGTCTAATATAAGTAAATAGTCGTAAACGTGGCAAGCACCCATTAAGTCGCAGGAGACCTTGACAATCTACCCACAATTCTGACAACTATCTATGGAGCTTCTAAGAGACACAACAATCATCTAACTTCGGGACGCAACCGGAAATCTAGAATAATAAATGAAACAGGAAGTGTCCCATGAACAAGGATGTGGGCTCACCAAATCAACAGCAGCAGCAAGTTCTCCTAAGCGTCGAGAGTATCACGAACCTGCTTCTCCCCGTTACCTAACATACCATCAAAAACAACAACGGTATGCCTGAGTACTTTTGTACTCAGTGAGTGCCTCGGGGACAACAAGTAATATAAAAATAAAATATAATAATACATAAAGAAATTAGTTCTGAAAAGATAGTACAAAAACAGTCATTCCCCTTTATGATTCTTAATATCATTTGTTAAACAGTTTACAAAGCCATTAATCAATATAAAAAAATAGTTATTCAGCTTGTGTATCCCAATAAGAATTATCAAAACCGATTATAAGGCCTCTTGTCAAGATACAACTTCAAATATGCCTTTCAATTGATCATAATTAAAACAACAATTCCATGAGAAAATAAGAATATCACACATGCCAATACAGGCCCAAGAATCAAGCACATCGAAGGGGTGACCATAGAGGTTCCCTTGTCACAGCGCACCACCCCGAAATATGAAATTCGACGGTGGCTATCCTTCCTCCCGAATAGCTAGGCATAATCACACCCCTGGTAGTGAACCCGAAAGTGGCCACTCTTCCTCCCGAATGGCTAGGCATTATCACACTAGGATCAATATCAACAACATTGCGCAATACACCAGAATATAGATTCACGATGGCTACTCTTCCTCCCGAATAGCAAGGCAATTAATACACCCCAGGTAGCGAACCCAGAAGTGGCCACTCTTCCTCCCAAATGGCAAGGCAATTAATACACTAGGATCCATAGTGGCTACTCTTCCTCCCGAATAGCAAGGCAAAACACATCAACTAGTTTTCGTAGCATAGAGGCCGATTTACAATTTGTCTCAAAGTAGTCACACCATCACATAGCATTAAATTTCTTTATGCCATTACGAAAATCCATAATTTCATAGATAATCTTGAAAACGTTTCCACTTCTTTAAACAAGATTCCTTTGTGATAGTTCCTTTTTAAAATCATCAATACCCACAATTAACCATCATCACTGATCATCTCTTATAGAAGAAAACGATTATGATTTCATATACGTATATAGAGGATAATACAATCAAGGTTTAATGTGGGCTTGTCCCCTGACGCACATTAACCTTTAATCAAAACATGTAAAAGATTTCAAGAGTGTAAAACCAATTCACCATATCATTCAAAACATGCTTTTATAGATAATCAATCTTTCAAGAGAGTTTGCAAAAGAGACATATAAATTATCTTTATATTCAAAAAGGATTTTATTTTTAAAGAGACATACCTTAATATGTTAAACAAAGTATAACAATTCAGTTTCCTAATGAAGAACACCCAAACCCTAGCTTGAATCATTTTGGGAAGAATTATGCTGCAAGCCCTAGGTTTTGTCACAAGAATAGTGTTAAGAATCATGGGTTTGATGGTAGAATGGATTAGTAATGTTAAGGGTGTCCTTACCTTTGATTTGAAGACTTGGAGGAATGATTTTCGTCCTTAGGGTTTGGGAGAATGAAAAAAAATGGGAACAAAAAAAGACCATACCCATTTTAAACCAAATTTTCTGCCAAAAACGGAAGAAGTACGGCCTAAAAGGACGTCCCGTACTTTCTGGGCGTACTTTGGCCAAAATTTCTAGCTTTTGCGCCCTTTAGTAAAACGGACATAACTTTTTGTACATAACTTTTATTGGGCTGTGCGACCTACCATTGGAAATCTATTTCAAAGATCTACAACTTTTATCAAGGAAGTTTTTCCAAATTCGCAACACACCTTCTTGAAAGTCGCCCAGAAAACGTTGTACCTACCAAAACTTAGGCGAATTTAAGAGCCGATAAGAACTTCAATTGTTAGTTTGACTTCAAACCGACCATCTTCCATCCGAATTCATCAAGAATGGATTCATATAGATATAATATCATCTTAACACTAGATTTTTACAGATTCACACCTATTTCAAGTTATGGGTTGTTACATTATCCCCCCCCCTCCCGAGATCATTCGTCCTCGAATGAAAGTTATGGCCTAAGTTTTTTTTGACTAAACCTCAAGTCTTAGAAATCTTCGCTCGAGTTATTTTGTATTTAAAGGTATCACATCATAAGACTCTTTTAATACCATAAAATTAACAATATGGTTCTCACAAGGACTACCACAACTACAACGAAAAAAAAGCCTAAACATAAAATAAGAGATTCACCTTAGTCTACAGTTTCCCTAGGATTCGATAACAAGAAGGTTCAACACATATATGCTTTGACTAGGAAACTCACAATATATCAATCTAGACAATATACTCTGACAAGGAGGTTAATTAAACAACACATGATTCAAGCTTAACTCACCTCATGCCAAAACCGAGAATACCAAATTAAAGCCTAAATCAACTACATTATCTTCTCAAATCATTATTCCACAAGCGGTTATTTTCGAGTTTCAAGCCTAAAATAGAGTTCTTCCACTAAACTTCAAAATAGTACAGATCTTTTGACCCAATAAGAATATAACTTCACTGTATGATAATTCTTAATTCACTACAAGAGACCCTCAATTGCTCCCTTCACCCTAACCTCCAGTACTTGAAATATATCACTAACTTAATTATTCCCTTAAGCTTAACAAGATTTTGTAACAAGGACTGCTTCTGTTTCTAAATCTGTCTCAATTTATCAATAACCAAACCCTACAACGACCATATATATACCAAACACCTACAATGCAATTTCTGTGACTATGTACCATCCCTCAAATTACACATCACAACATGTGCACTCCATAATACCATTGTACACTAGATTAACATATGCAACACGGATTAAGGTCATCTCCATAAGCACGACTAGCAAACCTGCCAGAAATACCCTAAAACAAGTTCAAGCTCTATCACACAATCAAGAATCAAGAAGAATGAGAAACACCTAAAATGTCCTGGTAGTCACACATCCATACAGGTGGCTAGTCTGCATGAAGAGGAGTCCACTAGACACAGCTCCAAAGAAAAATCCTAGGACACTTCTAAACCTAGGCTCTGATACCAAACTTGTCACGCCCCAAAACCCACCCTAGATGTAACAGGCATCCGATGCTATGAACGACATCCGAAGAACCTAAACGACACAATAATAACACTTGAACTTGCCAGGTTCAATATTCGCCTCCAATAATTTATAAAATAAATGTAACATCAAGTTCCTTTTTAATAATCTTTCCTTATTAAATTAAACAAAGTTATAAGTAACTACATATATCAGGATCACAATTATGAACTAAAATTAGCGGAAGTCTAATATAAGTAAATAGTAGTAAACGTGGCAAACACCCATTAAGTTGTAGGAGACTTTGACAATCTACCCACAATTCTGACAACTATCTATGGAGCTTATAAGAGACACAACAGTCATCTAACTTCGGGACGTAGCCCGAAAATCTACAATAATAAATGAAACAGGAAGTGTCCCACGAACAAGGATGTAGGCTCACCAAATAAACAGTAGCAGCAAGTTCTCCTAAGCGTCGAGAGTATCACGAACCTGCTTTTCTCCGTTACCTAACATACCATCAAAAACAACAATGGTATGCCTGAGTACTTTCGTACTCAGTGAGTGCCTCGGGGACAACAAGTAATATAAAAATAAAATATAATAATACATAAAAAAATCAGTTTTGAAAAGATAGTATAAAAACAGTTATTCCCCTTTATGATTCTTAATATCATTTGTTAAACAGTTTACAAAGCCATTAATCAATATAAAAAAATACTTATTCAGCTTGTGTATCCCAATAAGAATTATCAAAACCGATTATAAGGCTTCTTGTCAAGACACAACTTTGAATATGTCTTTTAATTGATCATAATTAACAACAACAATTCCATGAGAAAATAAGAATATTGCGCATGCCAATACAGGCCTAATAATCAAGCACATCGAAGGTGTGACCGTAGAGGTTCCCTTGTCATAACGCACTACACCGAAATATGAAATTCAGCGGTGGCTATCTTTCCTCCCGAATAGCTAGGCATAATCACACCCCAGGTAGCGAACTCGAAAGTGGCCACTCTTCCTCCCGAATGGCTAGGCAATTACCACACTAGGATCAATATCAACAACACTGCGCAATACACCAGAATATGGATTCACGGTGGCTACTCTTCCTCCCGAATAGCAAGGCAATTAATACACCCCAGGTAGCGAACCCAGAAGTGGCCACTCTTCCTCCCGAATGGCAAGGCAATTAATACACTAGGATCCATAGTGGCTACTCTTCCTCCCGAATAGCAAGGCAAAACATATCAACCAGTTTCGTAGCATAGAGGCCGATTCACAATTTGTCTCAAAGTAGTCACACCATCAAATACCATTAAACTTTATTATGCCATTACGAAAATCCATAATTTCATAGATAATCTTGAAAATGTTTTCACTTCTTTAAACAAGATTCCTTTGTCATAGTTCCTTTGTAAAATCATCAATACCCACAATTAACCATCATCACTGATCATCTCTTATAAAAGTAAATGATTATGATTTCATATAGGTATATAGAGGATAATACAATCAAGGTTTAATGTGGGCTTGCCCCCTCACGCACATTAACCATTAATCAAAACATGTAATAGATTTCGAGAGTGTAAAACCAATTCATCATATCATTCAAAACATGCTTTTATAGATAATCAATCTTTCAAGAGAGTTTGCAAAAGAGACATATAAATTACCTTTATATTCAAAAAGGATTTTATTTTTAAAGAGACATACCTTAATACGTTAAACAAAGTTTAACAATTCACTTTCCTAATGAAGAACACCCAAACCCTAGCTTGAATCACTTTGGGAAGAATTATGCTGCAAACCCTAGGTTTTGGTCACAAGAATCATGGGTTTGATGTTAGAATGGATTAGTAATGTTAAGGGTGTCCTTACCTTTGATTTGAAGACTTGGAGGAATGATTTTCGTCCTTAGGGTTTGGGAGAATGAAAAAAAAATGGGAAAAAAATGGGAAAAAAATATGACCATACCCATTTTAAACCAAATTTTCTGCCAAAAACAGAAGAAGTACGGCCTAAAAGGACGTCCTATACTTTCTGGGCGTACTTTGGGCGAAATTTTCAGCTTTTACGCCCTTTAGTAAAACGTACATAACTTTTTGTACATAACTTTTATTGGGCTGGGCAACCTACCATTGGAAAGCTATTTCAAAGATCTACAACTTTCATTGAGGAAGTGTTTCTAAATTCGCAATACACTTTCATGAAAATCGCCCAGAAGACAGACCTACCAAAACCTAGGCGAATTTAAGAGCCCTTAAGAACTTCAATTGTTGGTTTGACTTCAAAACGACCATCTTCCACCCGAATTCATCAAGAATGGATTCATATAGACCTAATATCATCTTTACACTAGATTTTTACACATTCACACCTAGTTCAAGTTTACGGGGTGTTACAGTATTGCATTGCATCTTAGCTTATATTGTGATGATTCGGTGCTATACTTGTGTTGATTGATTTCAGATTGGATATATATCGAGACTTGGCATACTTGGGTTTAGATGCTTCAACCTAGGTGATGGCAGATACATATTTCTGATTGCATTTGACTTATACTTTTTGATTAATCTGCCTATTCTGCTTTATTGTCTGAATTATGTCAGCTATACTTAGTCGGTCGATGATACTACCGCATCGTGGTTTTGTGCGGCTCACACTTACGCATTCTTTTATGAATGCGAGTTCCGGGGATGGGTACGCTTCCATCTCTGTGGGTCGATAGTCACCATCGATGTAGCATCGAGTTTCCAGGGTGAGCACGAGACGTCCGCTGCCTTGAAGACTCCTCTTATTATGTCTTAATTTTTTTCTATTCTGAGACATAGACAGATTTGATGTATTATTATATTCCAGACTTGTATATTTTTCATTAGATGCTCTTGTATGGATTAGACCATACCCTGGGTGCATTTCCTTATTTTCGTACTATTTCTTTTATGATATCGTAGAACCTAAGTGATTATTCTCTACCGCTTAAATTGATTTTTTTATTTATGTCCTTACTTTCGTTGGGTTGAGGGTTCGCTTATCGAGGTAGGAAAGGTAAATACCCGCACGGCTTAGCCAAATTGGGTTGTGACACCAAAACTCCCTTCCAAATTTAATTCATAACCAACAACTACAACACAATGTCCCACAATCTTTCCTACTACAATTTCCTTCGCTTTTATGACTTACTAATCTCCAAATCAACTCAATATAAGAATTAAAGAGAGAACATACCTCAATCTTGAAGAACCCTAGCTCCCCCAACCTTGTTTCAAACCAAAACCACCATAATATTTAACTAAGAGCAAAGATCATCATCACCCATTACTAATTTAGGGTTCCAAAGCTTGATTTCCACTTGAATTTTTGCTTAGGAAGTGTATGGATGAGTAGAGGAGGTGGAGAGACCTTGAGAAGTCTAGAGGATTCTAATTTTTGGTGAAATAAATGATCCAATTCGTGGCCCTTTAATATATATAGGAGAGAGAAAATTTTCACCACCTGCAGTTCGACGGTAGGGTAGACGGTTCGTCGACTCGCCATCGTCGATCTATGGGAGCCCCTGAATCCCTCAGAGTTTTTTGATGGGCAGGTTGACGGTCCGTCGATTTGACCGTCGAGTTGCTCTGCTGTAACACTCAGATTTTCTGGTTTATTTCGCCTCCAATCTTCTAATACTTGCTGTACACAACTTAAACTCCCTCATATATGGAATAATCATGTAGAATCTTTTTGTAACTTACTAGCTTCACGTCGGCTGACTAACAGCGAAACTCAGCGTATAAGTTACGGGGTATAACATTCTTCTCCCTTAGGAACATTCGTCCTAGAATGTTAAACTCTCAGGGATTCTATAAAATTTCTCCAGAGTTTCCCCTGTAACTATATCACTGCCATCCTATCACAACAACCCAGAATATACAATGCCTCACAGGGCTACAACAACAACATCTATAATGACCCCACACGACCAAGAAATCACAAAAAGAAAGTATTACACACCTGAAGACAATGGTGTCTCTATTTGAACCTCCTCTGGCAATGGAAACAAGTGTGGATACCTGGACTTCATGTTTTCTTTAGCTTCCCAAGTCATTTCTTCTTTATTTCTATTTCTCCATAAAACTTTAGCTGAGGCTACATCTTTAGTCATTAACCTCCGAACCTGTCTATCTAGGATAGCAATGAGAACTTCTTCATAAGCTAATTGCTCGGTAACCTGAACATTAGCTACAAGTACAATTTGGGAATGATCTCCAATACACTTGCGAATCATTGATATATGAAAAACCGGATGAACTAACTCCAAGTCTGAAGGTAGATCTAACTCATAAGACACCTAGCCTACCTTGCGTACAATCTTGTAAGGCCCAGTATACTGAGGACTAAGATTGCCCTTCTTATCAAATCTCATCACCCCTTTCATAGGTGACACCTTCAAGAATACCCAGTCATCAACTTGGAACTCTAAGTCTCATCGGCAATTATCTGCATAAGACCTTTGTCGACTTTGGGCTGCCAATAATTGATCCTGAATAAGCTTGACCTTTTCCACTGCTTGCTGGATCAAATCTGTCCCTATTAACTTAGTCTCTCCCACTTTGAACCATCCAATTGGCGATCTACACTTGCGCCTATATAGAGCTTCATACGGGGGCATCTGGATGCTGGAATGGTATTTATTGTTATATACAAACTCAATAAGTGAAAAATGATCATCCTAACTGCCTTCGAAGTCTAACACACATGCTCTCAACATATCTTCGAGGGTCTGAATAGTGCACTCAACTTGTCCATCAGTTTGGGGGTGAAATGCTGTGCTAAGACTCACCTGAGTCCCCAAACTATCTTGAAAAGACTTCCACAAATTAGGTATAAAATGTGCTCCTCTATCAGAGATAATGGATACTGGGACACCATGGAGTCGTACTGTCTCCTTGAGTACGTAGTTCTAACAAGCAGAAAATGAGCTGACTTTGTGAGTCTATCTACAATTACCCATATAGAATCATACTTACGCTGGGAACGAGGTAAGCCTGTAATGAAATCCATATTAATCACTTCCCATTTCCAAGTCGGAATCTCTATAGCTTGTAGTAATCCTCCAGGCTTCTGATGCTCGATCTTTACCTGTTGACAATTAGGACATTGAGTTACGAACTCTGCTATGTCTTTCTTCATTCCATCCTAACAATAAATCGAATTAATATCATGATACATCTTCATCTCTCCCGGATGAATAGAATAACAAGAATAATGAGCTTCTCCCAAAATCTAGCGGCGCAACCCTGCAACATCAGGAACACATAGTCTGCCTCGGTATTTAAGAACTCTATCTGCTGAAATCTCAAATGGTGACTTTTTCTTCTGAAGGAATATATCTATATAATGAATTAACATAAGATCTTCATACTAGCACTCTTTCACCTCAATTACTAAAGACGAAGTAGCTGAATTCTAAATAGTAACTCCCGTATTGCCTGAGTCCATCAAGCGAACTCCTAGGCTAGCTAGTTGTTGAAGCTCACGAGCTAGCTCCCTTTTCTCTTGCTGAACATCACATAAACTACCCATGGATTTGCGACTAAGAGCATCAGCTACTACATTTGCCTTTCCAGGACGATATAAGATACTCACATCATAATCCTTGAATAGCTCCAGCCATCGCCTTTGCCGAAAATTCAACTCCTTCTGTTTGAAAATATACTGAAGGATCTTATGATCTATATAGATATCAACATGAACGCCATACAAATAATGCCTCCATATCTTCAATGCATGAATCACCACAGCCAACTCTAGATCATACGTCGGGTAATTTTTTTCATGTTTCTGTAACTGTCTTAAAGCATAAGCAATAACTTTACCGTGCTGCATCAATACACAACCTAGTCCAACCCCTGAGGCATCATAATAGACAACATAGCCCTCTGATCCTTCTGGAAGTATCAAAACTGGGGCCGAAGCCAATCTGTTCTTCATCTTTAAAACTGCGCTCACAAGCATCCATCAATTAAAATTTAGCTGCTTTCTGAGTCAACTTCGTTAGTGGTGTAGAGATGGAAGAAAAGTCTTCTACAAATCTTCTGTAATAGCCTGCCAAACCCAGAAAACTATGAACTTTTGTAGGTGTTGTAGGTCTTGGCCAAGTCTTCACGGCTTTAATCTTCCGGGTATCCATCCGAATACTATTAGCTGAAATAATGTGCCCTAGGAAAGTTACTGAATTCAACCAAAACTTACATTTTGAGAACATTGTGTATAACTTCCGAGCTTGGAGAATTCTAAGGACAGCACTTAAATGATTTGCATACTCCGGCTCATATCGAGAATACACTAGAATATCATCGATGAACATAATCACAAACGAATCTAGGAAAGGCCTGAATACACTATTCAGCAAATCCAAAAATACTGCTGGAGCGTTAGTCAACCCGAACGACATTACTCAAAATTTAAAGTGACCATATCTGGTTCTGAAGGTTATCTTGTGAATATCTTTCTCCCTAACTCTCACCTGGTGGTACCCGGATCTCAACTATATTTTTGAGAACCATTTGGCACCCTGTGTTCGATCAAATAAATCATCAATTCTTGGAAGGGGATACTTGTTCTTTATCGTCACCTTATTCAGCTGCCTATAGTTGATACACATTCGTAATGATCCATCTTTCTTCCTTACAAATAACATGGA
Organism: Lycium ferocissimum; assembly: GCF_029784015.1. Lineage (NCBI taxonomy): Eukaryota > Viridiplantae > Streptophyta > Magnoliopsida > Solanales > Solanaceae > Lycium > Lycium ferocissimum. The sequence continues at coordinate 6,994,597 of NC_081351.1, forward strand.
TGCTCCCCACGGCGACGAACTAGGCCTGATTAAGCCTTTCGCAAGCAATTCCTTCAACTACTCCTTTAACTCCCTCAATTCTGCAGGAGCCATCCTATAAGGAGGAATAGATATTGGCTTAGTATTTGGTAGCACATCAATGGCAAAATCAATCTCCCATTCTGGTGGAAGGCCTGGAAGCTTGTCTGGAAACATATCTGGGAACTTATTCACTACAGGAACAGATTTAAGAGTTGGTGCCTTCGCTTCCGTGTCCTGAACCCGGACTAGATGATAAATACACCCCTTAGCAATCATCTTTCTTGCCTTGAGATAGGAAATAAACCTACCTCTCGGAGATGCTGTATTACCCTTCCATTCTAGAACTGGCTCTCCTGGAAACTGGAAACGAACCATCTTCGTTCTACAATCAACATTTGCATAACAAGAAGCCAACCAATCCATACCCATAATGACATCAAAATCTACCATATTTAGCTCAATTAGATCTGCCATGGTACGACGATCACAAACTATAACCACACAATTTCTATATACCCGACTAGCTATAACAGGGTCACCAACGGGTGTTGACACCTCAAAAGGTATAATCAACTCAGGTTTCACCTAATTCGACCGGCAATATAAGGAGTAACTTACGACAATGTAGACCTTGGATCAATCAATGTATATACGTCATGAGAAAATACTGATAATATACCTATAACTACATCAGGTGAAGACTCGAGATCCTGTCAACCAGCTAGTGCATAGATACGGTTCTGAGGACTGCTCGAACTGGACGCTCCCCCTCTACCTTTACCATGGCCTGTCAGTGTCTGTGAGCTCTGCCCAAGAGGGCTCACCAATGATGAAGAACCTGCTGCTGAACCCGTGGACTGAACCATACCTCTACCACCTCTTGACGGACAGTCGCGCATCATATGGCCTGTCTGACCGAAGGCATAACAAGTGTATGAACCTAGGCGGCACTGTCCCAAATGTAGCCTACCACATTTAGTGCACCATGGTAAAGGTGGTCTCATCTGGCAGGAATCGGCCCTATATTGTGAACCGGAGACTCTGGAGCTCTGACTTGGTCCAGAATAGATAGGCGATCGAATCTCTTGCCTGCAACCCGCGGAGGTGCACTAGCTGCTGAATGACTGGAGCGTCTGGAATACCACGGCCTCTGACTCACTCCAAACTTACTGACTGCACCTAAAGATCTGGCCCTTTTACCATATCTCCTATCATACTCATGCTCACTCCTCCGCTGTTGCTGTCGTTCTTCCAGATTCTGGGCATGTGCCTGAATGCGAGAAATATCCATACCTTCCTGCAATAAGGCCATCAAACAATCATCTATCAAATGTGGCCCCAAACTATTCACAAATCGGTGGACGCAATCTCCCATATCAGCTACCATAGCTGGAGCATACCTGGCCAAGGAATTAAAATGAAGACTCTACTCTGGAGCACTCATGTTCCCCTGTCTGAGGTTTAGGAATCTATTAGCTCTGTCCCGTCGAACCTCTGGCGGCAAATAGTGTCGGAGAAAGGCATCTACAAACTCTTGCCATACTGGTGGAGGTGCATTTACCCCCCTAGAAAATATCCAGGTACTATACCAATGAACAGCTACATCCCGCAATCTATAAGAGGCCAACTCTACTGACTCAACATCAGAAGCATGCGTTACCCGCAATGTCATCAGCATCTCATCTATGAAATTCTGCGGGTCCTCGTCCGGTTTTGACCCAAAGAATTCTGGGGGGTCCAAACTAATGAAATCATGGACTCTGGCACTGACAGCTACATCACCATGACCCGTACCTTGCCGCTGAGCCTGAGCGGCTACTAACTAGGTTAGCAACTAAATGGACTCCCTCATCTCCTGGCCTAAGGCATTCGATGGAGGGACTGGCGGTGCTGGAGCTGGATCTAGAACTCCTCTATGCTCCTCTGGAGCGGGCGGAGTATGAGAGGACCGAGAAGGAATCCCATTCTCGGACTCGCTTTCCTCAATATCTATAGCGTACTCGCCGTCCTCCTACTCGCCGTAGCTTACCTCGAAACGATAACACATGGTTGTAAAAAGGACTAGCTGAAATCATAACACATTGTTAAGAGAAGAAAGAAAGGTCAATCATTCCTAAATTCTTATAACATGGCTCTATCACATTATCCTAGGATGAACTATTCTGATACCACTTTTGTCATGCTCTGATACCACTTTTGTCATGACCCAATCGGAGGGCCTTGACGGGTACCTGGAGCTGACCTACCGAGCACCTCTTATTATACTTCTCATATTCATATCTATGTGGACTAAATGGCTAACTCATAAATATCATAGTCTATAAGAGCATGAGTTAAAAAATAAAACACATCTATATAACATCACCAACTACGACCATATGTACTAGCCGAAAAGGCTACCAAAAATGATATGCAACGATATGACCTAATGGGGTTACAAAACATCTAACTATATACATTTGCCTACGAGCCTCTACAAAGAGTACCAAAGCAGGATAGGACCGCGTTGTGCCCATATGTACACAAAAGAATAATACCGGCTAAACTGTAGCTCCAGGACAAATGGAGCGCTCCTCTGCAAACATTGATGAAGCAGCCTAAAGGTCTAGTCCATCTCCCTGTCTACCTGCGGACATGGACGCAGCGTCCATAAACAAAAGGACGTCAGTACGAGTAATGTACTGAGTATGTAAGGCATGAACAACAACATAATAAAAGTAAGAAAGAAGCATAAGATAGGAGAAATAACCTGTACATCTGATTGCCTCTTAAGGTGGATATCATGCATGATTATCTTTAAAAAAAAAACATTTTTCATACATTTATAATATAGCTGTTAGTGCTGCGGAATGTGCAGCCCGATCCATAAATGTTAGTATTGCGGAACGTGTAGCCCGATCCATATGTCGTATCATCTCGCGTTCGGGGTATCATCATAACCTACTCACTTACGCGCCTGCCCGGCCGACTATAGGGCAGCACGGTGTGAGAAATACATGCATATATATAAAACATGCATGAGAACCCAAATAAAAGCTATAAATATATTGGAGTGACGTAAGGTCGACAACCTCTGATTGTCATTATGGAATCATCATCATCGCTATATCTCACCTTGAAAGAACAATTACCATAAGGTGAGAGCAACAACAATGAATAAAATCAATAATCATGGAACAAGCTCAATGATATCATAAGAACATCAAGAACTGTAGGCTTTGGTATCTCTAGAAATGGAATCAACATCATCATGAAGAACATTTATCAATAAAATCATAAGAACCTTGAGAATTATGAGCTTCTAGCATTTTTAGGAATAAGTATATTATGAATATCGTGTATAGGTCCACAACAATGGAATCATGCCTTAAGAAAGAAAGGGTTAGCCTTAACATACCTTTACGTCTCCTTAACTACTTAACATTATCCTCCCAAGCTCGCAAATCTACATTCAAGAGGATTTGTACTAAGGTCAAATCTTGGAGGCACTCATAAGTTCAAACTAAAGTAACTAATGGGCTAGCGGAATTTGGGTAGGACTTCCCCTATTCCATCTACTTCCACAAATTCCAAATCAACCCCCAACACATTAACAACATTAACAATTCCATATTTAGGAAATTATATACAATTCATAACTAAAACAATCCAAAACTCCCTTCCAAATTTCATTCGTAACCAACAACTACAACACAATGTCCCACAACCTTTCCTACTGCAATTTCCTTCGCTTTTATGACTTACTAATCTCCAAATCAACTTAATATAAGAATTAAAGAGAGAACATACCTCAATCTTGAAGAACCTTAGCTCCCCCAACCTTGTTTCAAACCAAAACCACCATAAAATTTAACTAAGAGCAAAGATCATCATCACCCATTACTAATTTAAGGTTCCAAAGCTTGATTTCCACTTGAATTTTTGCTTAGAAAGTGTATGGATGAGTAGAGAAGGTGGAGAGACCTTGAGAACTCTAGAGGATTCTGATTTTTGGTGAAATAAATTATCTAAGTCGTGGCCCTTTAATATATATAGGAGAGAGAAAATTTCCATCACCTACAGTTCGACGACAGGGTCGATGGTCCGTCGACTCTACCGTCGAGTTGCTCTGCTGGAACACTCAGATTTTCTATTTTATTTCGCCTCCAATCTTCCGATAGCTGTTGTACACAACTTAAACTCCCGCATAGGTGGAATAATCATGCAGAATCTTTTTGTAACTTACTCGCTTCACGTCGGCTGTCTTACAGCGAAACTCAACGTATAAATTACGGGCTATAACAGAATCATTCAATTGCACCATCATCCCATCAAAGGTCTGAAATTTAGAAATCCTCTATCTTTTATCCCTTCTGAACCCTTCCATATGTACTTGTAGTAAATCAGGTAATATACTCCTTGTATATTCCTGCCATTACCTTTGTCCTCCTAACCCAAGTATATGAGACCTGAACTAAGGCATACTCAAGTCCAAACTAGTCAGCTAGGCACCTTGTGAGCTATTCTCATAGGTTGGTATAGACTCCAATTTCTAGCAATTCAGCGGACAGACGCTAGAGCTAAGTTTCACTCACTTCATTTCTCACATTATTGAACACTGCCTGATAGCAAAGGCATATTCACAAACAGGAAAGGCCATAGGAAAGGGTTGTCCATACTATTCAGCAAGCGACAATACAGATACAGATACCATAATTCAAAAGGGGTCAAGTACACACTGAACAGGATATAAACAACTTCAATGTTCAAAGGCAGCATACTAGGCAACTTGCAAACCTTAGTCAAACCTCACATGAAGAGAAGATACACAGACAGGCATATAGAATTTGTGTGCACTATAGTTCAGACCATAAGTAAAGGGACAGAGACCAATTATGCTGTCTAAAGAGAGGCTTTTAAATGATTCTAATGGCCTTTTAATGATTTAGCTCATGATTTAGGACTTACTCCAATTAAGCTATCCCCCCATGGATCGAAGCAGTAATTTGTGTACACAGGTTTTATCACTCAGTTTTAGTATGTCATTGTGGCAGAAAAAATGAATTTGGTCCCAACCTGTGCCCTCCCCCTTGGTCTAATGGCGAGATTTGTAAAATCATAAGGCATACATATAGTAAGCATGTGCCTCCATAGGCTTATAGCAATGCCATGATGCCTTTTATGTGGATGAAAGGTTTTATGGACCAAGCTGTGCCTGGTTTCCCCTTTTATCCTCTCTCCATGACATTCTTTAAAAGACTCCCCTATGCCATGTGGCCCAGTCTGCCCATGAACCCTATTGACCATGCCAAAGCCTGCCATTGAAACCATTTCTTGACCAGGTACTCAAATAAATTCAGGTGCACATAAGCTCAATCAGACAGAACCATTTAGAAAGAGACCTGAGTCATTTTTTCATTACTAAAGCCTGGTCAGGCCCCTATAAAGTCATAGACTAAGTCAATCTATCATGACAGTATCTCTAAAGTCAACCTTTGCTTTTCCTAAGCCTTATAAGCTGATCTGAACATTAACAGGTTTTGTCATGATGGAAACCATTCCTAGCTAACTCACAGAGGAGCAGGTAAGCCAACATGACCGAACAAATGCATTTTTGATCATACAGACAAATTCTCAGAATTCCAAAGGGTCTTAACAGTGAGATAAGTTGGAGAAACATATCATGTAAGCAATTAGTCAAGAGATTTGGGTTACGCCTTGATTCCTAATGATGTTTTTCCTCAAACATCTAGTCTGACAAGTCTTTAAGAAGGAAGTTTATTGTATAATTAGGTTCTCACAACCACAAGCTCAATCAGTATCATCAAGAAAGCAAGTTTTGAGAAAAAGCGAGATGCAGATGCACAGATTAATGAGAACAAGAGGAAACTGATCATAAGTAAAAGTAGGTAACCAACACCAAGGTCATTACTTAGTCCTCTAATGGTATTGACTTAGGCCATCACTAGTATACTTCCCAATCTATTCCCCCACCAAGCACCTAGCTCAGATAATAACTTCACAGATAACACTCACCATAGTTTAAATTTTTTTTTAGAAGACAGTGAAAAATTCATTATTTAGACCTTGGAAATATTGACAGAACATCATCCAACTCTAGATGTACCCCTTCCCCAGATGTGGTTAAACTTTCCTAATCCATCTGAGGTCATTTGTGTTTCCCAGGACCATGAGGAGAAGTTCAAAAGCATGGAAAAAGCCTCACGGTCCTAAAAGGGAAGCAGGATAGGGTGGGGTCATCAACTCCCCATCTCCTTTTCCTGAATCTCCTTTCAGTAAAAAGGGATCCTGGATTCCACTAGTCTCTACCTCCAGTTCATGCCCAGGATCCCCCCTATCCCATGGCCTCATCCTCATACCCCAGTGACAAACACCAAAAGAAACCTTGGGATGGTTTAGAACAACTTAACATTATCATAAGACTACCAGAGTTGGTTCATTAAGCCTTACCCAGACCTTAAAGGCTTTATGACTAAGTCACCAGCATGACCACTACAACAGACTCAACATAAATATTTAGAGTAATAACACAGATTAATGTTAAAAGGCAACTTCAAACCAAGGTTCTAATTATGAAATGATTTTTTTGCTCTTTAATACCACACAACATCTCAAAAAGCATATATGTCTTCTTTTAGGACCAACTCACACATGATAAAGCAAGATAGAACCAAATACAAGTCCCTTTGACTTCACAGAATCTTACATATCACCATTAGTCTTGTTCTTAGCCATGACTACATTATTCAGTTCTTACATTTTAATACACCACATCCAAAAGCAACACCAAACAAACTCATAAAAGGGCCTAGATAGACTTGTACTAAGACCTTCCCACCATTCCCCTTTTCTCTTTTATCTTCTTAATTCTCAAATATTAGGTGATCAGCCTTGAAAAAAAAAAGATGATTTCTCTACACATAGCAAACACATAGATACTTCCACACATGGTAAAACAAGACAGACTCACACACATGTTTTATGTTAACCTGCCAATCCTTAAAGTTCTCTCTTAATGCCGTTTTTCAGGATTTGACATCTCATCACTTAGTTAAATCAAGTAAAACAATTATCACCACTTAACAAACCTATTTTACTAATTGATTGACCATTTTGGACATGATAAAGACCACCTTAAGGCTGTCCTGAGTCCATGTTTATTAATAGTGTCAAAGACCCCTTTAAACCACTCAAGTGCATTCTTATGCAAAACAAATATCTCTTCAAAGATTAGTTCTAACAAGTCCTAATAACCATTATCAAAACTAAATTGTTACAATCAGGAGCAATCAGACAAATGTGGGACTAATGAACACTTCAACCATAATTCAGGTCAGAAATCATTCCTTAAGCCTCAAACCAAGCTTATTATTAATATAGAATAAAACATCAATCTTTAAGCCTCCAAACCAATCTTTAAGCCAAGCGTACTTCTAAATAGAACAAACAAGAATTAAACCAAGCATATTACTTAATAAACCTGTAAACTTTTAAACCAACCTTTAAGCCAAACACATTACCAAATAGAATAAATAGAATCAGACAAAGCACATCACTTAATGAACCTTTAACCTGTGAACTGCTCTTTGAGCCAAGCCTACTACTAAACAGGAATTGAACCAAGCATACTACTTATTAGACCTGTAAACCTTTAACAACCTTTAAACCAAGAACATTACCAAATAGCATAAACAGAATCAAACCAAGCACATTATTTAATAAACTTTTAATCCTAATTTAAACACAGAAGTTATTGTTCACAACATCAAATAGGCATACCAACAGTACTGAACTACATTATAACTACACATAGAATACTTAATCACATCAAACTATAATTAATATAGACAGAAACTTAAATAAAGCAACAAACTAATAAATGGTTACCTTTTTAAAGTGGAACCGAAGCAAGGATGGACTTGGATGCCTTCTCTTGCTTCCCACAGCAAACTTAGCCACCAAATACCAAGCAACAGAAAAGAAATACAATTTTTAGAACTAGGGAAGACTTGAACTTTTCAGTTAAAGCTTAATAACACTGATGACACTCAAATCTTGAGCAAAAACTCAAAGTTCAAGCTTTTTTAAAAGTGTTCCAACTTGTTTTTTTCAGTGAAGGATGGGGTTCTATTTATAGAACCTCAGAACTTATCTTAAAACTAACAACAACGATGTGGGACTTGTGGATTTCTCACTAGTCTTCACATGAAACCAGCATACACGGCCCAGATTAAAAAAAAAACAAAAATCAACGGTTCCTTTCACTTTATACCACTGTAATCGATGAAAAATATAAAGAAATTTCAAGTTTGTACCTTAAAGGGTTGTTTGGCCGGATTTCATGGAGAAAAGGACGAAATCATTAATGCTTCATTCTCTCCTCTGATTTCCCCACATTATACGCTCAAAAAAGTGATGGAACACGATGAGGCGAGGCAGGGGGTGGGGTACAATGGTGGAGGCAGTGCTAGGGTTTTGCCCTACCCGCCTCCCCTTTCTCTCTTTTGCATATAAGACCCCTAGGGTCTGAAAATAAATGAGGGATGGGGGGATATAAGTATTCCACCTTTAAAAATACTTGATGGACTGGGTTTGGTCCAATCTGGACTGGGCTGGTCCTTTTTTTTTTTCTTTAAATGCATGGGCCTCCTTGTCATATATATATATATATATATATATATATATATATATATATATATATATATATATATACATACATAATGTATATTTGCATATACATAGTGTATATATATGTACGGAGGGTCGAGGATAAATGGCCGAAACTGAAAAATGCTAATTATTAACCAATTAGGACTTAATTAATTAAAACACAAATTGTTAAAACCATTTTACAGATATGGCCCCAATAACTAATCAAATTAATTACCAAGACGATTTAGTAATTAAACAACTATGCAAACACACATAATCAGAGCTTAAGGGGTAAAATGGTCAATTCTTCTTAATTACTCAAATTACCTTGGACAATAAATAGAATAAATTATTCATTAGTCTGATTTTTCTTGATTTAATTAAGTAAGTAAATAATTATTCAAAATTATTTTGTTTTTGATTAATTCCAATAAAATATTCTATAAATGTCATAAAATATCACTTAATTTTCACACAATTCATAATGTCCTAAAAATATCTTTATCAATTTAAAAGGATGAAATATTGTCCCAACTAATTTTTATAAAAATTATTTAGACCCTCTAAGATGCACAGCTTATTTTATTTGTCATCCAAAGACTCTGAGTAATTAAAATAAATTACGGGAGGTCAAAAATTAGATGTCAACAACTGCTCCTTTGGTGGTCGAGGATGGCGGGACCATCCCCAAGCAATGAAATTTGACTAACCCTAATTTTTGACGGACCCGAGTCATCTTACCCTTTAATTTCATGCAATTCACATACGCACCCGAACCCTGGCTTCTGGGTTTCCTACATATCTCGGGCTTATATGAGAATTCAGGCCACCTATAGTTCGACTCAATTAAAGACTTTTAAGTGATTTAGTAGAAAGGTCCTGAGACTCCCGGTGTTGTGACCACGGTTTCCCTGGACGGTGATTAGAGTGTGGTTGACTTCTGGTTTTGAGCCATCCTACATATCCCTGATCTCTGGGAATCAGGCCACATGTAATTTGACTCGCTGGAGAAGAATATGTCCCTTTTGCGGGAATACTTTTAGATTTCCCGGTGTGTATCCGACCGGTCGCAGTTTTTTAAGAAAATAAACAAATTGCGGCTAAGTATGAGATTGGATGGATTCTAAGTCCTGGTCGGAGAGCTTGACTCTCATAGGCACCCTATCTTGGCTGATTGCGTACGAAAAAGTTTCACGTTTGCTCTGCAATTGCCGGATACGGTTCGACAAAAGCCGGCTCCTTTTTGGAGGCTATGCACCTGCTTTCGAAATTCAATAATATTACAGATATTTTTCATGATATTTGTATGAATGGCCCTCTCGGCAGTTTGTATGAATGGCCCTCTTGGCAGTTTGTACGAATGGTCCTCTCGGCAGCAGGAAAATAAAGATGCAATAGCTCTCTTGGAAGTTTGTATGAATGGCCCTCTCGGTAGCAGGAAAATAAATGTGCAATGGCCCTCTTGGCAGTTTATATGAATGACCCTCTGGGCAGTTTGTATGAATGGCCCTCTCGGCAGTTTGTATGAATGGCCCTCTCGGCAGCTGGAAAATAAACGTGCAATGGCCCTCTTAGCAGTTTGTATGAATGGCCCTCTCGGCAGTAGGAAAATAAACGTACAAGGGCCCTCTTGACAGTTTGTATGAGTGGCCCTCTCGGCAGCAGAAAAATAAACGTGAAATGGCCCTCTTGGCAACAGAAAAGTAAGAATATGATGGGGGTGACAAATATGGCCCATTTGGCTAGATAATCTTTCTTTCGTCGGTAGTGTGGGCTTTGACCCTGGTGGTCGAATATGCCTCTTTGTCTTTGTCATGACCCTTTGGTCAGATATGTCTCTACGTTCATCCACTGTGACCCTTTTAATTGGGTATGCCTTTAGCCTCCATTAAGAGTGAGCCGGTTGACGATGGGTCTGCTGCCTTATTACAAACCTGCATCCACAAAAAAATTATGAGTTTTCTAAGAGGCCAATTAGTGTCGTTGTCCTCTCGTCCGGCGGCTCTTCTTGATGCTCGGTATATAGAGAGATGGTTTTATAGCATACTTATACTAATGGATATATTTTGAAAATCTAAATTAAAATTTATACAGTGTGTGTCGTTATATATATAAAAAAAAAATCTTTTTTCATGACATGTGTCTTTGAACCAGGACTTTCGACTCTTCCAGGAGGTACGATTGCTGATTCTCTGAACTGACAGGATTCTTGAGATCTTTTTCGAAAATTCAACCCTAATTTTTTGGATCTGTTTTGAACGACCCTTGATTTGTCTTTTTATCCAGGAATTATTGAGGTTCCCTAAAAAATTCTGCCCCAGTGTATGGCTTTGTTTTGCCGTTTTCTTTGTCGATTGTTTCTGGTAGGAATTTTTTAGGCTCTCTCAAAAATTCTGCCCCAGTGTAGGGTTGATGCTGGCTGATTGTTGTGTCAGTCCTTGTAGCTTGATCTTGTTGATTTCCCCTACTTTATTGTCTCTGAGGTTTTCCTAAGGGTTTCTTGGGTTTTTCTGTTATGACAACCGAGCTCGAAAGCGCCTACGTATCTTGTCACAGCAGAAATTCAGGTCGAACGTAGTTCGGAAACAAAGTAACTGAGTTTTGGTTTTTCCTAATAAGGTTACTGAGTCCGATATAGGGTGCCTACGTATCCCCTTTGTGGGGAAGTCAGGTCATTGCGTAGTTCATTACATTGTTGATTTATTTTTCCTGATCTATTACAAGATACGATTACAAGCAAAAGATATGATTACATGGAAATAATGTTGCGATTGCAAGCAAATGGAATCCTAAATGTAATATCTCTTGAGCGCGTCTGCGTTGATGGCTTTGGGCCACTCTTGTCTATCCATTTCAGCTAGGACTATGGCTCCTTCTGATAGAACCTTTTGACCATGTATGGTCTTTGCCAGTTTGGTGCGAATTTTCCTTTGTATTCTTATTGGTGAATGAAGACTTGCTTGAGTCCGAGTTGTCCAATTTGAAAGAGTCGGGCTCTGAACCGCTTGTTGAAGGCTCGAGACATTCTTTGTCTGTACAGCTGTCCATAGCATACCGTCACCATTCTCTTTTCATCTATCGTGGCAAGCTGCTCGTAGCGATTTCTAACCCATTTCACATCATTTAACTCCGCCTCTTGGATGATTTTGAGTGAAGGGATCTCTACCTCTGTGGATATGACTGCCTTTGTACCATAGACAAGGAGGTACGGGGTTGCCCCGGTGGAAGTTCGGGTTGTCATTCGTCCCTGCCCCAACAAAGCAAAGGCAGCTGCTCGTGCCAATTCCTGTAGTTGTAGATCATTTTTCTCCGGATCTTCTTGATGTTTTTGTTGGCAGCCTCTACGGCTCAATTCATCTGCGGCCGATAGGCAGTGGAGTTCCTGTGGGTTATCTTGAATTGTTCGCAGATGTCCTTCATTAAATGGCTATTTAGATTGGCACCATTGTCTATGATGATGGATTCCAGTACCCCGAAGCGACATATCAGATTATTTTACAAAGTCAGCCATGATTTTCCTGGTTACTGACTTGTATGAAGTTGCTTCTACCCATTTGGTAAAATAGACGATGGCGACTAAGATGAAACAATGTCCCTTGGAGGACAGAGGCTCGATGGGTCCTATGACGTCCATTCCCCATGCCATGAATGGCCATGGCGAGCTCATCGCATGTAATTCTGTGGGAGGAACCTTGATCATGTCTCCATGGATCCGGCACTGATGGCACTTTTGTACGAATTTGCACGAATCATGTTCCATGGTCATCCAGTAATATCCTGTCCTCAGGATTTTCTTCGCGAGGATAAATCCATTCATGTGGGGTCCGCATGCCCCTGCGTGCACCTCTTTCTGCAATTTCGTAGTCTCTTCGGCATCTACGCACCTGAGTAACCGAAGGTCAGGTGTTCTTTTGTACAATACTTCTTTGTTCGAGAAGAAACCATTAGCTAACCTCCTAACGGTCTTCTTTTGATTTCTTTGAACTCTCCGAGGGGTACTTTCCCTTCTCTAGGTATGTCTTGATGTCGACATACCATGGTTAGCCATTTGGCTCAGCCTCGACGTGGGCGCAATGATCCAGTTCTTCTCTTAGTGTGATCTCCAGAGAGTCAATGTAAGCACTCTCGGGGTGCTGGATCATGGAGGCTATCATAACCAATGCGTCTGCAAACTCATTTTGGGCTCTCGGGGTATGCCTGAAATCGATATTCTTGAATCTCCCGCGCAATCTTTGCACTAGATTTATGTATAGGAGTATTTTATCATTTTTGTTTGCCCAATTCCCTTTCACTTGATTTATATGAGTAAATCGGAGTCCCCGATCACCAACAACTCTTATATGTTCATGTCCAATGCCATCCTGAGGCCGAGGACACATGTTTCACACTCCGCCATGTTGTTGGTACACCTGAAGTTGAGCTTTGCGGCCATCAGATAGTGTTATCTTGTTTCTGATATTAACACCGCCCCGATGCCTGACCCTTTATAATTGACTGCCCCATCGAAGAACAGTCTCCAACCTGAGTATGGTTATGTCACCTCTTCTTCCATAGCCATCACTTCCTCATACGGGAAAAAAGTCCATAAAGGTTCAAGCTCGTCATCGACGGGGCTTTCCGCCAGCAGGTCAGCTAGGGCTTGTCCTTTTATTGCCTTTTGTCCTACGTCTATGATGTCGAATTCACTTAGTAGCATTTACCATTTAGCCAACTTTCCCAAGAGCATGGGTTGCCGGAAAATGTATCTCAATGGATCCATTCTGGATATGAGGTGGGTGGTGAACATTGATAGGTAGTGCCTTAACTTTTGAGCGATCCAAGTCAGAGCACAACATGTCTTCTTTATGAGCGTATACCGCGCCTCGCGGGATGTGAATATCTAGTTCAAATAGTAAATGGCATATTGCTTTTTTCCCTTATTATCATGTTTGGCGAGCATATACCCGAAAGCATTTTATGATACTGACAGGTACAGTAAAAGAGGACTCCCTTGCCTGGGCGGCACCAAGACGGGAGGATAGGAAAGATATCTTTTGATTTTTTCAAATGGCTCTTGGCATTCCTCCGTCCAATTTGTGGGAGCATCTTTCTTGAGCAATTTAAGGATTGGCTTCATAATCACAGTTGACTGGGCTATGAATTGCCCAATGTAATTCAACCTTCCTAAGAAACTCATGACTTATTTCTTGTTCTTGGGCGGCGGCAATTCCTAAATTTCTTTGATTTGGTAGGATCCAGTTCAATGCCCCTGCGGCTGACTATGAATCCTAACAACTTTCCAGCGGGCACTCCAAATGCGCACTTTGCCTGGTTCAGCCTCAGATTGAACTTGCGAAGCCTGTCAAAGAACTTGCACAAGTACACGGTATGTTCTGAGCTTTCCTTTGATTTTATGATGACATCATCCACATAGACTTCGATCTCTCGATGCATCATATCATGGAACAAGGTAGTCATAGCTCTCATGTATGTAGCGCCTGCATTCTTAAGGCCAAACGACATTACCCTGTAATGGTAGACTCCCCAAGGGATGATAAAGGCTGTCTTCTCAACGTATTCTCCGTTCATGAGTATTTGATGGTATCTGGCGAAACAATCCACGAATGATTCCAACTCGTGCTTGGCGCAGTTGTCTATTAGATTGTGAATGTTCTGGAGAGGAAAGTTGTCCTTCGGACTGGCCTAGTTGAGATCTCGGTAGTCCACACAGATTCGAATCTTTCCGTCCTTCTTGGGTACGGGCACTATGTTGGCCACCCAAGTGGGGTAGGACGTCACTTCCACTATTCCAGACTTGATCTACTTTTCTACTTCATCCTTTATCCTGATACTCATGTCTGGCTTAAATGTTCGCATTTTTTGCTTGATCGAGACAAAGCCCTCCTTGATGGGAATATGTGGGCCACTATTTCAGTGCTCAATCCCGGCATATCTGCGTATGACCAGGCGAAGATGTCCACATATTCCTTCAACAGAGCTATGAGCAACAACAAGCCAACCAAAGATATTACGAATCAAGTCACCAAAGATATCAAGAATCAAATCAACAGAAATAGCAAACGGGAACAAGTCTACCAACAATAACAATATACTCGTTGTACACATATGCTAACTGATGTCATTGCTCAGTAGTCATGACCTGCAGGGGACCCATGGTGTCCATGTACCACTCGTTTCGGATACTCATCAGACCCGAGCCATAAATCCTCCGCTTCGAAAAGACCCTCGGACGCTGTCCACATCATGTACCACTCATTTTCGAAATGAACCTCGGACCGCGAGCTCATGATCTAGGTCACATCCTCACCCCGGTCAAATGTCCCTTTTCATATATATATATACATTAGTATTTCTTGTCCTCTTGTTTTCAATACTCGAATCATAATTTTGTATCACAATTTCACCGAGAAGATCATATTAACTTCTCACCACTACAACATCAAACTGTAGGTTCAACACAATGAATAATGGCACGAAGCCCACACAGTCACTCAATCAATTGCATATAGGAGTTCAACCACACACACATCATGTTTGAAGACTATACATGCTTTCTCCTATCGAATTCACAACACATATAATTAACTAATCAAAGTCTAACTTAAGTACACCGTAACCTACCTAAAACGTAAAGCTGGAACAATGCGAATCACTCCGCTACAGCTTTTCCCTTCCGTAAAGCCTCGGAACGCTCAAAGTCTAGAAATTACAATGATCAATGAGTCATACTTACTCTAGTCACAAAATCAATTCAAGAACACCCTTTCCTTTAGCCCCATTCCCATGGGTGAATGATTTCTAGGTGTAAAACAACCTAACAATGGCCTTAGTAACCACCAACCATCAATTTATAAGGCTATTTATTCAAGACATCAATTACAAGCAGTTTCCATGGTCAAGCTACCATTTTTATGAAACCCTAAGTCTCAATTCGCTTAGTTCAAGGCTCTAATGGTTCAATTCTTGATTAAAAAGAGTTAACCCAAGCCATTAGATGATAAACAAATGATAACAAACATAACCCATCAATTATAGCAGGTCTATTAGGTTCTAGGGTTACTATTACTAATTCACCATTGGAGACCCATAAAAGGGATGATAATCATGAGGATGATAACGTAATGATTGAAATGGATGGTTGAGACTTACCTCTCAAGAATATTCTTGCCCTAGCTTGGAAATTCGCCCTAGGTTCTTGTGGAGAACTGTTTTGGAGTTTTATGAATAAATAATTCGGAACTAAGTGTTTAAAACTCGAAATTCTGCTCCCGTCGACCGCTGCGGCGGTCAACTCACTGCTGCAGCGGTCTCGCTATAGCGGACCAAAAGGGAACTGACCTCCGCCATGGCGGGCCTGATCCCCCTATAGCGGCATCGCTATAGTGGTTCTTTGCCCGCCATAGCGGACACTGGGACACCGACCGACCTCTTATAGTGAAAAGCTGGCCGCTATAGCGGTCCCGCCATAGCGGTACTCATGGACCAGTGAGCTTGCTAATTTCACTGTTTTTCAACTGCACCAGCCAACATTTCATCCGAGGCCTCACAACCACAAACAAACATACACATAGACATAAAAATACCATACGAATTCACTCGTGGCCTTGAAATTCCCAACGGAGTTCTAATTTCCAACGACCCCCCCTCCCGATGGACTCAACACAATCAAATAATAATCACAAACAAGTCAAGCTTTCGGTTCTTAGACTTATACAATTGAGTTTCTATTAGCTCGTTCTACCCTAGGAAGGTTCTATTGGGTGGGGTGATCCTATATTTTCCATAACGACCAGGAGGGTTGTTACATAACCATCTGCATCAACACAAACCCCACACCATTGGAATCCACTTGTCCAAGGGTGTCCAGCCTCTCTTGGAAACTAACCAAGAATTCATAAGCATCAGCATGAGGATGTTCATCATAAGTCTGCGGCTTCATATTGTCAAACTTGTCCACCTCTTCTGCTCATCAATAGTCATAGTTGGCTGAACCGCTGGCCGTACAACAATACCCAGAAGAGTTATACCTGGAGTAACAGCACCTGCAACTGGGGCTTGAAAAGCCTGAGGAGCCACAATGGTGATTGGCTGATCTCCTAGAGTCCTGATACCTGCGTCTACCTGGCAACGAGTCTGTGCTCCTACCCGAGTCTGGGAGCCCCCAAAAAGAGCAGGTGTCATGCCTGCCTGAGACATCCAATCAAAGTAACTAAAAATTCGGGCCATGACATCCTAGGAAAACTCTGTAGCTGGGTGAACACGGGGAGCCTGACCCGATACCTCCACGGGTATCTCGCCCTCGACTTGGTCACCCTCTGGCTCGGGAAATGCATCACGAATAGGATCATGAGCGGCTGCATGCGCTCTAGCAACACGAGCCTCATCTCGGCCTTGATCTCTACCTCGTGTCAAACCTCCCCAAATGGATCAATGAGAGGGTACGGGAGCTGGTACTGGACCCTGACCACCTATTGCTACTAATCGTGTTCTCACCATCTATGAGAGAATGAAACAAAAAAGCCTTAGAACACATTAGAAGTAATTACGCACGATAAGGAATAAAAGACGAGTTTTTCTAAATTTCCTATAGCCTCCCAAAGATAAGTACGGAGTTCTTTCTCCCCATCCGCAAGACTCTAATAGACATGGTCCTTATATTGGTGAGATCAATTAACCTAGCGCTCTGATACCAATTTGTTATAACTCAATTTACCAAGTCGTGATGGCACTAGTCCCACCATACTAGTAAGCCAACACAAACCATTAACAGCCGAAACTATAAGGAAATACTAAAAGCGGAATTAAATCATACAAGTCAATTTCAAGTCTTAACAATCTTAAATAGAAATACTTAAAAGTTATTACAAATCTTCCCAGAATCTGATGTCACCAAACACAAGGACAACTAAGGAGTACAAATAGTCTGAAAATACATAAAGAGAACTGTATAGAATGAAGAAAGACAGAATGTAAATGATAGAGGAGAGTCCAAAGCCATCCAGAACCATGGTGCTCACCCCGTTCTCTTAGCAAAGGCTCTAGCGGGCATCCTGATAGTCACAAGCTCCACTAGTACTGGGGACCAAATCTGCACACAAAAAGGGTGCAGTAAGTGTAGCGTGAGTACAATAAACAACGAGTACTCAGAAGCATCGTTGACCGACCCTTTCTAGAATAGAGACGAGGCTTGGTTCACGATACCACAACCACACTAGTCTGTCATTAGTCCACAGTACAAGATATTGACATTAATAGCTAAACTCACATAACAGATATATTTCAAGATAAGACAGGTCAGATATCAATAATCACAATAATAATGTAAAGTATGGATGAATGAGATGCAAATACAATGCAAGGCCTGTTTCCACTTTCGGATATACACACGTTCGAATACAAACGAATCGTGACCCATGGGGGCTCATGAGGCACCAAGGTGTCATCATAGCATATCTCAATAACCTATCTCTTAGCTGACCGGACCCATTGGTCAACAGAACACACTAAAGCATCATCCCGCGTCCGAAACAAGATCCCATCGGACTCACAATCATACCCTCAAATTGTATGCATGAATACATAGAAAGTATGAAAATGGCATATATGAAAATGGCATACCACACGTCAAGAACAAGTATATAAGCATGAAATTCATCATTATGTTCTCAATATCATAAGCGCTTCACCTTTTACTTTCATTTCATTTCAACGAGGATATATAAGTGATATGCAGACAAATAGATATGACAGGAAATAATAATAAGAGGCATAAAGTAAATGCATCGGACCCCAATCATAGATCCAAAGGATCGTACTATTCTATTAGCTAGTGCCCAAAGCATGGCATTCAGACCAACTATACTATGGAAATTGCGCAAATACCCAAACATGATGACCGGTATCCGATACTGGTGCTCGTCACCTCACGAGTATCAAAACCCCCTTAATTATCCTGTAACCCTCTTATTAGATTTATTTTAGCCAACCACACGTTCAAGAAAGAGTGCAAGGTCTCAACTTGCCTGGAATGCCGAATATCGAATCACAATGCCCTCTTGCAAAGCCGAACAATCTCCGAATGATCAAAGTCTTGTCAAATGAGTATTATATGTTAGAATATGAGTCTATCAATACCTATATTGGTACATAATTCTAAATCCCCAAATTAAGCCCTAAAATTAGGATTCCGAACCCAAAAGGGAAAAACAGTAAATTGGACCTAGAATCATGATCCTCATGCTCAATATAACTCATATACCAAAAATCATCGGTAAATAATCACTAATTCATTCTTAATTATCAAAACGCCCCAATTCTTAGGCTGGGTTCCAAAACCCTTCCATTTTCTCTTTAATCCAAACATTCTAAGCATAGGAAATTCTTTGTAACAGCGGAACTTGGGCAGCTCATCAGATACTCGCTTCTGCGAGCCTCCTCTCACTGGAGCGCATCTGGAGGGGTAGAACCAATCTCACGCCTGTGCGCACACCAGAACCAGCAAAAATCTGGTTTTTGACTCTCACAACCCGAAATCCCGAGACTCTCCCCGATCCTCCCTGATACCAACAAAATATGCAAACAAATGTAAAAATGGGCTACGAACTCACTCGTGCAGTCAAAAATCCCAAAATAGGTCTCGTTGACCAAGTCAACCCTAAACGGGCAAAAACTAACTTTTTAACCAAATGACCAAAATACCTTCAAAACCCTCGGGAACTGAACCAAACACTCAAACAACCTATATTCGATGTTCTGAAGCTAATGGAACTAACAAAATTTCCAAAATGACATAAATATCCCAGGTGATGCCTAAAGTCAACCTAACACTTAAAGATTCTTCAACTTAGTAACTTTCCAACTTAAGATATTTTGGCTATCTCGGGAGTTGTGCCAACCGCACCCACTAACAACAATAAAAAAACAAGCAAACAAGTAGGTTCACAAGGGAAAAATAGGCAAAAACGAGAAAACAACAAAAATGACCTTGTGGGCCGTTATAGGTTTGGGGGCATCTTTGGGTTAAATAGACCTCGGTTGGAAATTCCGAGAGAACGGGTGGATTTGTAATGCATTTTTATGTGTGTAGGTATATTATGATTTGTTTCGGGAAGTTTCGGATATGTTCAGGGGCCAAATCAAGTTTTTAAAGACACGAGATTTTTTGGTTTTGGTGCCAGGAATTTTACCCTTCACGTTCGCATGAGGCTTCTCGTGTTCGCGAAGGGGGTGGCCTTTGCGTTTGAAAAGAGGAAAGTTGGATCAGGTCAGATCCTTCTTCGCGTTAGCAAGCAAGGCCCGCGTCTGTAAAGAAGGAATGTGTTGAATAGATATTTAAACCCCAACTTCTGGATTTGAACTCATAACCTCATTTCTTCATCTCTAAGGCTCGGTTTTGGGAGAAAATAAGTGCTAAGTAGAAGAAACATTGTTGTGGTAATATTCTAATATCTTTCTAGTCTTATTTACATGATTGCATCACTAGTTTCCTCTTCTAATCCATGAAATCATTTCGTAAATTAAGGGTTTCTATAAATTGGGGTTTTTACTTCAATCTTGTAATTGAAGGTCAAATTGTGGATAGTTTTTCATGAGATTTAGGTTGTGAACTATCTAAACTATGGGTAAAATAAATTTTCTTAGAATTTCCAGCTTTACCCTTAGGCTCGGTAAAGGTTTTTTTGGGTTCTTTGAAAGCATGGCAATATGGGTGTTGATGAGTTTGTATGACCGTGTATAACACCAAATTGACCTTGTTGAGTCTAATTTCATACTAAATGCCCCTTTTACTTTTTAGGCCTTAGGGTTTAGAATGTGAGGTTTTGGGTTAATCTTTCAAGCTCAAATTTTTGTATTTATTATTTAGTAGTCGTGGGTCTATATTTTAATGTAGAAAGTTGTGATTGTTAGACTTCAATCATTCTGACAAGCTTCGAAAAGGGTAGGCTTAGGTGGAGTAGTTCGTGGAACCTATTATGTATTCGAGATAGGTTACGACTTACTTTAGTTAGACTTTGATTAGTAAAAAGGCATACATGCATAGAATTGATGAGAGACAACATGAGTAGGTCTTTGGAAATGATGTTAGGATGGATTTACTTTTAGTTTGGTTTCATTTCTGAGTATGTGGGCTTGTTGCCATTATTTTATGCATTGTGATTATGGTGTACTTGTGATGATTGGTAGTGTGTTGGTATGAAAGATTTACTTTGGCGTTCGACTAGTTTGTTGATTTTATTTCCATGGTTGAGTTGATGCTATAAGTGCTAATATGGCTTATAGGATTGAGAGTTCTATTGGTATTGATTTCATCTATTTAGAATTGTTGCATTCATTCAATCATACATGATGGAAATGGTTTGGAAATGATTGATAGAAGACTTTGGACAAATATGAAAGGAAATGTGGCACGTTGGAGGAAAGTATGATATATAGCTCGAGTCTGAGGCTAGTTTCGGGCGGATGGCATATGACTAGTGTCTGAAGTTTGTTCCGAAAAGAGTGGTACATGGACATGGGTCCCTCACCGGTCAAGACTGCTGAGACATCCAGGATTCCATCCGAAGCATGTTTGTACATGTTATGTTATTGGCCATTGCATTGCATTGACATTAATCTCATTGTATTGCATACATTATCATCACATTCTACATCTATTGATCGGATTTGTGGTTGTACTTGTGTGTGGTTATTCAATGGATGGTAGGAGACTTGGCAGACATTGTGTTTAGGTGCTTCATCATAAGCCATGATTCGGCTAGTGATTATTTATGAATTGTTTAACGTTTGTGTCTGTCTGCTTATCTTGTCTGATTCTATTTTTGTATGCACGAGCTAGTCTTAGTTGGCCTATGATATCTACCAGTACGCATATTTGTACTGATATTATCTTGTTGCACCCCTTTTGAGTACAAATTGTGAGCCAAGACCTTCAGCCAGACCCCGTTTCTAGCCTTGAGGCTATATCTGCCAGGATCTGAGGGTGAACTACTTTACAACCGTGCAACCCTGGAGATCCTTCTTTATTTTGTCTATGATTCTTCCTTTAGACATTGTGATTTGTATTTTAGAATATGTATTACTTCTCGGCATATTTGGTTAGTTGTTCTTCTACGGTGACTTTTAGTTTTTCTGGGTTTGTATTATGACCGATATTTCACACTTATTGTTACTTATGACATTGACTTAGATTGTCTATTGTGTTTGTTATTATTGTATAAATTTTGGAAATTGATTAAGGAATTGGTTAAGGGAATGGTTCGCCCACCAGAGGGGTTAGAGTGGATGCCATCACGACTATGCTAGTTGGGTTATGAAAAATTGGTATCAGAGCCCTTGGTTCACCGATCTCACTTTACAAGAACATGTTTGGTAGAGTCTTGCGGATTGGTACGGAGACGTCTGCACTTATCTTCGAGAGGCTATGGGACACTAGGAAAATTTCAATTCCTTATTTCTTTCGTGCTACTTGATTCAAACAGGTATCTAGTGGGTTCAAATTGGTATCTGACTTTTTTTTCCATTCTCTAATAGATAGTGATTCATGCTACAGAAGTAGTGGATGAGGTACTAGCGTTGGCTGCTAGGGCCACAGCACGTGGTAAAGGTCAGGCTAGAGGTCGTGAATGCGGTAGAGGGGTAGCACCGGCTAGGGGAAAGGCACCTGTGGCTGGTCAGGCCCGTGCTAGATCAGTCTCTCCTAAGCCACTGGTAGGTCATCATGATGAGAAGGAAAAGTTGGGACCAGCACCAGCTCAGCCCGATATTATAGATCTCCAGTGTTATCCGATGCTTTAGTTCGTGTGTTGAACCTGTTTGAGGGTTTGACTCAGGCAGGTGTGTTACCGGCTACACCAGACGGTCAGGGGTTGAGGTTAGATACAGTTACGATAGGTTGCGTGCTCGTGGGTGCAACCTGTTACGGTGTGGCTCCACGTATGGATGCAATTCCGAGGCCAAATGTTTTCCCTAGACTAGTGGCAGGCCTGGTAATGACTTGTGAGAAGCATGATCTGTTTTAGAGGTTTGCCAAGTTGAAGCCTCTCATCTTCTATGGCACCCAGGGGGAGGATGCCTATGAGTTTATCACTGACTGTCACGAGAAGCCCCACAAGATGTGGGAGGTAGAGAGGCATGGGGTTGGGTTTGTGACCTTTTAGTTATTGGGTGATATCAAGTTATAGTGGATAGTGTATGTGGAGTGTAGAACAGCTGGGTTGCCTCCGTTGACATAAACTCAGTTTTACCAGATCTCTTTAGAGAAGTACATTCCACGTACTTTGAGAGATAGGAGGCGTGATGAGTTCAGTCACATTGAGTAGAGAAGTTCTTCAGTTGCAGAGTATGAGGCCCGTTCTCACTCTTTATCCAGATATGCTCTATATTTGTTGTCTATCGAGGAGGAGAGACTTAGGAGGTTCATCAAGGGGTTGAACACTCAGTTGAAGTTATCAGGACATCAGCTAGTATCTTTAGAGTCTTCGTTCCGGGATGTAGAGGATCATGTCACCACAGTTGAGTCAATAAAGCAGGATGGCTCTAGGGACCCGTAAGGGCGACAACTTCAGTGGTTTATTCTCAAAGTAAGGAGGTCGAATAGCCGCAGTTCCTAGGTTTATTCGATGCTTTGATTCGGTGGGCTATGCTGCACATCATTGAAGGGTCTTCAGGGATTAGTCATTATTCTTTAGGGCCTAGTCATTATTCTTCAGGGTAGCCAGTGAGTTTGTATTCTCGATTTTCTGAGTGTGATGGGTATTCGTGGTTTTCGACACGTTCGGTGGCCCACATCTTGGACCGGGGGATGTTTCAAGTGTGGAGATCCAAGGCATATCAAGAAGCACTGTCCCCGACTTACTCAGAGTGGTCAGAGTGCTCAATATCAGACTCTCAGGGCTCTAGTTTCATCTTTTAGAGGAGGAGGATCATATGGTAGAGGCGGTGGACAGCCTGGTAGAGGTGTTCCCCAGTTTAGTAAAGGGAGATCTCAACCCAGCAGGGGTGGACATCAGCCCGGTAGGGGCAGAGCTCAGTCGAGTCAGAGTGGTCGTGAAGGTTTGCAGGCTAGTGGCGGACAGGTTAATTGCTATGCTTTTCCTGACAGGCCAGAGGCCGAGTCTTCCAATACAGTTATCATAGGTAATATTTCTATCTATCACCGGATGGCTTCAATGTTGTTCAACTCAAGTTCTACCTTCTCTTATGTGTCTACATACTTCTCTATGGTTTTGGATATGATTTGTGATCTACTTGACGTGCCTATTCATGTATTTACTCCGATTGGAGGTTCGGTTGTAGTAGATCGATTCTATCGGTCTTTTACAGTTAGGTTTATGGGTTATGGTACGTGGGTAGACTTGGTAATTCTCGATATAGTAGATTTCGATGTTATTTTGGGTATGAGTTAGTTGACTCCCTATCATATGATCTTGGACTGTAATGCTAAGACAGTCACCCTAGCTATGCCGGGTGTTCCTAAACTTGAGTAGAAGGGTACTCCTAGTCCCTCCCCGAAGAAGATCATTTCATTCTTTTGAGCCAGGAAGCTAGCAGATAGAGGGTGTTTGGCCTACTAGGACTATATTCGTGACACCAGTGCTGACACTCGATCACTTGAGTTTGTTCCTGTAGTGAGTGAGTTCGTAGAGGTATTCCCTGCGGACTTGCCTGGTATGCCACCTGACCGTAATATTGATTTCTGTATTGATTTGGAGCCAAGGTCTCATCCATTTCTATTTCGCCATATCAAATGGCGCAAGATGAGTTGAGAGAGTTAAAGGAACAGTTGCAGGATATTCTTCGTAAGGGATTCATTAGATCGAGTGTCTCCCCTTGGGGCACTCGATCAAGGCCGAGGATATTCCGAAGACTGCTTTTAGGACTCATTATGGTCATTACGAGTTCGTTGTTATGTCATTTGGGCTTACCAACGCCCTAGTAGCTTTTATGAACTTGATGAATGGCATTTTCAAGCCATAATTGAATTCTTTTGTCATAGTGTTCATTAATGATATTCTGGTACATTCGTGCAACAAAGAGGATTATGAGAAGCACTAGAGGATTGTTTTTGGTTTGTTGAGGGAAAAAGAGCTCTATGCGAAATATTCTATGCGCGAGTTTTGGCTTGACTCAATAGCATTCTTGGGGCACATTGTGTCTAAGGATGGGATTATGGTAGATCCCAAGAAGATTGAGGCAGTTCGAGATTGGGCTAGGACTACTTCGGCGACCGAGATTAGCAGTTTTGTGGGTCTTGCCAATTATTACCATCGGTTCGTGAAAGGTTTTTCTTCGATAGCATCCTATTTGACTCGTGCTACTCAGAAGAATGTTCCCTTCCAGAGGTCCGATGA
Source organism: Lycium ferocissimum (assembly GCF_029784015.1). Lineage (NCBI taxonomy): Eukaryota > Viridiplantae > Streptophyta > Magnoliopsida > Solanales > Solanaceae > Lycium > Lycium ferocissimum. Next base: position 7,019,619 of record NC_081351.1, read on the forward strand.
TTGTGAAGAGAGCTTCCAAAAGCTCAAGATCTTGTTGACTTCAGCTCCTATTCTATCTCTACTAGTTGAGGGGAAGGATTTCACCGTGTACTGTGACGCGTTGCGTATTGGTTTGGGTTGTATTTTGATGAAGAAGGGTAAGGTTATTGCCTATGCTTCGAGGCGATTGAAACTTCATGAGAAGAACTACCCCACCCATGACTTGGAGTTGGTGGCGGTGGTTTTTGCTTTGAAGATATAGAGGCACTATTTGTATGGAGTCTATTGTGAGGTCTTAATTGATCACCGCAGCCTTCAGCATATGTTCAGCCAGAGGGATTTGAACTCCAGACAGCGTAGGTGGATGAAGTTGCTTAAATATTATAATTTGACTTTTTTGTATCATCCGAGAAAGGCCAATATGGTGGCCGATGCCCTGAGCCAAAAGGCTGTGATTATGGGCAGTTTGGTTATATTGGTATCTGATGAGAGGCCTTTGGCTAAGGATGTTCAGTCTTTGGCCAATGGGTTGGTGATACTTGATATCTCAGATTCTGGTAGAGTGTTGGCTTATGTTGAGGCGAGATCGTCTTTTCTGGATCAGATTAGGGCAAAGCAGTTTGACGATGCTAAACTTGTGCAAAATTCTTGTTAAAGTGTTAAGTGGAGAGGCCAAGGAAGCCATTCTGGATAGTGAGGGGACTCTGAGGATCAAGGTTCGTGTTTGTGCTCTTCGAGTTGATGGGTTAACCAACTTGATTATAGAAAAAGCTCATAGTTCTAGATCTTATATTCATCCTGGTGCTACCAAGATGTATCGTGATTCTATTCATCCTGGTGCTACCAAGATGTATCGTGATTACAGACAGTACTATTGGTGGGTAGGATGAAACGTGATATTATTGAGTTCGTTTCTCAGTGTCTGAATTGCTAGGAGGTCAAGTACGAGCACCAGAGGCCGGGGGTACTCTTCAGAGAATGCTTATTCATGAGTGGAAGTAGGAAAGGATTGCCATGGATTTTGTTGTTGGTCTTCCGAAGACCTTAGGCAAGTATGATTTGATTTGGGTTATTATTGACGGAGTTGACTAGAGTCTACTTTCATTTCATACATTCAGATTATCTACACCGGCAGAAGTTGGCCAAGATCTATATCCGTGAAGTAGTTCAATTGCATGGGGTGCCCATCTCCATTATCTTTGTTAGAGGCACTCAGTTTACGTCCCACTTCTGGAGGACTTTACAGGCCGAGTTAGGGACTCGATTGGATCTCAGTACAACTTTCACACCCAGACAAATGGTCAGTTTGAGCGGACGATTCAGGTTCTAAAGTATATGCTCTGAGCCTGTGTGATCGACTATGGTGGTCATTGGGACCAGTTCTTACCTTTGGAAGAGTTTGCGTACAACAACAACTATCATTTGAATATAGACATGGCTCCATCGAGGCATTTTATGGGAGGAGATGCCGATCTCCGGTTGGCTGGTTTGATGCATTTGAGGTTAGACCTTGGGGCACCGATCTTTTAAGAGGTTCATTTGATAAGGTGAAGGCGATTCAGGGCAAACTTCTAGCGACTCAGAGTAGACAAAAGGAGTATGCGGACCGGAAAGTCCGAGATATTGAGTTCATGGTTAGAGAGCAGGTTCTGTGAAAGGTCCCGCCCATGAAGGGTGTGACAAGGTTTGGGAAGAAGGGCAAGCTCAGTCCTAGGTTCATTGGTCCATTTGAGATCCTTAGTTATGTGGAAGAGGTAGCCCATGATTTGGCATACCTCCAGGGTTGTCGGGTGTCCATCCGCTGTTTCATGTGTCTATGCTGAAAAAATATCATTCGGACGGTTCTTATATCATTCAATGGAATTCGATTCTATTTGATCAGAATTTGTCTTATGAGAAGGAGCCGATATCCATTTTGGATAGAGAGGTTTGAAAGTTGAGATCGAAGGAAATAGCTTCAGTGAAGGTTCAGTAGAAACATCGTCCAGTCGAGAAGGCTACATGGGAGACCGAGTCTGATATGCGAAGTAGATATCCCAGCTTTTCACCATATCAAGTACCTTTCCTTCATTTCTTCCCTTATCCGTTCGTGGACGATCGGTAGTTTAATTGGTATTTGATATAACGACCCATTCAGTCGCTATGGGTGTTTTGACCATTTTACCCCTATTGATTCCATTCCTTAGGTTATCGGGCGATTCTAGCAAAAATTGGAAGAATTAGAACCTTTAAGAGGAGACGTTTGACCACAAGTTGAATTTTGGGAAAACAGACCTTTTTCAGAATTTCATCGATTCCGAGAGGTTCGGTGGGTCATTTTGATACAACCCAATTTCACTAAATCGTATAGGCACCTACCTTTCCACCTCGATAGGTGAACCCTTAACTTAACATTCATAATTTATAGAAATTAGCAGAAGAAAGAAAAATAACGTAAGTCTCACTCTATATAATATAAATAAGTGCGGAAGTAAATGAAATCCACCCCAGTATCTGGTCTTGTCATACAAGAGCATCTAAACCAAATACTTATGAGTAATAATACGTAAATAGTCTCAGAATCATGTATCAGAATGGAAGCAATACATAATAATAGGAAGAGTCTTCGAGCAGCGAACGTCATCATGCTCACCCTGAGGAGACTCAAATCAGCAATCCTCGAATATCAACCACGAAGGGTAGAAAAATATCCAACCTGGTACTCTGCTGTTATACCTCGTATGTTGTACATTGGGATAATCCGAGCTAACCACGATAAGTTAAGGACAAGACTATTCCGGGATATGAGGTAGCGACTTTTGACCTCCGATATTGTTTTAAGGCATAAGTTGCTTATAATTTTATTGGATGGAAATATCAAGGAAATTAAGTTTGTCGAAAAATTTGGAACAGGATTTTGAGTCAACTTTGGAGGAGCATATCTCCATGTGTATTAAGAGTTTTAAGGTGTTTGAAAATCCTAAATCATCAAGTTCGTCAAGTCTATAGCAACAAAACCCCAATGGGAAATAGTAGAATTATAGACGTTACAAACCGAATCGTCCGTAAAGATTTCAAGATATCCCATCGCCACATATCGTACAACAAGTCAAACGACGTTGGCAGTTTTTTTTAAAGGGACAAAAACCTCATTTTTTTCAAGCAAAACATCCAGTAAAATTCAGCTCCCAAAAGCCTCTCAAATATTACATAGAATGGGATTTTGAGCAAGAATTCAAGTTCCGGAGTACTAATCGAAGACCGGACAACTTGTAGTCGCGATTTTCACATCGTTTTGTGTTGGAGTTGGCTTGGAAATAAAGTAAATATTGAATACTTTTCTACCTTGGTAAATAAAAGGTATGAATCTCTTTCTATTTCGTGCTAATATCGATTTATTTACGGAGAAGGAGTTGTTAAATTGTGTAAATTAATTTTGTTGATGTTGGCCGTGTATGGGCTGATTTGCGTGAGGCCATGTTGAACTAATTTGATGTAGTATTTTGGTTGTTGTCGTTGTTAATTCTATATTGAAAAAATGCAAGGTTAATGATTCAAATGGATGTTGTATGGTTATGGACTCGATTTGGAAGTTAGTGTGTCTTTAATGTAATTTTTTGTATGTATGAGAACGGCATTTTTAATGTGTGAATTAGTGGCATAAATTTATGAATTTGGAGGAAAAGAATGTGTGTTGGATTATTCTCGGGTTTGGAGGGGAACTCTCATCTTGGAGTGATATTTGGGTTATTTGGAAAATTGGTGAATTGTTTAAGGCGTCTCTTGATTATGGTTTGAATGGTTTTGGATTAGTAATCGAATGTATAAACGTCGATATTGGTTGGAATGTAAGTAATGAAAGTGAGTATATTGGAATATTGTGAATGTTGTTGAAATTGTGTAAAAAGAGCTACTAATGTTAAACTGCATTTAGAATTGATTATTGATGTTGTTGGTTTGATTGTTGGTATTGTTGTTGAAGATTTAAAAATCTCGGGGATGTTGATTTTACGGGGGAAATGCGCCCAAATTTCGTAAAAATTAAGTACTAGTCGAATTGAAGTTTTAAGAATCTACGCGCTAATGCTTGATACCAAATGATGTTATTGTAGATTTTGAGAATCAAGACGTAAGTTTGGATTAATTTAGGGCAATATGTAAAGCATAACTTTTCTTTCTTTGGCATGTCCTAATGTAAGTCCGAGTCTCGGGGAACTTCATTCTTAAGATCCGAGCACGTATACGATTCTTATTTACTTCTTAATGTTAACGTCCTTAATATGGTCAACTTATGGTTCTTAAGTCCTTTGTACAATCGATTTCAAATTTTGCATAAAGAATGTTGTTTGTAAAGGATTCTATAACTATGAACAATCGTAACTTTCATAGACGAGCTCGGATCGCTTCGGAACGTTCGTGGGAGATCGTACAATGAATAAGGTCTCCAACTTTCATAGATGAACCCGGATTGGTTTGATATCGTCCGTGGGCCCCGAGACTTTCCCTTGTGTAGTACAAATGACTTTTGAAAGAATTTGGCGATTATTGTCTTAACCCTCGAGCGTTAGTTACTTACTTCCCTATCGGGTTTGTAATAACGATTATGCCCATAACTTCCATAAGCTATTTCCTATGGTTTGATACATGTCTACGAAAAGTTCGATTTGATATGTTCTCGAACGATACGAAAGAAATTTGATTTGACTATCGTTTTGATTCCTAAACGATGACTCGTTTTGGATATTTTGTTGAGTCTTTGAAAGTGTTTTAACGTATATAGTTGCTCACGCCACTATCGTGCATCCGGTTGTTACATCCTTCACCGAGTCCCGGCCGGTTATATATCGCGCGCACTATGTTATTTTCCGGTGTGAAGGTCAAGTTACGGTTCACCGAGCTCTCGCAGAGGGCCGGGTTCCATTTATATTGGTGGCGTCGTGTTATGGCGTTATGGTAGGCTATGATGTGTTATGGGGATATGTCGGGGTACGGAGATATGAAATTCGGTGTGATGGCGTGGCGCTCAACGGCAAGCGACCACCGTTCTAGAGAGCCCTATGCATGATTTGTATTTTATGAGTAAGCATTTTGATATTTTGAATATTGCATTTACTTTCCGTACTTCGGCTCGATTATGACCTTGTTTACTATATTTCATGCTTTGCATACTCAAGACATAATCGACCCCTTTCTTCTGGGTCGCGTTTCATGCGCGTGTGTACGTACATTTATTTGGAGGATCCTCAGCCTTAGATTCCCGTTACCGTTGGAGCGCTCCCTTGTTCTCGTGAGCCTATACTTTGAAAACCATTGTATATATGCATATGTTTGTTCAATCAAATACGGCGCCCGTCCCGTCATATGATTCTGTTATGCTCCTTAAAGGTCTGTAGACATATATGTGTGGGTTATGGGTATTCACTCTTCAGTCGTGTCTGTGTAATTTGTGATTTGGACGTCCCCCTATACTATGATAGCCTCATCGACTTATTTGTGATATTATCTGTCGGATTATGATAACGATATGTATATCTGTACATTGTGACATCTTTGGGGCGACGTTCCACTTTTCCGTAAATATTTGTAATTTGTACAATAAGCTACTGTACGCTATTTCGGGAAGCGGGTGTGTACGGGTGCCTAGATCGGGCACTAGTCGCGGCCTACGGGGTTGGGTCGTGACATCTGCATTCATAAAAGAATGCAGGAAGTGCATGTCAGTATAAACAACAAGTAGTGGTAGGCATCATAGGCCCACTAAGACTAGCTAACGTATATAAAGACAACAAAGCAAGATAAACATGTAAGACAACAAGGTACAAGTTAACACGAATCCGTATCCACATTACCAATCATCACCTAAGTTATAGCATCTAAACCCCATAGTACCAAATATCAGTCTAACCATTCCGAACCAGTATATCCCATTCATATCACAACAAGTCATCACCCATGTTATAGCAACTAAACCCAACGGTGCCAAGTCTTAGTATAATCATTCTGAACCAGTATATCACAATCATATCATAACCATATCATGGAAAACAAAGGGGTACAACGTAATGCAATAATGTGTGAATGATGAATGCAAAGCATATGCAGTCCTTGTACAACATGTCCCGGACGGAATACCTCCATATCTCAATGATCATGACCTATAGGGGACCCGCGAAGTCTATGTACCGCTCGTCCCGGCAACGACCTCAGCAATGAGAACTCTCTCAATCCCGCAAGAGACCTCAGGCATCGAGCACTTATTTGTTCCCCAAAAGAGACCTCAGGAAGCATACACTTATTCTGCTCCGGTAAATGAACTCGGATCGCGGACTCTCATCTCTCTTTTATGCTCTCCGGCAAAGACCTCGGAGGCTACACTCTCTCACTTATCATCATTAATACCATAAAAATGCAATATCAATGTATCATGGAAATGAGTATGAATACGGTGCAATGTAATATCAACAACCAATTCAATCCCAAACAGTACCACACATGGCACACAAGTAATATAAAATATAAGGCTACACAATAAGCCACAATAGAATCATAATTCTCATATCAATATCAATCAAGTAAAGTACCCACAATATCATAATCATGATATATCACTAATCACTAATATCCGATATTTCAATATAGCAATGGGTCAATAAGTAAATAGAACAAGATAAGTCAATAACACAACAGGGTGGCTAGCCCCCAAATCATTCAACAAGGCCAAACATAAGGCAATATCCAACCCAACTTCATACCCGAAGGTTTACATGCATTCTCCAACAATATCATCTAAACGTACGCTTCACTAATCAAAGTCTCACCATAAGGTAAACCGTAACTTACTTGGAAAGCCGAACAGCAAAGTCTCCAATAGTCAAACCTTGGTCTTTCCCTTCCTTTGAGCGTCGAGATAACAAAAGTCTAGCCATATCCAAATTACGAAATTAGAATCTAGAAGAAACATTATTCAAACCTTACTTCTATTCAAGACCCAAATCCCAACCTGTGGAATGGGGTTTATGAACTAGAAAGATGGAAAAAGGAATCTATAGGCCTTAACAAGAAATTCATGTTCTAGGTGATCAACTCCTATCAATTATAAGCTAGAACAACTAACAAATATCTTAAATTTGGATTCTAGGAAAAAAACCCAAATTTGGGTATAAACCCTAACTCCTAATTCCATAAATTAGCCTCTGATTAGGAAAACCATGCAATAATAGTTTCTAATCATCAAATCCATGCTTAATGAAGCTAACTCAAGCAATAAGTCAAGATTTAGTAGCCTAGAATGAAGAACCCACAAAACCCTCTTTTAATTCACCATTTTTTAAGGAAACTAGCATGCTTAATGGATTCCTAAGGTGATTAATGAAATAAGGAATGGAAAGGGTGGTGAAAGAACTTACCATAATAATTTTCTTTGAAGAACAAACTTGAATGCTCCCAAAAAGCTTTAAGTCTGAATGGTATTGAATGAAATAGTTAGGGCTTTTAACATTCATTAAATGAATCTAACTGCTAGTCACCTGCTTCCGTGCTCACATTAGCGCTTCCGCGGTCCCATGACTGCTTCTGCGGTCCTTCCCAAATACACAAGCCGCTACAACGACAGCGTAACCGCTCAAGAGGTACCACTACAATGTGTCGTCATAAGAAAACCGTAAACTCTCAAGTTTTCACTAATTCAACCCGAAATCCGACTATCACCCGAGACCATCTGCTCATAAACCATAGATGCAGACATACATAAAAACATTCTACGAACGCACTCGTGGACTTGGAATTCTTAACGGAGGTCTCGTTGACCATATCAACCCCCGATACCTCAAAACTAATTTCCCAACTCAAGTCCCAAAATGCACTCGAGTGCATTGGGAACTAAACCGAATATTCACACAAGTTCTAAGAGACCATCCGGACCTCTCGAAATGGACGGACTCCTGAAAAAGTCTGTTTACTTAAAAGTCAACTTTGAGTTAACTCTTTTTTGCTTTAAGCCCAAATTTCCCACAAAGTTGCCCAAATCATATCCAAAGACCTCAGGAAGTGTGTCAACAGTCCCATCAAGTCAAAAACAAGCTAACAAAGCTCAGGATGGGTGTTTTAAGATTGGCTGCCAGGGCAGGAAATTAACCCTGCGCAAATGCGCCAGAAGGTGGCGCGAACGCGCCACTTGCCAGCGCGAACGCGCGGAGTAAATTTGAAGTCGGTCCAGGCAGAACCTAGACCATTATAAAAAGGCGATCACCCTCATTTTTCAGCCAAGAAACACCCCAAATCCTCTCAAAACTTCTGCAGGTTTCCCAAACCTTCCCACACCCATTTTTAAGCCAAACCAGGTATAATTCCCAAATTTCGGTCCGGGTAGCGTATAGTTGTGGTTGCAAAATCATATAACGGCGTGCGGTGGCCTAAACTTAAGGTAGAGAAGTGAAGATACAGCGATATTAACGGGAGAAAGGTATGAATCTTCTTCTATTAATGTTAATTTTGGTTCCTTTACGGAGATAGAGCGGTAAATAGTTATAAAATGATTCTGTTGATGGAAGTATGGAACAAACACCATATGGGGTGTTTATGGATTATTCTGGGTGTTGAGAATATTGTGGTTGGTGCTAGTATTTGTTGTTGTTAGTTGCTGAATTGGGATTCAGGGTAGGCATATAAACAGGGGAGATGCTGCTCGATTTTCGGCAGGATATAAAATAATTTAATTTGAACACTTAGGAAAAGCGTGCAATGATAAGTCTAACGTTAGTGTAAATGCTCTCGAATGTAGCCTTACGATCTCAAACGGATAAACGTAACTAGTAGGAAGTCGAACAGGTATGTTAAGGCTCGTCCTTTTCTTTCAAAGACATGATTCCTATGGTATGATTCCATAAGTGTTTCCATAACCTCCTTGATTTCAAAAGCTAGAAGTTATGACTCTTAAAGCTTCTTATGATGTTAAAAATGAGAATGTTTTATGAGGGTCACGTGAGGATGATTTTATGCTTAAAAGTCTCAAGGATGATTTCAACGATGATACGAAAATGTTAAGCTATTTCATGATTTTCTCGATTTATTTCCTTGTTGTCGATCTCACCTTATAAATTGTTCCTCCAAGGTAGGATAGAGCGATAGTTTTTATTTGAACTCCTATGCATGCCAAGAGTATAATATATGTATATGGCTATTTTTTGACATTACAGAGTTTTATTACTTCATTTAGATTATGCACTGCACTTATTTTCATTCTTCATGCATAGATAAAGCACAGTTGACAAGGGGTGACGCTGTGACCTTTATTGTATATATATAAGGCACAGTTGACAGGGGGTGACGCTGTGACCTTTATTATATATATATATATGGCATAGTTGACAGGAGGTGACGCTGTGGCCTTTGTTGTGATGTGTATATATATGGCACAGTTGACGGGGGAGACGTTGTGGCCTTTGTTATGATATGTATATGTATGGTACAGTTGACAGCAGTGACGTTGTGGCCTTTGTTGTGATGTGTATATGTATGGCATAGATGGGGTGGGGGTGTGACGCCGTAGCCTTTGTTGTGATGTATATATATGGCACGCTTGACATGGGGTGCACGCCGTGGCCTTTTGTTGCGATGTGTATATGTATGGCACGCTTGACGGGGTGACGCCGTGGTAATACTGGCCGTGACGTGTTTTCTTTGATATAGCTGTACTGATGCATTTATGTTGCCCATTCATTGACATGTCTCAAATGTTTTTCGGGATTTCATTTGTATGTTGATTACATGCCTTACATACTCAGTACACTATTCGCACTAACCCCCTTTCTTCGGGGGCTGCGTTTCATGCCCGCAAGTACATACGCTCAACTTGGTTATCCTCCGGCTTGGGATTTCTACCTAGCTGGTTGGAGAGCTCCATTGTCCCAGAGCTTGAGCTGTTTTGGTACAAATCTTTTTACATAGACTTTGTCATACTCTTAGAGGTCTGTAGACATATGTGGGTTGTATATATGGTTAGTCAACTATACAGATGTAGTTCGTTTTGGATATTCCCGTGTATAGTGGCAGCCTTGTTGGCCTGCGTATTTTGTTATGTTTGGTTAACCGTGACTCCTCAGGAGACAGGTTCATTATGATATATAGCATTTTGAATCTACAGTATGCTTTACAGATTTCCAGATTGTGACTAGTATCAGTCTGATTATCCCTAACAGGTTTGTATACGAGTGTCCAACTCGGGCATTAGTCATGACCC
>NC_081351.1:7029913-7070013 GCF_029784015.1 Lycium ferocissimum
CTTTAAGAGGGAAATTGGACAAAGCCATGGTTCGATTGTAGCACAAGATTAATGTAATGTATCTTCGGTGGAGGAACGATGTAGTTAGATCTTCTTGTCTAAGTATATTTTGTATGTATTGAACGGACCAGGTAGAGATAAAATGTTTTTGTGCGAATATATAAAACAAATTCTCTAGTTCATTAAATGTACTTATACTGTTAATCTTGATATAATTATTATGATCAATGTGATTTGTTCATTATTTTGATTTATTAAAAGGTACGACTCAATTGCGGATTTATGTATTCCTGGTAAATTGGATAATGGCAAAATACATTTGTGAAACAATAATTAGTTGATGGAATCCATGTCTCAACTTTGAGATTGATGATACCCCTTCATGAATGCTTATAAGTCTCATGTGAAAACCCTGCAGGTGGATTTTGTATCCGTCACATGATATAAGTTAAGCGGAAATATAAAGGATTCAATTAGTCAATGAATTAAATTTTCAGTAATTTAATTTAATTGATTGATATCTGTAATCTTAACATGGGGAGTTAAATAAGATTTAATGAAAGATTTCGAAATTGAACTGAGGAGTGCAATTACGATTCTTTAGTGGAATAATTCGTAATTTATTATGGTAGGATTAATTTAGATATTTCGAATTAATTTCATAATAGGAAGCCTCGTTAATTAAAATATGTGGTCGCTGCTGTACCCGAATAATAAAGAATTAAATGGAATATTATTTCTCGGTGAAAAAAAAAAGACCCAACAGGTTTTGAAAAATGGGAAAACCCTAAACCCTGTAGTTATAAAATAGGGGTGTTATTCCATAAGGAGGCCAAGGGTTTTACAAGTTTCTACACTTTTTCCATAGAAATTCGCCACACGAATTTCACAAATTTTGGTATTATTCGGGTTACACAGTAGAAGACTGTGGAACTGAAGGATGACGATCTCGTGGATGGTGTGTGTTCGTGGTTGAAGATTCAATTTTTGATCGCGGTCACGCTTCAAGAGATAAGTATCAATTTTACGTTTGATTAATAACTTGATTATGTGTTGTCTATATTACATGCAAGTTCGATCCTGGCTATTGGTCTCCGCTGTTTATGCCTCCATTCCATCAGTACCAACACTTGAAACAGTTCATTTTTCTTATCAATGGAAATAAATCTTGATTTGGACGCACACGGGATACTCTTGTTCATTTCAACTTGGTTTTTTATGTATTTAATAACCGATCATTTTGGAACTGAATTACATGTTTATTTTCGTTGACTAGAAAGATGATACATGTTTTGCCGTACAAGAGTGGAGCAGAAGTGGTCTGTTGGCACAATATGTTTTAATAATCTCCTAATAATCAAATTATGATGGCGGGAGGTTAACGTTGAGTCTCAATCTAACTATATGTGCATAGATGTAGGCACGTCAGATATAAGTATATGCTTTTGCATTGCAGGATATGCTCATTGGGATATAGTTGAAGCTTTACCCTCTTGTGGCCAAGCTCGTGAGGCAAAAGGTGGAAGATATGGCAGCTTGCTTTCTGGAAATAATTTAACTGGTTTAGACCACAATCATAGACATGTTAATTTTTCAATAAGCATTATCATTATTTTTATAGCTTGCATAACCTAATTTGCTTTGTTTTATAATTGCTTGAACAGATTACAATAGTGAGAGTCAGCTACCACAAATAGAAAGCTTTGCAATTTAAGTCAGAAAGACATTGCACAACTCTTTGCTCCTCTACTTGCTGCTTTGCAAAACCTTATTCATTTAATTCTACAACTTTGAAGATATATTGGAAAAGAAGCTTCGTTGTTTTTAAGTATCCAACGCTGCTCATTGTTTAGAGGTAATCGACTTTGACTAGATTCCTTTCTGTAATTATTCTTTGCATTGCATTTTTCTGAAATTATACATTGTTCAACAATGGAGAAGCAAAGCTTGGATGTCAGATAAGAATTTGGAAAGAAAGATACTAGCTGGTTAGAGGCCTTTTCACACTTATCCAGTGTTTATTCTCAACTTGAAGGTACACATGATGAGTTTATAAAGTTATGCACTGTTGAAGCCGCGACTATTGAGCAAGAAGCTCATTTGATTGGAATTTCCTCAATTCAGGTAATATCTAATGCTCTCTTCGCTGATACTGACTGCTTTTAATATACTATCTTGGCAAAACATTCTAAAATATTTTAATCGTTCCTAACATTGTCCTATTTTTGCTTCTCTTGATCTTGCTAGGCTAATGACAACTGAAAGCCCTGCCCTAAATCCATTTTCCTTGCAATAGTTTTATCCAAGAAATTAACAAAGGGCTAATGTGAGAGAGAACATTTGAAAGCTGCCATAAAACCTTTTGTTATTATGTTTTCCTCAAGAACCCGTCTTCATGTTGTTGCTTGGAATTAGTGGATCCTTCTTTGGGTGGTGAAGGGGAAATTGGTGTGTTCAATAGGAGGTTTAAACAAAATAAAATTAATAAAGTTGAATTGTATGAAATGTTCGAAAGGACTTTTGGGTATTTTCTGGATTTGCCTTCCTCACAGTTGCTGACTTGAGGGGCGTATTCTTGATTTGCTCTGAGATGTGTTCTCCTAGCATGTATAGAGTTGAATGACCAACAGGAAAGACTTTTTCAGATAAGTCATGATATAAAGATGTTATAGGTTTAATCAAGGTGTGCAATTCCTTGCTTAAATGATAATTATGGTCGTCCTTGGAGAGAATTTGGAAAGTTCTCATGAAAATCCTAATAAAAGGGGAACTTTACTTATGCAACAGATGCTTCACCTGCAACACGGAAACACAAGATGTAGAGTATTTACTCATGCATTGCAGGACCACATGTTTGAACATTTTTTGCATGAAATGGGTAATTCTCAAATCCATATTCTAAATTGGCAAAAGACATAGATTGACCCCTAAACTATACCCGAAATCTCGATATCACACTCAAACTATTAAGGCGACCTATTACACACCTAAATATTTAAAAAGTGAATTTCTTTACCCCCTTATACACATATAACCAGTTGCATAAGGGGAAGTGTTACACACTCGCCCACCACATCAGTGCCAAGTCATCGCCACATCAGAAATCTTTTAAATTTTAATTTTGATATTTTTTCCTTATTATTCATTTAATTTTTCTTTTATTAAAATTATATTGACACTAATTAATCCCTAATTAACCGTTAAAATCCTCAAATATTTATATGTTCTTCATCAATAAACCATCCCACCACCACCACCACCATCAATTTCACCACCACCATCTCACCATTTCATCTTTTTAGTCTTACTTTTTCCCTATGAAGAACCAAACAAGTTTATTTTTTCTTTCCTTTTGGAATCCAAAATGAAGGAAATGGGGTTTTTCTTGCTCTGGGGTTTGAATGTGTTGCTGGGGTAGGGGGTGGGTGGTGGGGGACAGAACGAAGAGAAATGGGGTGTTCACATTTTTTTATTTTTTGAATTTCAAATTTTTAGAATTTGAAATGACGAAGAAGAAGAAGGGTGTGTGGGGTCGGGGGTGGGGGTGGCGTGAAGGTGGAGGAGAAAAGTGGGGTGATGTGGAGGTGGGAGGGGGGGGGTGTGAATCAGTTTTTATTAAAATTAAAATTTATTTTTACTTTAATTTTGACCTCACTCTCTTATTATTTAATCAAAATTCTTTTTTGTGCCACATTAGCTCTCATGGGGTAAAGAAATTCACTTTTTAAATGTTTAGGTGTATAATAGGTCGCCTTAATAGTTTGAGTGTGATATTGAGATTTCGGGTATAGTTTAGGGGTCAATCTATGTCTTTTGCCTTCTAAATTCTAATGCGAATTATCATAGAGAACAAGATCGCTATCAAAATATCAAAGATTTCTATCGAGCGTGTTTGTCCCCCTTGCATAGATTTACCGGATAATTAGCAAACAATTTCCTAAAATCCATTTGCTACCAGTAGTCCAGTACATTCTATTTTTGAGCTCACATTTTGCCATTGATTTGCAGTTTCAAAAAAATGTTTAGTTTGTAATAAGATCGATCCAAAAAAAAAATGAGAATATAAAATCTGTAATATGTCACACATGGTTCACATACACACAAGTAATCTTTCTCAACGTCATATTCAAATACATGTCTCTCCTTATTAACATCTCAAGAAATTCTATACCGTGTTACGATATACATATTCCTTGCTCCTTTAAAGACTCTTGGTGAAAACCAGTTTTTTGAGGTTCAGCGTGTGCTTTAGGTACGTGGCATTGACATCTCTTTCTGAAACGTGTGCTGTTAAGGACCATAAAATGCTGATTGAAAATGCAGGTTTGTTTTGGTGCATCGACTTCACTCTCACAAGCTTATACGGTCCATTAGAATCACTTGGTTAACATTCCGAAAATGATAAGCTTGTCAAGTCCTGATCTTAAAGGAAAAACATGCCAAATCTTACAGCTTTTGTTATATAGCAGTAGCACAGAACATGAGACAGCTATAAAGTTGGAGAAAGTATACAAAAGCTTTCGGACGACATGAAAATTAGCCGATTGTGCAGTGCTCATTCAGCAAAGTTGGTGTGTATTTTGATTTCCTTTCTGTTGAAATGTATTGATTTCAGATTTTCCTGATACCCTTTCAATTTGTTATAGGTGGAAACTACTAGATTTGGCATAACTCAAACATCTTGATCTTGAGAAGCACAAGATATCAATTTTGGGCTGTTCAAGAGTAAGAACTAGAGCTGTCAAGGTAAATTTGGATCACATCAATTCTATAAGTTATGGATTTTACCAACTTTTTTATTTCTTCTGGTAGATAGGCAAAGGCTTAATTTTTTTTTTTTTTTTTTTTGACATGGAACCCGCAGCCGCTACACTTAGGGTGTGCGCCTGGAGGTAAACTCCAAAGACTTGGCAATAGCTCGCAAACCACACAGACATAACCCGCACTAGGCAAGCCCCGCGCGACGAGCTCGCCCCTTATGACAGGCAAATTCACTGCTTTTGTTGTAGTTAGGGTTTGAACCCGAGACCTCCAGGTATAGGCTACGTCTCAACCAACTGAGCCACCCTTGCGGGTAGATAGGCAAAGGCTTATCTAAGAATGGTAAAGCCCAAAAACTTGCTTTACAACATTGGCTTGAAACTTCAAGTAAATTATTTATACTATCTTGATTTTGTCTTTGTTTGAAACATAGAATGTGTGTCGATTATGTATATCAATATTATGAAGAGCAAAAGAACCCCAACATATATAACGAGCAAATGAATAACAAAACCGGATTTCTTTCGTGTTCCTTTGTGTCTACCGTATTACAACAACAAGCCCAGTAGAATCCACCATGTGAAGTGCGGGAGGGTAGAGGAAAGTCTGAGACTAACCCCCACCTCGGCAAAGGTAGGGCAGCGGCTTTTGTTTTCGAGAAGGCACTCGGCGCAAGAGAGGTTTGTGTCTACCGTATTATTCAAGTAAACTTTTCTTATTATTTTTATTTTTATAATTCTTCGCGCAACGCGCGGGTACGAATACTAGTATACTATATACACAAAATCCTTCCTCCCTCCTAGATGGCATGTCATGTCACCGAAAATTATACTTTTTTATTAATAAGTTTACGCAATGAAAAAATTAGTTTACGCAATTTCCTGAGGCATCAATGCTTGTAGAATTAGTTTAGTGAAATTTTAATTGTATTTTCACTCCACGTCCTATTTTGAGCAGCCGTGTTGGTACACATGGAAACAGTGTTCAATACGAGATTTCTGACCTGGAGGCTGTTGTGATGAATTCTTGTGAACGGCTAAATAACTGCCATTATTTTTCTATCATATTGATGCCTCGCAGTTTGTTGATATTCAAAGATATTGTGTCCTCAGGTAAACCAGTTTACGCAATTTCCTCAGGCATCAATGCTTGTAAAATTAGTTTAGAAATTTTTTAATTGTATTTTCCCATTTTTATCCTTGTAAATAATAAAACAAAATAAATGTTTTATGATTTTATAAGAAAATATAGAGATTAGGGTGCATATCATTAAAAGAAAATAGCATAGGGTGCAAATCAAAACGGAGTATACGCTAAGGCTGCAAAATGCAAAAAATACAAAAATCGGGTATAAAAGTTACACTTCTTTGATGTTTTCTAACTAGGTTAAATAGGTATAAGACATGAGTTCGTTGGTTAAATTAGTTTAAATTTTGGTTGAGTTAAATGAATTTGATGAGTCAAATAAATTTATTATTAATACAATGAAATTTATGTGCATGACATATCAACTGGGAGATAAAGAGAGTTTTGTAGGGAATTTACTTTAAATTATGGATTGGAGGACCAAGAGATGGTTTTCAGGATTTAAACTAATTAAGTTACGGGTAAACCAATTTTGAAATACAATTTCAGTTTTGCCCTTGGGAGCTCGGGGTTACCTTTTTGGGTTCATTTTAGACTTGGAATTAAAGTATAGTACTATGGGTATCATTGAGTTCGTTTAAACTCGCAGATTATTGTTTAGACTATATTGGACCCGATTTTGCAATGAAATTATAGTTTTGACCTTCATGACTCGGGGTTGGCTTTTTGGGTGACTTTTTTGACCCGAAATATTAAGATAACAACATGGGTGTCTATGTACTAGCATGTTGGTGCAGAATTCATATTTGATAGATTTGGACCGTTCGAAGGCACTCTGGAAGGTGAAAGTTTGGATTTAATTGTTCAGGGCTCCTGCTCTGCTTCAAGGTAGGTTACGGTTTAACTTTTAGACTCCGACTGGAGGGCGTATATATTTTAAAAATACTGAAGGGCTATTGGGCGTGATAAGGGATCACACACTTGTGACTGTGATGAGCATTTGTGCGTATCGGTGTATTTGTACGGGTAATTAATGTAAAAGGAATGTGTTATGACGGGGAATGCATGTTTAGCCTACGAGCATTGGAGGTGGTGATAAATCCACTGATTTGGTATGAGTGTTGTTTATGTGAGCTATGATAGGCATGTTTGATTAATACTTGTGATTATTGATTCATTTTACCTTCATCAATCCACATCTCATCTAATTTATGAAAGAGGAATCATTCTTGATATTGAGGTTATATTATGTAATTGCAGGGTGTATGCATATTCATTTCATACTTTCATGATACTGTTGGCATATGATACCATGCATGCTGTATTCATTCATATTTTGTATACTTTATGGATGAGTTGTGAAAATGAGATATGATGAGGTCTTTTAAGGCCCGGATAGAGGTAAGAGAGATGTTCTCATAAGTCGGAATGAAAATGGTTTCAGATGGAGTGATGCGAATGGTAAAGAGCCGAATTGGCTAATTACAGGTAATAATAGCCGAATTGGGGCCTACCTTCTATAGCATTATTTCTTATCACATTCACTCTGTATTCATGATTTCATGTGGCATCTCATGCATATTACATTTGCATATATGGCTCGGTTGCACATTCACAATGAATTATATTATTGTTGGCTCGAGTTGCACGTCTGCAACAACTATGTGGACCTCGTCAATTCCCCGTGGTCATGACTGCTAGCATGTGTGTACCAGGATAGATATTGACCGGTGCATTTGATTCTACTATTCTTCCTATTTGATTACTTGCTTACCTCTTACCTTATATCAAACATGAGTTCTTGGACATACTAGGAGGTTTAGCTGTGTTAGTCCAATATGTGATGTGTATTCAGTCTTTATATTCCTTTACGGCTTGGGAAATTGGGTCGTGACATAAATATTGCATGGGTAAAGACTAAGAAGATGACAATTTTCTAATGGAAACAGACTAAAAATCACAAGACTTAACAATCAGGTAACTGAAAATAAGGATTGGTACGGAAAAGAGGTCGGCCCCCCTTCTTCTCATCATATTATAGGACCGCAGCTCTGTATGAGGCTCGTACTGCAGAGCAAGCGGAAGAAAACGTCAGGTCGCGCGTTAGTATTCCTGCAAGAAAGGGGATGCACTAAGGCGTAACAGTTTTTGCGCAGCTGGTACGTACGTTTTCTATTAAAAAACAATTTTGAGAAAAAAGAACGATCATCCCAATAATATTGTTGACTCGATCTGATTCAAGAATATCATTTTATTTAATTCAAGCAGAGGCAATTTTCATGCTCATTAACAAAAGTCAAGGCTACTCATTTCGCCGTATAGCTTTTTCCAAAGAGATGTGTTTACATATGTTACTCTCTCTGTCTCGAGTAACAAGTATAAAATGGATTAAAATTTTTAACGACGATGTTGTACATATAATAAATGAAGAAAGACACGTAATATATTTAACAAGTTTTTCGACAATTTTCCACGACCTTTTTGTCATGTTCATGAACCAAAGTCAAGGCGAATCATCATTGTATAGTTATTTTCAAAGAATGTGTTTAAACTTGACTATTTTATGTTACTCTCTTTGTATCGAGTAACAAGTATAAAATGATTTAAATTTTAACGATGATGGTGTATAAATAATAAATGAATTGAAATGTGTTTACACTTGACTATTTTATGTTACTCTCTTTGTATCGAGTAACAAGTATAAAATGATTTAAAATTTTAACGATGATAGTGTATAAATAATAAATGAAGAAAGACACGTAATATATTTAAAAAGTTTTTCATAATTTAGTTTGAAATTGTTAAATACATCGTAATATATTTAACAAGTTTTTCATAATTTAGTTTGACATTATTAAATACATTTTCATTCAATAATTATTAAATATATTTCACGATGTTTGTATCGCAAATTGTATACTCCATTTGGTCCTTAAAAAAAAAAAATTAAAAAAAATTCTTTCTGTGCTATGATCTCAATTCAATACTACTACTTTTTTCACTATATCATTCTCACCCCACATTTATTTGAGTAAGAATAAAGATAAAATTTATTAATTAATTATATCATAGTTATTTAGAATAAAAAATATTTTATACTAATTTTTAAGAACCACGATAACTAAAAAGAACAGGAACGAGTCGGTATGATATTTAAGTTGCATAAAAAAAGTCATTTGATGACTCCATGATTAATTTATTTTAATTTTAATTTATATGTAGATTTTTGTCACGACCCAAATGCCTGGTCATGATGGCACCTATGCGACCCAATCGGTGGCGAACCATCCCTGAGCAATCGAATCATTTATAAAGTAAAGCATAAGAGCTAAATACACTAGCAACATTATCCAACAGTCTTAATATGTATAAATAAAATGCGGAATATAACTTAGTCAAATAAAACCCAAAACCTGATCTAACTCGTACAAGAGCTTCTAATAGAAATGACAAGTCTTTGATATTACAAAAATAGAAACCTGCCTCGGAATAAAAAGGGACAGAATAACATTAAGAGAGAATCTAGGGCTGTTGGTCCAACTGTTTCTCATCCTAGAATCTGGAATAAGATAACCTCGGGACCAGCTACGAGACCGGAAACTGGAACAAGGGTCTGTATACCAAAAAAGTGCAGCAAGTCTAGTATGAGAACAAAACCACTAGTACTTTGTAGGTATCATAGGTTGACAATGAAGGAAACACACATAAAGTATATAAAGTTTGAAAACACACCGAATGGAGCAACAAAGCTAGAATTCCTTTAGTCTTAACCATTTAGTCACGCTTCGCCCAATCTGACAAGTAATCATAAAAATCACATAGCAAATGAAAGGAATCAGATTAATGAATGAATGCAATGGACTGGCCAATCTCATATCTGGTAAACACATGCTATATGCCATGCCTTACAGTCATGACTCATGGGGGACTCGCGAGGTTCATATACCTCTCAAATCCATCTGGCATTTATCCTCGGACTGGTGAGAACAATGTCATATCATGTCATGTCTTATCAACTCAACTCTAACCATTTTCCTTCGGGCTTTAACATCATTCCTACCTCTTTACCGGTCTCGTAGGACTATCTCGTATCTCATGCAAAGTCTCACTCCAATGAATATATACATGTATGCATAGGCAAGTACAACATGCATGGTAGCATATGCCAACAATGTCATGAAGTATGAAATGAGTGTGTGTACACCACAAAATTACATAATATCAACTCAATATCAAGAATGATTCTTATTTCATGATTTATACTAAATATGGAGTGGTGAATGCAAAATGAATCAATGCTCACACATATTAATCAAACATGTCTATCATAGCCCAAATAAGCAACAACCATACCAACTTAGTGGATTTATCACCACAATCAATCCCGTAGGCTCGACATGCTTTTCCCATTACAATAATCTACTTTGCATTAATTACCGGAACAAATACACCGGTACCCACCTAATTTTTCATCACAATCACTAATGTGGGGCCCCCTTTCACACCCAATATAAAAGAGTAAATCCTAACCTACCTCAGAGCCAAACAGGAGCCACGATCCCTCAAGTCAGAGCCTTTCCTTTTTGAAGTGTCTCTGAACGATCGAAGTCTATCAAATACGAATTCTGCATTAACACGTGAGTCCATAGATACCCATATTGCTATACTTCTAATCGGAATCCAAAAGCAAACCCGAAATTGTTAAACCCTAGGCCTAAGGGCAAAACTGAAAGTTTAGGTTAGAATTAGTTTACGTAGAGCCTAATTAGTCTAAATCAAGAAAATCATGCAAAACTAATCATGGATTGACCTCCAATTTATGAAAAATTCCCAATTTTAACCTAGGGCTAAAACCCCTAATTTTCGCACCTCAAATCATGATTTAGACTAGTAATTAAGGGTAGGATCAAAGAGATATAGACAAAATAAGGATTATTTCTTACCCCCAAGCTTCAACGAGTGAATCCCACTTGAAATTCCTCCAAACCGAGCTCTAGAACTTGAAATAAGTGAAAGTGAAGTCTAAAATCGAAGTTGGGGATTTATTGGGTTTATGTTTAGCAATATGCAAAGGTACGGAAATGCCCTCGCAGTGTGACGCCGCACCAGCGGAAACACTCACGCAAGTTCGAGATCTCATTAAAGACCCAAGGTTCACAGGTGCGGACTCACACGCGCAGGCGCCTAGCTGCGCATGCGACCTTCCTTCGATGGTGTGAAGTCCTGCCCCCTAAGCCCACTTTTGCACATGCAGCCACCTTTCGCAGGTGCGGTTGCGCAGGTGTGCTCCCACAAGCACAGGTGCGAAGACACTAGAACCAACAACTCTCAAACTCCCAAAACATTCGATCCATCACTCGAAACTCATTCGGAACCCCACGAACACGCGCCAAATATACAACTTGAGTATAAACGATGCTACAAACTTGGTTGCCTCAAAACACTGATCCAACATCATTAAGCGATGTTTTTCTACCAAAATACTCTTAACTTTGTCAAAAACCAAAACATAGCAACTAAACATCCAAAATCTTTTCAAACCCCTCAAGGCACGTACCAACTACTTAACTAAGTCAGGAATTACATTCCGACCTAACGGAACTATTCGAATTCCATTTCTGACACTTTTACTCAAAGATCAACTATTGGTCAAAGCTTTCCCAAAACCAAAACTTAAGAACTCAAAACCTAGGTTTTTCACTTTGATAGTAATCCAATTGCCTTGATAATCGTACCAACTATCCCCGTAAGCCAAATACACTAAAATAATGCTAAGGGAAGGGTCGTTTAGGCAAAAAGAGTAAAATCAACTAAACGACTTAACGAGTCATTAGATCGTCCATCACTAAAAAACACATCCGTCCTCGAACGTAAAGAGAAAGAAAGTACCTGAATTTATGAAAAGTCAGGGATATTTGCTCCATATGTCCGACTCGGTCTCCCAATTAGCCTCCTCCACCAGATGATGCTTCCATTTAACCTTCACTGAAGCTATTTCTTTGGATCAATTTTCGAATCTGCCTATCTAGAATAACAACCAGCTATTCTTCAAAGGTCAAATTAGGATCAACTAACACAGAGTCTCATTGAATCACATGAGAATCATCTGAATGATACTTCTTGAGCATTGAAATATGAAATAAGGGATGAACACCCGATAGACCACGTGTAAAGCCAACTCATAGGCTACCTCACCAATACACTGAACAATCTCGAACGAGCCAATATACCTCAGGCTCAACTTGCCCTTCTTCCTGAACCTCATCACACCCTTCATGGGTGAAACCTTCAACAAAACCCGTTCACCGACAATGAGCTCTAAATCACAAACCTTTCGATCCCCCTAACTCTTGTGCCTACTGTGAGCCGTAAGAAGGTTCTCAACTTGACCTTGTCCGGAATCCGATAACACATCCGTACCCAAGGCCTAACATTAAATGCATCAAACCAACCAACTAGAGAACGACATCTCCTACCATACAATGCCTCAAACGGTGCCATCTCAATGCTCGAATGGTAACAATTTATTGAGCTACACGCCCTGCATTGTATCTTACTCACTACTAAATTTTTGCCAAAGAGATAGAACACGTTACTCTACCTATTCCGAAGCGTTTACAGAATAGTAAAGAACTCTAAAGTAAAAGACATAACAATTTTACATGGATTCCACCCGGCTCACAATGGTGGAAAATCACGACCTACACCTCTGCAGGATTTTTCCTAAACTCCACTACAACTATGAGCCTATGAAAATTCAAGTTACAAACTCTGTATCCTAAGAACTAAACTCTAATTACTATCTTACTAATCTCCCCAGACTAGCAAGCCCCCTTCAAGTTATCCCAACTTGAAGTTGAATTTGACTAACAAGTTATACCTATAACGTATGCTTCTATAAAGATGGATAAAGATACAACTTGATAAGAAGACTAATACACAAGTTTAGACTCAATAACTGTAAAACATAAGCTCTGTAAAATAGCTTTTTTAATCTTCTTCGTAGTTTCAGGGTCACACTCTTTAATCAGAACTTGAACTTCTCTCAATTATAGCTTTGACAACTTTTGCTGAACTTCTGATTTTTTCTCTTTGTAGGTATGCAAACTTTCATCTTGGTAAGACTTGGATATATATAGTATTGAGTGCGTATCAGTCATTAAAATCTAAACCATTCATGAGTCGGCCCATTAGTTGTAATAGGGTTTTAGTTGACTTAGGATTCTTGCCTTTCCATGCAGCTTCATTGTCCTTATAGGAGTCTGAAGTATCTTGATAATTATGGCAAGGAATCCTGCAAATCTTGACCGCCAAGTTTTTACCATAAAACACAAATCCTACTCCGAGTAGGACTGTGATCTAGAACATGTCCTTGAACCTAGTCCAAGCACCCGATTCTTTCTTCTTTGAATCTTCTCACTTGTCTGAGATGGAACATGTCCATAACCCTGTTTCACTTCCCATTATTCTGCAGCTATCTCTGGCTCATCTTCTCTCTCACAACTGGCCCCTTACTCTGAGATATAACCAATTCTCAGGCTTATTTCCAATAGCTCTATATTAATCAAATTAACCTTAATCTAGGATAAGCTTAATCTTCACATCCTGCTTGCAACACTAGATCTTTCTACTCTGAAAAACTTGTCCCCCCTGTACTTACTCACCACTATATATCTGAACTACTCACCTCTGCATATCTGAACTTTGAAGACCATACCTCTCATCTAGTATGGAACATCTTTATATACCTGGTCCATCTATTCTTATCTTGCTCTGATTTGTTTGATTATGTCCCTGTTCTATTTCCTACACTTGGCACTGTGTTGGAACACGTTTGCTGAGTTGGTTCATGTGTATAGTGTTATGTATATCTGCAACCTCTTGAGTAGATCATATCACCAGACCTGGTTCAATCACTTTATATGTTTCTAGATCTGGTATATTGTCTTTGTTCATTTTACTTTGTTAATCACCAAAACACATATGCTTAAGTCAACAAATTCCCTCCTTTTGATGATGAAAAACTCATGTCTTTGAAATAGGTAATGCAACCTATTCCAAACATCTCACAGTCCAAAAAATGAACATTTTCATAAACCAGGTTAGTGTATAGTATAAGAACAGTCATCTTCCCACTTTTGGCATCGTTAAAAAGCCATCTCAGATTATGTTTTGACAGTATTAAACTCGTGGGCACTGGGGCTATCACATATACACACAACAATAGAATTAGTCACTCGTTGAAGTAAAGAAAACATTCAAATCACACAAATAAGGCACAAAATTGTAAGATATGCAATAATTTTTCATTACCTTCAACAAGTACAATTCCATCCCCTTGGGTACAACCATACACAGAAGATCATTGTCACAAAACTTTGGACCTTGATATTTTAATAATTTTACATGGATAAATTTAGAAAGAACGTGGTTACTTTGCTAGGGACTGTGACCAGGGTAGATGGTTGAATGTACGAGTAATTTCTAGAAAATCCTAACTAGGAGAGGTTGAGTGCTTTGGATATAAGGGAAGTATATATCTTTCTTTTGTGCTCTTCCCCTCATGACAATCTGAATCAGACCTTTACCTCTAGGAAGAACCACCATCTTTATCCACCTTTCCCTCCAAGAAGACCCACTATCTTTTTCCACCAATTTTGCCTATGAGGACCAAGATCCTGACTGCTCTTCTTTTCCAAATAGTCAAGGGTTCTTCTCCTTAGCATCCTTCCTTATCTCACAACGAACCGTCATGTTTTCATTGCCTATTTTCTCTATTTTTTCCACATCGTATTTACGCAAGCTAGTAGTGTATAACAACTCATTTTCTTAAGGATTTAGTATGTCACTGATATCCGCCGAACTATCCCCTCTTTGGGAGTTTTTAGAGTATTCCCCCTTTCTATGTGCTCCAACCAATTTTCCTTTTATTTTCACTTTTTTCGATGGTGTATACATCTATATAGTGGGAAAAGGTGGGTATGAGAGCGTAGTGGAATATTCGGAGTTTGTGGAGTCATGGGAGTGTATGGGAGAGAATGACTAATCGGAGAAGAAAAAAGTATCAGACATTTTTATTTTCTCTTTTTCTGATTTGTCTTTTGGAAGAAAGGGACAGAGAGATAGTGATATGGATAAGTGAATAGGGGTATGATCAGTTTAAGTAGAGGTGAGGAGGAGGTTAGGTAGTGTGAATAGGGCATTTGAAAAGTCCTTTTTGGGAAGAGGATGATTTGATTGTGACCAGTTTTCAAGAGGGGTCATCATGACTTAAATCTTTTCAATGAATTCTTAATGACGACTTATTTTGGCTATGTTTGTGAAAACAGGTTGTCCCAATTGTTTCATGATATGTATGTATAATTTACTTGCAAGGGAAAGAATACATATCTGATGAGTAATGGCTAACCATGTGCAATCTTGGATTTAAGGCCAGTTTCGATAACAGTCATAATGTTAAACTTCAAGAGATCATGAGCCTATTATGGTATAGGACATACAACTGAATGCACAAGACTGAGTAAATATTAATCCTTTTTAAAGAATAATTTAATCTGAGACACAATCACTAGCCAATTTTAAAAAGTATATGTGCAGCTCCAATCACTCCCAGTACTAATACAATTCTTTCTTTTCTAAGCCAATTCTGAAATTTTTTCCAAATTGATCTGCCCTTAATATTTAGATGAATTGAGATCCCTTACTTTCTTTCAATACTAAGGTCTTATATTCGGGAGACATATGAGCTTAGACTAACCCATATTTTTAGCAGTATTGGATGCATTTGTGTGATCAGGAAAGTAATTTACATACCAGACTCCTTTATTTTTGCATAAGTCATAATGACTGAGCACAGTACAAGACATCACCACATATTTTGGCCTCCACATCGAATATGCTCTTTGAGATGTGCTTCCTTGAATACCCTGATTCCAAGCAATAGACTATGCATGTAGTCCCCCATTGAATTTCATCTTTGTGGACAGCTCACCAACCAAGACAATATTGGCACTATCCTGGATCAGGTTGAGCTACTTTCTCCCTTTGGTTTCTTCAATCTGTCCAAGAGAACAGGTTCTGTAACCTGTTTCATTATGCATTAGTATCCTCAATCTGATGATTCTTCATTTTATAACAGTTTCTTTTGGATCACCACTCTTGTTGGCATAAAGCCATGTGTGAAGTTTTAATGATTGACAAAGTGAACCTATAATGAAAAGAAACTAGGTCTAGATACATGTAAGAATTGACAAGGGA
Organism: Lycium ferocissimum; assembly: GCF_029784015.1. NCBI lineage: Eukaryota > Viridiplantae > Streptophyta > Magnoliopsida > Solanales > Solanaceae > Lycium > Lycium ferocissimum. The sequence continues at coordinate 7,046,018 of NC_081351.1, forward strand.
ATTGAACCAAGCTAGACAGTTGGTTGAGATGAGCAGAGGTTTTAGACAATGTAAAAGGCCAGAAATAGCAAGCAGCATAGGATGGTTAGAACAAGTCTATAGACATATTCCATGCAAAGAAGATATAGAAAACAACATACACATGGACCCAGATTGAAAATATGTGTGCCAATGCAAAGAGAAGTGCAATGATGAGATCAGAGAGAGAATGAACCATCCACATACAGGATCTATCACGGAGAATGAAGCAGAGCAAAGGAGATAAAGATGACTCAGTCACAGAGCAGTTCATTGAAGAATAGAACAAGTAAGAAAAACATGTTCTATCTCAAGGAGTCAATAAGTGCAGTTGATGAATGAATCAGAAGGAAAAGAGATCATGAAGAGAAAAGGTGAAGATGACTCAGAAGGATTTTGTTCGAATAAATAGAGTTGCAGACAAAGCATATGAACCAGGTCTGCAAAAATGATCAGAGTCACAAAGCTGATACAAGGCTGAAGACATGATTTATTCCAGTAATGAATAAATCTAAGTAGGAGAATATAGACACAAAGCAAAGAGCATGAAGCTATAAAACCGGTCTATCAACATGTTCCATCATCCATCACAAAAGTAGGCTCAAGATAGAGTCAGAGGAATGAATGAGAAGGGGATGATGAAATAGGTTCGTGAGCATATTCCATCTCAGACAGTGTAGAGATTCAGAGGCAGACGAACCAGGTGGATGAAAGAGGTTAGTGAATAGTTTCAGTGAAGTCCTACATCAACTAGGATTTGCAGATTTATGGTAAAGACTTAGCGGTCAAATTTATAGGATTCCTTGCCATAATTAAACAAGGTTCTTCAGACTCTTATAAGGACAATGAAGTCGATCCAAAAGGCAAGAATCTCAATGCAACACAAACTCTAATATATCTTATTAACCTCCTTGAACAGGGTTTTGTTTTGCCGACCTGCTGTGCACTCAATGCTATGTATATCCAAGTCTTACCAAGAAGAAGGCTTGCCCACCCACAAACAGAGAATTCAGAATATCGAGCTATCAAAAGATTTATCAAGAAAATTCAAAATCTAGGCGTGCGTCCCTAGTACGAGAAGAAGATTGAAGAAGTTGGAGAATAGGATTATGTTTTTATAGTTCTTGAGTCTAGAAAACTTGTATTAGGTTGGGCTATCGAGTTGTATCTTTATCTGCTTTATTAAAAACATTACAGTCATATACAAAAACGTTATAAATTCAACTTTTAGTTGGGGATCGACTTGAAGGTTGCTCACTAGTCTAGGGAGATTAGTGAGATAGGAATTAGAGGTTAGTTCATAGATTACCAAGTCTGTAAGTTGAATTTACAAAGGCTCACCATTGTAGTGGAGTTTGGGGTAAATCCTACAGTGGTGTAGGTCGTGGTTTTTATCTCCTATGTGAGCCGAGTGGTTTCCACGTAAAAATCATTGTGTTCACTTACCTGCAATTTATATTCTATAAGACGCTAGCATAGAATAGGTAGTATAACCTTTTTTTTTTAAAAAAAATTATAGCCCCCAGGGGCTGTTTTTATTGCAATACGAAATTAAAGGGTCTGAAGAGTTCAAAGCAGAAAACAAAAAGGAAAAGGTAGTAAGAAAACATATTACAATTGAAATGAATTAGGAAAGTAAAGCAATCCCTAATTCAACACCTCTCATTGTTGGCTGCGGCTGCTCTTCTTCACCATTGATAATGATGATTTCTTGTCAATCTTGTCATTGTTTCTTCATCTTCAGCTGTCCACAGGTACTCTACTCTCTCCATTGCTCCCTTTTGACCTTCTTGTGTGCTGAATCGTGGATGTCGATTTGCTTTTCTTTCTTCTCTGCTGACCTTGTTGTATTGGACTGATGTTCTTCTTTTTCTGTGAGCTTGCTGAGGCACTTGTATGTATTCCCTTCCCCAGTTGCACTTTCTCTTCCGATGGCTCGATATATGCTCCTCATTTTCCCAGGCAATCTTCTTCTACTCTTTTCCATATGTTCTTCTTGGATTGTGTTTGTGTCTCCTTGAACTTGGGAGATGATTCCTTGATTGAACTTGGTTGTTGATTCCTTGATCGCCTAATGTTTGTTGTTGTGTATCCCTTGCTGCGGCTAGTTGTAGCTTGTTAAATTATGCAATTTTTGTGATTATGATTTTTGCACTTCATTTCTTCACTCGTACCCTTAGATAAGGAATTTGAGCTTTATCATTTTTTAAAATCTTCCTCAAGGCATTATCCATTTCTAAGAAATTCTGGGAAAAAACCTGTCTTGTATCCAACACATGATTTGCAAGTGCATCAGCCAGTTTATTCCCTTCCTTTAATATATGAGTGAATTGCACCTGGATATCCTTAGTTGTATTCCTGATTTCTTCAATCCAACCTACAATTCTCCATGGTGGCTTCCATTCTCCTATCAATATATGTTGAATTAGTCTTGAGTCTATCTGAACTATGATGTTGTTCAAATTTATGCTTTGACAATATTTCATGGCTTCCTTCACTGCTATAACTTTTGTTTCTGTATTAATAGAGAAACCCACCTCCGCTGCTTGTGCATAAATCAAATCCCCTTTTTCATCCCTATACAAAAACCATATGAACCCCTACCTGGATTTCCTCTTGATGCTCCACCTGTATTACAAATTATCCAACCTGTAGGTGGTAATTCCCATAGAACCTTAGTAATCTTAAGCTTTGGCTTCACCCTCTCTATTAATTGAATCAGTGCATCCCATCTACTTGGTAACTGCTTTAGAGATGGATTTCTAAACTGTACCAATTTGTAGATTGTGGAAAAAATTCGATATATGTACGTCCCAACTGTATTTTTCTCCCCATGTTTAATCGCATTTCTTCTCTTCCATAATTCCCAAAAAACTATAGCAGGCACAACTTGAAAAATTAGTTTGAGCCTATCTGAAACTGGGGCCTGCCACCATTTCAAAAAGATCTGTTGTAGTTGTAATCCTTATATAATTACCTGTAAAAAAGCAAAAGTAGGACCAAGTCCCATTAGCACAAAAAGATTTGGCAAACAGCTATAGGATTGTTTCCTCCCTAGGGTTAGAACAACACCAACATCTTGATGCCAAATTATAATGCATCCCTTTTAACACATCATCTAATGGAAGCTTGAACTTCTAACATCTCCATATGAAGAAAGAAATTTTGAATGGTAACCCTTTTATCCACATGAATTTATATAGCTCCTGTTCAGTTCCCCTTAATCTCAGAAATTCCCATGCTGATTTAACTGTAAATTCCCCTTGTGTGTCTAGTAATGTCACGACCCATTTTCACTAAGTCGCGTGAGCACCTACCATTCCCCACCTCTGTAGGCGAATCCTTTTCCCAACTCATCAATTCAACCACAATAAAGTAAATAGAGCAGAATAAGTAAAAGCCTGAATCACATATAATCATAAGTGCGGAATATAAATACACTCCCAAGGAACTGGTCTGACTATTACAAGAGCAACTACGTAAATGTCTAGGAAATACAAGTCTCAAATGCTAAAACAACTGTCTGAATGGAAGAAAATAAAGACAGGGATAGAGGAGTCTCTGGGCCGCGACTTGTCAGATGCTCACCCTCGATACTAGCAAGCCAGGCTTCAGAAATCAGTCTCGGAAGTAGAAGCGGAACCTATTTCAAACTCTACACCCCGAAAAGGAGTGTGGTAAGGTAGCATTAGTACAAAAAACACGTACTGAGTAGGCATCGTAGGTCGACAACAGTTAGTTAACATTTATAAAGGAAGAGACTGAAGGATAGACATGCTCACAATCAAGTATAAGGCATAAACACATATCCAAGAATAATAGCTCAAGTACCAAAATATCCAAGAAACCCTCAATGAATTATATCTAGATATAACCTATGGTGAAGCATCTAAACCCAAGTCTTGCCAAGTTTTCCACAATTCCTCAGAATAACCAAAATCTCTAGTACCGCCAACAGTATTAACCGAAATCTCAAGTCTTACCCTAGGAGGAAGCCTTTAATCCTCGAATTCGTTAATTCTCAAGTATATATTAATCAGACACACGACGATCTCAAATAAATAACCAAACAGGAAGTTAATGTTCACAACCACCGTACAAATACAATAAATAACCACAACCAGAAGTCAGATGTATGAGTGAATGAAATATGAATGCAATGCAATGCAATGATACACACATGTTTCGGGCGGATGATGTCTACGCTCCGACAGTCATGACCCATGGGGGACGCGCGAAGTCCATGTACATGCTGCGGCACACAGCCCAATCCAAGTTAGTGTTGCGGAACGTGCAACCTGATCCCAGTCAATGTTGCGGTAGGTGCAACCCGATCCCAGTCAGTGTTGCGGAACGCGCAATCCAATATATATATATATATATATATATATATATATATATATATATATATATATATATATATATATATATATGCATGTATGATATCAATGAATGGGTCGACATATATATATTCAAATCAATCGTGCCACACATGGACACATCTCTCGATATCAATAATAAGTCAAGTTCTTTCCTCTGTACAAGGTAATACCAATATGCGATGGATAGCTATATCTCGATCATGATAAGGTGACTAAGCATTTTATTCCAATATAGGTATAAATGAGTGTATGCATGATAACAATGCCAACAAGATTAAGAACCAATCGTGCCACTCATGGACACATATCCCAATCACAATATCCATATCTTAACTTACTTTCCCTTTCTACATCCTCAACGATGATAAGTGCGCTTTCCAAATCATAAGACAATCACTAAGCATTAGCTCTAAAACCAATCACATGACGATAAGCCAACAAATCACAATAAGGTAACAACTCAATAGAACACAATAAGGCGACAAGCCATAGTCAACAACAATACCAGCCTAAGAATCCATCCCAACTTCATACCTAAAGGCGTAACATTCCCAACTTCATACCCGAAGGCATAACATGCTTTCTCTGATCACTAACTTTACATATGCTTTACTAACCAAAGTAGCCGTAACCTACCTGGAATGCTAAACAGGAGCCAAAAGCCGTCAAACCTTAGCCTTGCCCTTTCTTTGTGCCTCCAAATGCTCAAAGTCTAATCATATTCAAATTCTACATCAGAAATTAAGAAGAACAATACCCATATTGATATACTTCTAATTTAGGCCAATTCTAACTAGAGAAGATGGGGAAACGGACCCACAAGGGTAAAATGGGAAATTCTAAGGTGGAATAGGCAATTCATGTCTAGATGATCAAAACCCACTAGTCAAGATTAAGCCAAATTCAAAATTAAAGTGAAACCCCCAATTTGGTTATACACCCTAACTTTTTATCCACAAATTATCCCTTAATAATGGAAGATATAAGCTTAACAACAATGAATAATTCAGAATCTATGGTTATACTAGCCAATTTCATCAACAATTTCTACTTAGGAAGTCTAAACCCATTTTAAGAATTTCTCATGGAAACCCACTTTTTCCTCTTTGATTCTAGCATGGATTAATGATTAGGAAGGGAACGTAAATAATTCTAAGGCCAAGGATCTTACCTCTATGAAGAATCCAGTCACAAGCTCTCAAATTCGCCCGAAGATACTAAAGAAATGAAGTAATGAAGTGATAAGGGTTTTGGGGTTTTAATTGACAAATCTGCCCCGTCAACCGCTACGACGGTCAATAGGGCTACTATGGCGCATGAGAGCCACTCTACGGCGGTCTCAACTAAATATCAACAGGCCGCTATGGCGGCTGAGATACCTCTTGTCTATCACCAACAACAGAAGGCCGCTACAGTCGTCGGTCCTTGCGCTATGGAGAGACCGCCACGGCTTCCCTGGTACTGCTATGGCGCCTACACCAGGTACCACAAAAATCTAGTTTTTGACTAACTTCAACCCGAAATCCATCTATCACCTGAGGACCCATAGATACAAACCAAATATGCATACATACATAACAATACGCTAAAAACTCACCTATGGCCTCGGATTTTCGAACGGAGGTTTGTTTTAACGAGTCCACGCCCAAACAGCCTAAAACCAACTTTCCAACCCAAGTCCCAAAACGCTACCAAGTGCATTGGGAACCAAACCGAGCCTACCACCAAGTCATAAATGACCATTCGGACCTCTCCAAATAGACGAAATTTCAAAAAAGGCCCGTTTACCCAAAAGTCAATTTTGAGTCAAATAGTTTTCACTTAAAGGCTCAAGTTTCCAAAAGTCACACTAAAAATTGCCCGAAGACCTCGAGAACCGATAAAAAGTGTAAAATAGTCAAAAGGGCGATAACGACCGAACGAGTTGTTACAACTAACCACCATGGTCTATCAAGTATCTCCTCCACCCTTGTTGGTGTAATAATATCTTCCACTCTATGTTGTACTATTGGTGGTGTAATAGTTTCCTCTATATGTTGTACCACCTCTGCAGGCAACTCTGTAAGTAACTTGGTAGTGTTCCATCTTCCTTCATCCACCATTTGATACATATTCTGAATCTCCTCATTGTAGAACCCCTCAGGAGTAGCATAGTACAAAGCTCCTAATCCAGTCCAATTGTCAAACTAGAATTGAGCATTTCCTAATTTAATCTACCACCATATTTGATGCTCTATTAATTCCCTAGCCTGCAACATCTTTTTCCATGCTTGTGTCCTATATTTCCATTGCACTATCACCTCGTTTTCCTTCTTACAGTATTTGTTCCTTAGATAAGCACTCCACAAATATGGCTTTGTTCTAAAATTCCACCATAACTTACGATATAAAGCCATAGAAGCATCATGTAGAGATTTGAAACCCAAACCTCCCTCCATCACTGGCACACATATATGTGTCCAAGAAGCCCAATGTCTACACTTTCCCCCCCATTGTATTATTCCAAAAAAATTAGGCAAATAGCCTATTTGTTTTATCACACCATCTAGAGGGTTCACTGCTGACAATAAATGAATTTGCATGTTTTGTAAGACATGCTTAATCAAGATTGCCCTACTACCAAATGATAACATTTTTCTATTCCAGGATTGCAACCTATTCGTTATTTTCATCAAAATAGGAGTATAAAAATCTTTCCTTTTTCTCCTATAATAAATTGGACATCCCAAATAAGTAAATGGGAATTCCTTTCTATTAATGCCTGTAGCAATCTTCGCTATCACCCTTATGTCCCCTGGAACATTATGATGCATATATATATATATATATATATATATATATATATATATATATATATTGCTTCTCTCTCTTTAATCTTCGCTCGATGTCTTTTCATACTTCTTCAGGATTTCCATCACTAGATTTAATGTTGTAAGGTCTGCTGAAGTAAAGATTATCATATCATCTGCATGGGCTAAATGATTTATTAGGACTCCATTTAGGCATTCCAAATCCTTTAAATTGTGGTACCTGATGTAAAGCATTCAAATTCCTAGTTAATACCTCAGCAACTAGGATAAACAAAGTGGGGGATAATGGATTTCCCTGTTTTACCCCTCTAGAAGACTGAAAGAAACCTTGCTGTTGTCCATTGACAAGTATAGAGTACTAATTGTTGCTGATAATCCTGAACACAATATCAATCAATCTTTCTGAAAAACCAAACTTTCTTAGCATCTTTGGTAAGAACAACCATGAGACCTTATCATATGCCTTGGCCATGTCAAACTTAATCACAACATTAGCAGTTTTAGTCCTCAATCTTATATCTGCAATGATCTCTTGAGTTAATAAAATATTCTCCACTATGCTTCTGCCATTCATAAATCCTACATGATTCAATGAAATAATATCAGTTAATTCCTTTACCAACCTTTCATGTATTAGTCTAGAGAAGATTTTGTTGACAAAATTACTTAGACTAATTGGTCTCATATCAGAAAAGGTATTATTCAGGTCCTTTTTTTTTGGTAATAAGAAGAAGTTAGTGTGAGTAATAAATTTTGGTAACTCTGCTCCACAGAAAAACGCTTGGACCATCTTAGTAATGTCTTCTCCTACAATATCCTTGCAACTTTGAAAAATAAAACCAGTAAATCCATCTGGACACTTTTACCATTCAAACTGAAAACAGTTTGTTTAACTTTCTCATGAGTAGGCATTGCGATAATTTCATCATTCTGTTCTACAGACACTAAATTGGAGCATAGTCTAGTATTTCAAAATCATCAGGGTCACCCTCTTTAGTAAATTGATCCATTAAGAATCTGACAGCTTCATCATTTATCCCCTCCTTATTCTCAATCCATTCCCCTTCTTGGTTTTGAATTCTCTTTAACTCGTAATCTCTTCCTTCTTCCTTGAACATATGCATGAAGAAAATCTAATATTTCTGTCACCCTCAGTAAACCATTGCATCCCAGCTTTTTGTCTCCAAAATTCCTCTTCCAAATGCAAAAAATCTGTTCAGTTTTGCCTAAACCCTCTGCAAATTCTCTCTATTCAATGGTGTTGGTTGCAATTCAAACTGTATTTCATGAACTTTTATTACATCTTCCAATGCTTCAATTTCCTGGAAGATATTCCCAAAAGTATCCTTGCTCTATTGTGTTAAAGCTGCTTTAAACTTTTTTAGTTTATGATGAAAAAGGATAAAAGGATTGGCCATAAAGTTAGAAGTCCATTGTGATCTCACGATGCATCAAAGTGTCATGCTTAACCCAAAAATTCAAAAATTTGAAAGATTTTTTGATAGGAGCAGTTTCACCAGTATATGAAATCAACAGATGTGCATGATCAGAGCCAGATCTGATTAAATGATTAACCTCAATACTAGAATACTTACTGTGCAGATATTGATTTCCCAAACATCTATCTAATCTCTTAAAAATACAATCATATCCAATTTTCCCATTCCACCAAGTATTCTTGCTCAGAATAGGTAGTATAAAGTGTTCCATCCTATAGGCGAAAATTAGATACAACATAGGATAGGAAGTAGGTCGTGCAACCTAACAAGTGGTATCAGAGCAAGTTCTCCTAAAAAAGTTTAACACCTTAGGAGAAGATCATGATGAATGCTGCACCACCTACCGGAGATAGTAAGGGGCGATTATCTCGAAGGCCTTTACTGTACAATGGACAATACTATCATTGGTGTAAGGCTTGCATGCAGGACCACCTACATTTAGAAGATTATGAGTTATGGGACACGGTCATTGAGGGACTTAAATATCCCACAAACAAGGGAGAAGATGGAACGGAGGTAAAGAAAGAAAAGGCTGAATATTTGGAAAGTGACTATAAGATGCTAGAAAAGGATGCAATTGTTAAGAACGTCATAATCTACCGACTTGGACCAGATAAATATAATATAATCTCTGGGTGCATAATAACCAAGCAAATCTAGGATGCCTTAAAGACTGCTCATGAAAGAACCAGTCAACTTAGAAAATTCAAGAAGGCCATGCTCTCTACTGATTATGACAATTTCCGGATGAAGCCAGGAGAGACAATCGCTGAGATGTTTACTTAATACAACTCTATTGTGAATGAATTTACCTCACTTGGAAAGTCATCTCAACTGAAGATTCAGTAGACGAAATCTTGCGAACCCTGCCAAAATCATTCAAGATTAAAGTCACTGTAGGGAAGCAAAAGACATAGAGGAGATGTCTCTAGACGAAGTAGTAGGAAATATAAAGACCTATTAGATGGACAAGGAGAATGCTAAAACTAAAAAAGCAAGCTCGAGAAGGTCTTTAGCTCTCAAAGCCATGGAAAGAGAAGATAAAGATGGCATGGCCCTGATTACAAGAAATTTTAGGAAATTCCTAAAAAAGGAAAAGCAATCGGGCAAAAATAGTACCTCTGAGAAGAGAAGGAATTTTGATAGGGCATAGGCTGGTAGGTGCTTCAAGTGCGAAAAGACTGATCATATAATCAAGGATTGTCCATAATGGGAAATAGAGTGGAAAAGAAGGAGGGTAGACTCGGAGAAAAAGGAGACAAGCAAGAGCAAGGAAACCACAGAGGTTCTGATGAAGACTCTGAAGATGAAGCCGATCACACTGTTATCATGGTTGATGTTCATTCAGGATCAGACACTGAGGACAACATCAAAGTAAGCAGGCGTGACTTCAAAGAAAAGCTAGGTCTATTCTCAAAAGACAAGTCAAAGTCTTTGATGAATGATAAAATTGACGAATACCAAGAGATGAGCACAGAAAGGGTAGAGTCACTTGGTGAATTTGCAAGCTTGAAGGATCAATTAATAAGGAGTGAAGCTAGAAAAAGCAAAGCTGAAAAGGATAACTCTCTATTAAGAGAACATGTCGCTCAACTTGATTCATCGGTCTGGGATCTTCAATTCGAGGTTCTGAAGTTGGCACTTAAATCAGGAAAGCGAATTCTTGGACAATGAGAAACTTGGGATTGAGGTTGATTTGAAAAGAGTAAAAAGGGAGCTGCGTTGAGAAAGGAAAAAATCCAAAGATATTAGCTCTAAACTGCTTAGAACAGAGCATGATCTAGAACGGAGCATGATCTTGAAAGAGCAAATCGTTTGATTCAAGCATCTCAATTACTCTCAAATCTCATAAGTCAAACAGATGACGTGACTACATGACTGGGATTTGATAGAATTGCTAAACATGAAGTATCAAAAAAAGAGTTGTGCACTCTGTGTGGTAAGATGGGACATTATAAGATCGAATATCCAGTGCACTTGAGCCACGAGGTGAAAAATCTAAAAATTGCAAATAGAACACGAAGCCAAACAACAAAGAGGCAACTAGTGTTGGAAACAGGTTCACTTGGGATTTGCCTGAATGGATAAAGAAAGAGTTGATCCATCCAATGGTCAATGAAAAAGGGACCCACACTTTCCTGGGTGCCTAAAACTAAGCCTTGATTGTTTTTGCAGGTAAGAGGAGCAGAAGTGCAAGATATAATGATAGATTAACAGTGCTTGTTCAAGACATAAGAGGAATTTACAACGTTAATTCCACTCACTCTCAAAATAGAGAAAAAAGAAAATCGCTGCAAAAAGAGTTTGCTTTGCCTGCCTAAAACAAGAAGGCAATCTGACAGGGGCAACCTTGGATAAAACATGTAAATGAAACTGGTTCACCATTAAAATATCAACGGACATTCGAAGGACTTCAATCAATAATTACGAATTTTGAAAAAGCCTTCTACGAAGAAAGGATACAACACACATGCGAGAGACAAAAATGGAAAGAGAACAGGAAGAATGTTTATCCACAAGAAACTACTAGGAGATAAAGAATCATAAAAATTGTGGGTACTCATGCACCTATAAAACAGGTTCAAGAACCTGTTCCTCAAAACAAAAGAAGATGGTCAACTGTAATAGGTATGGTCTACTCTATTGGAAATCAGAGAAAAATTCAGGGCAATCTAGGAACCAGATCTCGGAGAGTGTATCCTTGAAAAGGTTAAACACGTGTTGAGATATTTATATTGTGCTTGATGCTAGTGGTGCAGCTAAGATGAAGGAGTCGGGTATGCAATTATTCTGTGTGATCCCATAAGTGCTAAAATGTTCTTATGATACCTTGGTTGATTATGTTAAATATTGTTCTTAATTAACTTAGAAACAAGAAAAAGTTATGTTAGTATTGAGGATGATTAGCGCTACACATATGATTCCTAACACTTGCCTAGGAAAGTTGTCTCAGACAATATGAGTCTACACGTAAATAGAAATATTCTACTCCGTCAGGTACATTAAATTGTATGTCTTATTCAATAACAGTTTTATGATCTCTTAGGGGTATAAACATTATGATTATCACAGAAATGTACCTAAATCAAAATGTGCACAGGGTCAGCCATTGACATTTTAGGTATATACTCTTTCCTTGGAAATCAGTTATACATCCAGATCATGAAACAAATTGAACAACCTGGTTGTATTACCCTAGTCAAATCGTAGCCGTAATTAAGTGTATTGAGAAGAGTGAGTCATGAAGACCATCTTGAAAAGCTCTATAATCAAATCACTCTCTTCCCAAAAAGACTTTTCAACTTCCCTTTCATACTACTTTTATCTCTCCTTCTCCAGCTACTTAAACCAACCACCAAGCTCTAAAAATCTCACTCACAACACCCTCTTTCACCAAGGAACAAAATTGGAAAAAAGGCCTGATTCTTCTTCTGGTTCTAATCAATCATTTTCTTCTGTACACTCTCTTGATTCCACTAACTTCGACTATAATTTCCATTTCATACTCATAAAACCTTCTTTCCCTATAATTTGAATGTATAGACCAACTAGAAGCGTAGAAGAAAAAGAAAAATGAATGGAGCATATAGAAAGAGGGAATATTAAGAAATTTCCAAAACAGAGGCGAGTAAGAAGAAAGTCAACAAAACAACATCTGCTCAATAAAATGAGTTGCTTGACACTACAAGCTCATCCCAAACTAATGCCTTGGGTCTGTTGGAAAACATGAACAATAAAGGCATAAGGGATCTTGAAGAAATAAGGAAGGAGGTAACAAAGAAGAAACCCCAACTATCTGTGAAAGAAGACTAATCTGGATCTTGGTCCTCGTAAGCAAAATCGATTGAAAAGTATGTTGGGTCTTCTTGGGAGAAAAACGTGGATCAAGATGATGATCAAGGTAAGAAAAAATGAAAGATATATACTTCCCTTATAGCAAAAGCCCTCCACACCTCCTAGAAAAGATTTCATAAAAACTAGCCTAGAGTAGAACATCCACATTGGTCACGTTCACTAGACAATGACCACGTTCTCTCTAATTTTATACATGTAATAGTCTTAGTATCTAGGACTCAAGTCTAAGTCCAAATGATCTATTATGTATGGTTGTAACCAAGGGACTGGAAGTGTACTTGTAAAAGTTAATGGAATTCTATGATTCAAAATCTAAGCCTCAATTATGTGATTCAAATGTTTTTTATTTTGTTGAGTGACTGATTCAGTTATATTGTGCATAAGTGACAGCCACGGTGGCCTTGAGTTTAATATTGAAAAGTGCTTAACTGCTTCTGAGATTAACTTTTTAATGATGCCAAAAGGGGTAAGATTAATTAACTGTGTGCTTACATGCTTTTTGACTCAATTGTTAACCTTGTTTGCTACAAGTGTAATGTTCAAATATTAGGTTATGAGATGATTGGAACAAGTTACACAGTTTCTTAAAAGACAGATGTTTGTCATCATAAAAAGGGAGAATTTGTTGGCCTAAAGCCATGTTTGAAGTTTTGATGATTGAGAAAGTGAACCTAAAATGAAAAGAAACAAGGTCGAGATACATGTAAGAATTGACAAGGTAATTGAACAAAGCTATACAGTTGGTTGAAATGAAGCAGAGATTCCAGACTATGTGAAAGACCTGAAAAAGCAAGAAGCACAGGATGGTTAGAACAGATCCATAGACATGTTCCATTGCAAAGAATCTACTGAAAACAACATACACATAAACCCGTATTGCAAACATGTGTGACCAATGCAAAGACAAGTGCAATGATCAGATCAGAGGAAGAATGAACTGTCCACATGCATGATCTATCACTGAGAATGAAACAGAGCAAAGAAGATGAAGATGACTCAGTCACAGAGCAGTTCATTGAAGGATATAACAAGCATGAAAAACATGTTCTATCTCAAGGAGTCATCAGTCAGGTGCGGACTCACACACGTAGTTGCGCAGCCGCGCTTGTGACCATCCTTTAGAAGGTGCGAAGTCCTGCCCCTAAGCCCACTTTCGCACCTGCGGCCCACCTTCCGCAGGTGCACTGCCACAAGAGCAGGTGCAAAGACATTAGAACCAAAGAACTCTCAAACTCCCAAAACTTTTGATCCAACACTCGAAACCTATTCGGAAACATACGAACACAAATAAAATATGCAACTTGGATATAAATGACAATACAAACTTGCCTGCGCACTCAAAACACTGATCCAACATCATTGAGCCACTTTTTTCTACAAAAATAATCAAACTTTCTCAAAAATAAAAATTCTCAACCAAACACCCAAAACCTTTTTGACCCCCTCGGGACGTGTAGCAACCACACAACTAAGTCAGAAATCACATTTCAGACCTAATGAAACTGTCGGAATTCCATTCCGAACACGTTTACCCAAAAGTCAACTATTGGTAAAAGCTTTCCTAAAACCAAAACTTAAGAACTCAATACTTAGTTTTTTCACTCCGATAGTAATCTGATTGCCTTGATAATCGCGCCACCCATCCGCGCAAGTCAAATATGCCAAAATAAAGCTAAGGGAAGGGTCGTTTAGGCAAAAAGAGGTAAAATCAACGAAACGACCAAACAAGTTGTTACAATTTTGGATATTATTGCATTGTCTAAAACTATTACGATGACATTTTAGATTTTGTCAAAAACAATTAAATTTAATATGCTCATATGACTATAATACAATTTGCTATGACTAATTTTCTTTAGTGTTTAATGTGGGTTCTAGTTATAGATAATAGACGTGGTACGGGTCCATGTCGAACCCTCCACCAGACCTGATATAGCTCCATGTCAAACCTCCCCCCCCTCCCCCTCCAACATGGCCCTGTTAATTTGCTAATTCTATACAACACTAAAGATTGGATGTGTGAGGTCAAGTTACAAATATGTACAAGTGTATTTTCTAATAATTTATAAATTAAAATTTTAAAGGATCTATGTGGTTTATGTCTCATATCTCGAGATTTACGACTCACTTTTTATTAAGTAAATCATCTCGCCTTATGCCTCTGCATTTTAAAACATTAAAGTTAATGAGATCATGCACTAATACTGATCTCAAATGAACGCTGCCATTTATGTAGATCTTTTTACCGCATCTCTGTTTGTCACTGCTTGTAATACCATTTTAATCCCTTGATATGTTGTTTTTCCAACTAATTATATGAAAAAACGTAGAAATTAAAGTCAACTAACAACTATCCATGGACGAATCATAATTACAAGAAGGTTGTGGCGAGTGTTAATCACCCCTTCATTCTTAATCAGAGGTTTTGAGTTCAAAATCTAGGAATAATGTTGCTTTTGATAGGAAGTGGTAACTCCCAGTTTTCGGCACAAATTTGTAGTAATCGAACCCTAAAATAGATATCATACATCAGGTGAGACACAAAAAATACTAATGAATCATAATCGATGTCTGAATGTTGGCGTTGATTTTTTGTCCTTCTAGTTAAGGGTGTTGTTTATGGTTCAGTTTGGGTTGCTTCTCCTCTAAAAGAAAACAAAACCTACTAAGTAGACTTTTCAAATGTCGAGGGGTGCTTTCTTCCATACAAAATTTAAGCCCTGATATGTAACGACCCGTTTTGTCGTTACCGTGATTATCCCATTTTTGCCCTTGTTGACCCGTTCCTGAGTCTCGTTAGAACTATTTGGAGCCGAGAAGATAATTACCATGGCTTACTAGGCATCATTTTGAGTCTTGGAACACCCTTTAGGAACGTGACTTTAAGCGAAAACCATCTGACCTAGAGTTGACTTGGTCAACGAAGCCTCTGTTGGGAAATCTGAGGCCATAGGTGAGTTTGCAGCGCGTTTTTATGCATATCTACATATTTTGTTTGTGTGTTTTGGGTCTCGGATGATAATCGAGTTTCGAAATTGATTTTACGAAGGTTAGAATGCGGTTCGGTGTTCGGAGTTGTCGGTGTCCGCCGGCAGCGCAGGACCACCGGAAGACACGCACCACCGGGGCGGCGAGGTGACCGCTGCAGCAGCATCGCGAAGGATTAAGGTTAGACCGCAATAGCAGTCTGAGCACCGCTGGTGCGGTACTGCTGGGACAGCACGATGGCCGCCGTAAATGGGCATGATGGCCGCCGAGGGCATAACCGCAGATTTAATACCCTTTATTTCATAAACCCTTAGACATTTCCTATAACTTCTAAACTCGTGTAAGCACTCTTGGAGGCGACTTGAAGGTCTAGAGAGCTATTTTCTTCCTAAGGTAAGTGTCCTAACCTTATATCTATCCATTATGATCTTCTAAACATGATTTCAACCTTGTAATGACTAGAATCAAAGAGGGTTTTTTATGGGTTTCATGTGAAGAAGGGTTAAAAATGAAATTGATTCTTAGATGATGTTTAATGATGAAAATGTTGTTGTTCATACTAGATAATTTCATAGCTAGGCTTGTTAATCATTAATTTTCCATTCTAGAGTTAACATTCTTGAATCAAAGTTAGGTTTCTTAGAACCAAATTTGGGGGTTTTCATATAAATGATGATTTTGAGAATTAATTGAGTATTCCTATGATTAAAGTAATGAGTTTTGACCTTTTAGTATTGAATTTGGTATTTTGGTCATAAAATTCCCGTTTTTCCTAAATTAAGGGTTTGAATTTGACCCAAATAGAACGTAGCCAATATGGGTATCATTATTCATGGTTTCTTACATAGAATTCATATGTTGTAGAGTTTGATTATTTGGAGATGCTTCAAAAGACAAGGCAACGTGTGGGTTCGTGGCACCTGTTCGGCTGCCAGGTAAGTTATGGCTTCCCTTTCGGTAGTCTCCGGTTAGTTTCATATATTCGGTATTAGAAGGAATGGAGAATGCATGTATAGGAATTGGAGATTTGGGATGGAACCTTAGGATGGTATTGTTGTGTGATTTGTGTGTTCGGGCTTGTGGACTGTAAATTATTTAGGATGTATGATGTGGCTTTCTTGAAAATAGGTGGATTTCATGTGATTTGGGAGTAACGGGTGATACCTATTTCTGTGTCTAATGATGAGAATTCCCGTAATATGTGATTAATTATGTTATGCTACCAATAGTGAATCTCGTTGATAAATAGAAGGATAAAATGCACTAATGGTTGTGACTGAGTTCTAGATTGAGTTGTGACGAATGATTATGAGTGTAGGGTGAGATTACCTGTTCTAAGCTAATAGGCTGATTTAGGGAAGTGATAATAATGTATATCGATTGGATTAACCTGTTGTGTGTGGGGACTAGCTACCCTACTGTGTTGTGATTTATTGTTCTATTGTGCCGGCTTGATGCCATGAGTTGTTGATAAATATTGGATTCTGTTATCATCTTGATTATGATATATTTTGCATACCCATTGTTGGTATTGGTATTGGATTTATTGTTGGCGTACCCACCGTTGGTACTTGTGATTCAAATATATTGTTGGCGTACCCACCGTTGGTACTTGTGATTCGGTTATATTATTGGCGTACCCACCGTTGGTACTTGTGATTCGGTTATATTATTGGCATACCCACTGTTGGTATTTGTGATTCGGATATAATGTTGGCATACCCACTGTTGGTATTTGTGATTCGGATATATTGTTGGCATACCCACTGTTGGTACTTGTGATATTGAGCATGATTATCGATCTTGATCTATGCATTGCATGCACTCTCATTTTCATGATACACTACCGTATGGCCGATATCCGAGGTTCATTCCGGAATCATTGTTGAGTGAAATTGATACTTGATAAAACTCTTTTACTTAAGTGACGTGAGAGTCCGATGTCCGATATTCATCCCGGAATCGTTGATTGAGTGAAATGGATATTTGATAAAACTCTTTTACTTGAGTGACATGAGATGGTCGATGTCCAATAATCAATTCCAGAATTGTTGTTGCATGGCCGATATTCGATGTTAGTTCCGAAATCGTTGTTAGTGCATGGACTCCGCGGGTCCCCCAGGGTGGTGCCGATAAGAACCCCCCGTGGGCAAAGATCCGAGGTCCCGTCTGTCTATTGGGCAAAGATCCGGGACGGGTGAGACTTAGACCTCGTTAGTCACACTGGGTTATGCTACCGAGATGTCGATATTTCCGTCCGGACTACATGTGTACACTGCATTTGCATGGCATTGCATTGCATTCATACACTATTGCATTGCATGATGATTTGATTTTGAGATGTTGGTGTTGTACTTGTGGTGTTAGAATCAGACTTGATATATTCAGACTTTGCACATTTGGGATTAGATGCTTTACTTAGGCAATGACGTGTACTTGCATATGGATTTATAGATTGAACTTGTTGATGTATGCCATAGACCGTCTGTAAGATTAGTTATATGTTTGATCTCTATGTGATATAGGATAACGTGTGTCTTAATGATAAGTTGACTACTAGACTAATACGAACGATTTAATGATATGTGAGTTGCGAGATTATTGTGAGATTGGCTGGTGATTATTGGGGTGAAGTTAATGATTAAAAGGTATTGATGTATAGTGTGTGGTAGATAGACGTATGACTTGATTGGGTTGTTATCATGATTATCGGTGAATTCTTTTACTGATATGTGTTACTAACCATTGTCGGCCTATGATACTTACTCAGTACGCGTGGATTGTACTGATATTGCATTTACTACACCCTTTTCGGGGTGTAGATTGTTTCAGGTGGTTGATTGTGACGTATGCAGAAATGCGCGGTACTGATCTTGAAGACCTCCTCCCACTTCATTCCGGGATGGAGGTTGAGTCTTAGAATATAGTGAAAATCGGAATTCATTTAGTCGCTCTTGTACTAGTCTAGACCAGGTCATGGGAAGTTGGATCGAGTCTGTAATCATTCATTTGTTGTAATCTCTTAACTACTTGAGTTTATTGAAAATATTATGATGTTCCACTATTAGTTCTAAATTGTTAAATGAATCGTCTTTATTTAATTGGGTGTTATTCAATGAGAGGGTTCGCCTACCGAGGGGGGAAGGTAGGTGCCCGCGCAGTCCTAAAATGGGTCGTGACGTGATAACACCTCACTATCCTATTTTATGCGGTAACTTCGACTCGAAAAAGAAGAATTTCCATTGTTGAAGCACAGACATGCTAGGAAGAGGGCTCGAATATCGTTTTCACGCCTTGTTAAAGAGTTTCTTCTTACTTTCTTCCCTTTCTATGCTTTCTACCTTGATTTTGTTGGGGTAGACTAAGTTTTACATCAAGATGACTCATGAGTACTTCTTATAGTTCGTCGTGTTTTAGTTATATAATTTACTGCGCTTTGCAGATACCAGTGTTTAAACTTGCCATTCTTCTTGCTTAGGTCTTCTTTGTACTTGAAAACCACGTACAAGTGTGGGCGGTTAATAATCCTTGGTGCATCGTGTTGAGAAAAGAATTAATTAATTAACCTGATTTAGAATCATTACAAGAACAATGTCCTTAGTATTTGAAAAATTCCAGCGAGTTAATTTATAAGGCGTATTTAGACGTTTCAAAACAAAGTGATATGTGGTTAACAAGGCTATAGTGGGATTTCGACAATCTAAACATTGCAAATTAAAATCAATCCACTACGCAGTGAAAAGTTAATAGAGGTTTGTTATATCACGAACCATCTACACCGTTATTTGCCTTTTAAGACAAATTAGAGTTATTTAGAATATGTTAATATCATATTTATCCATAAGCCAACATACTAGTACTCTATATCCAATAAATAGAGTAGACTCGTGATAAATATTGAACTTAATGTAACTGTGATTAAACAACGTTATTTCCAACTAGTTAGTATCATATAATGAAGTGTATGCTTGAAAGTTGAAGAAATATAGATATACATGTGTGGTACATAATGTTTGCTAAGATATTTCTTCAACAACTACAATCAAGCAAATTAAAGCTTCTTCCAAAGACATTTCAACGCATGTTCCCGCTAGATGTTAAGTACTCTATGGACGTAAATCAAATTACTACCTTTAATTCACTTAGTTAAATACATACAAAGTTCTGGAAAATAAAGATTAATTTGTATGTAGACTCGAACTTTTAAAGAAATTCCAAGGTTCTAGCTCCATCTTCTCCACCGCGCACATGGAATTCATCAAGAAAAGGTTCCAGAAACATCAGTTTTACACCACCATAATCTTTGAAATTGGGGGCCAGCCACATATTCTCTTTAACACCAAGCATCACTTCTCACGCAGGTTGGATCAACTGTAACATTTCAATCGAGTTAGACTTCGTGTAATTTTTATTAAATATGTATATAAACATGTAGGATCCTTTGTAAACATGTGAGGGCAGAAAATGCTTTGCTGTTGATGTTGCATCCCAGTTGAATGCCTTTTGTTTCTCCTTTTGACTTAACCCCTTTTGGCAGTTGAATAAATTTACACAACTGACAACTTGGTGATTCATTGATCCAATTATGATTAACCCATAGGGAGGATTCATTTGGGAGTTGAATTCCGAAATCTTCATCGTCATTGTTATCAGGTGTCTTCATGTATAGCCGCACAGCTTGAGAAGTGATGAATGAGAAAATGATAAAACATATTTGAGTTAATATAGGAGAGAGGAATGATAATTTTGGTTATCTACCTTTTCTGTAATTAAGTTGTCACCTAGTTTGAAAGTATAATCTGATTTAGTGACAACTATTATAAAGCTGTCAAAGTTGTCTATATTCTCTTTCTCCTGGCCAGCTCACACTCATGTCCTTTTTTTTCCTTACTTTCCGAAAAAAATAATGTGAATATTTATGTATTTTTAAAGTTACAGATCTCTCCATTCGACATAATGCTAAAAATAGTAATTTGGGTAAGAATAAAAAGGTCTAGAAAACAAGACAGAAAGGCTGGAGTCTTTAAAGCATTAATAGACCACAAAATCTCCGATCAAGAAACTAAGACAGAAAGGTTGGAGTCAAAAAGTATTAATAGACCACCAAATTCTGAAGTCCAATTAATTCCCCAACTTTCACTAGGTTCTCGAAAGAACTTAGGAAAGTCAAGATTTGTTAATTACCATTCCATTCTTAACAAGAGTTTCAAATTCTAGCTTAGGGAATGGTGTCGCTTTTGATAGGAAGCAATTTAACCCCCATTTTACCGCTTAAATCCATGGTAATCGGACTGTAAAACAGATCCAAACATTGGTGAGACACAAAAAATGTTAAGTAATCACAAACGATTTTATGAAGACTGACGTTGAATTTCTACCCTTCTAGTTATGGGTGTTTATGGTAATTCGTTTCGGGTCGGTTTTCATTTATAATGAAACCAAATTAATTGAGTTGATTTTTCAAATGTTAAAACTGAGGCTTTGGCAGCTTCATGATTCATCATAATTTGGAACCTCGTACATATATTATCTAACTTTCTTTAATCTTCGTTCATAATCGTGATCCCTTGACATTCCAAATTTTTTCAAGTTAGTTTAATAGTTGGCATAATGACAAATAATTTTGACGCTATTTAACCCTCATTTTAATGTTTTTGTGAAACCCCTGACTATTTTAACGCTCCTTAAAGTCATGAATTGATACTCACTCAATGACAAACATATGGAAGGATAAATTTCTAAGTCTCAAGACGATATAGATGTGCAAAAAGATATTAAAGGTGTAATGACCTATTAGGTCATTTTGACTATTTTACTCATGTTGACCCTTCCCCTAGCTTCGCAATGATATATTTGACTTGCGAGGATGGGTGGCGTGATTTCCAGGGCTTTCGGATGTGATTTGCGTGAGAAAGTGTATTTTTTGGAAATTCATAAGTGTTTGGTTGACCAAAGTCAATATCGGGGATAGATGAGTCTTTTCGAAATTTCATCGATTCTATTAGGAATATCGGTTATGACTTGGATGGGTAGTTGGTTCGGCTCCCGAGGGACTCAAGGGTATTATGGTCATTTGGTTGGAAACCTAGTTTAAGGCATTTGGTGTTAAACGGGTCAAGCTGACCTTTTTTAGAAATTCCGAGTGCGCGAGTGAGTTCGTAACATGTTTTAGGAGTGGTTTGCATATTTGGTTTATATCCGGGAGGTCTTATAACGAGTTTCGGGTGTTGGATCAAAATTTAGAATTCTCTTGATTTTGCAGATTTTGGTGTTTTCGCACCAGTGAGTATTGGCTCGCACCTGCGAGGCCACACTTGCCCGTGGTGGGCCGCAGGTGAGGGAGAAGGGGGAGTTGGCCTTGGGCTGCTTCTGGGCAAATGTGAACGCAGGGGCGGAGCCGCACCTCCAAATTTTGGACCACATCTGTGAGATCTGTGGCCATATGACGGACCCCCCCCCCCCCCCCCCTACGAGGTTTGGCAAACAAGCGGGTCCGCTAGTTCGAGAAATTGGGCGTAGAAGCAAGAATCGCTGGGCAGAAACCTATGAAATTTTCCCAATTCGAAAAGTCATTGCATTCACGTATTTAGCACTTGGGAACTCAGGTTAAGGAGATTTTAGGAGATTTTGCAAAGTTGATCTATTGGGTAAGATTCTAACCTTCCTTTTATGATTATTTAATGGATTATTAAGGGGTTTTATGCTAGGAATCATGATTTAGGAGTAGAAAATTGGGGGTTTATGAACTCTAAATCTAAAATATGGATTTCTTCAATTGAGCATGAAATTGATGTTGAATTTGGTGGCTATTTGATATCTAGGCTCCATAGATATCGGATAAACTGATTTTAGGTTGAATTTTCTATTTTATCCTTCGGGGTTCTGTTGGCATAAAGCCATAGGTGAAGTTTTGATGATTGACAGAATAAAGACCTAAAACAAGTAAGAAAACATAGTGAATAAACCAGGTCTAGCCACATGAGGTAATGTTTAACAAAGCAAGGACTTGAACAAGTAAAAGTAAACTAGCCTAAAAGCATGGTGAAAGCTCCAAGCAAGAAAGCACAGTGATAACATACAGTGTTGATATAAGGTTTGGGAAGGCATTTGAGGGAAGCTAGTGTTACATCCCGTATATTCATACGTTAAGTTGCGTATTAAGCTAGTCAACGTAAGCTCGGGGAACAAGAGTATGTTTGACGTTATAAGTGCTTAAACCATGTTTAATAAGTGATAAGCAAGTGTTGAAAAGGTTAGAGGTTAGCCGAATCAAAGTGAGTGAATTTTCGCGAGATTTCAAACTTATGGAGTAACTTACGGACCATACATTAGGGGTACGAGTTTATGTTACAAACCATACTTTTGGGGTAATACTTGGAGTTCTTAACATACTAAGAATGTCGTGTTATGAGGTATTTCAATCGTATGATATTCGTATGTTATGTTTTGAAGTCAAGCAAGTTGTAAAACAAAAGTCGGAAAAAGTTATCGCAAGTTATGTTCATAATTTCACTGAAATTTGGGTCAGATGTCACTGAGCTTTTCTCTCAATGTATTGGGTTTTATGGGGTGATCCACCAACCAAATTGAAGATCTATGAATCTAGTTTCCAATGCATTAAACCGTTTGTCGATGCAGCACCGGAGTAGAGAGATATTCGCATTTTAGCGAGACTACACAGGCAGCCCCTTTTGGAACCCACTATGGCGGTGGCCGAACTTTGAGGGTTTAAAAGGGGTATAGACAGCCCATTTCTCATCATTTTCGCCCCAAATCAGTTCTCACACTCCCCCCACACCCTTATAACGGTTCTCCAAGGGTTTCAAAGGATTGCAATTGTCACGACCCAACCCGCCATGACTGCACTCACACTAACTCCTAGTGGGCGAATCATTACGCCTAACCATCTACTCATTCAAGTCCATTTTTAGTTAACCAATTCATAACAGTTAAACACAAGATAACTCAATAAATAGTCATGCCATAAAATAATAACGTAAATGCAGAAGTCCTACCTATTACAACCCTAAAATCCGAAAGTCACCGTACAAGGACTCTAATCCAAAACATGTTTAAAGAATGTATACTGTCCGAAATAAGTAACCATCAATGGCCGGAATGGAAATAGACATTAGGAAAAGAGAAGATCTTCGGGCGGCCTGGCATGGATAAAAGGTCACCCTCAATCTGTCAGCAAATGGCCTCATTGCTAAATACGAGGTCGGATAGCAGTCTCTGGATCACAATCTGCACTCAAAAGAATGCAGCAAGGTAGTGTCAGTACAAACACTATGTACCGGTAGATATCATAGGCCGACTAAGATTAGTATCATGCATGAATCATAAAATCAATAAAATAGATAGACTAGTCAACAACACATAATCAAATAGCCCAACAACAAGTCAACCAATGATATTAACAATCAAGTCACCCAATGATATCA
>NC_081351.1:7070113-7091097 GCF_029784015.1 Lycium ferocissimum
GTGGGGGTATTTTTTGGGGGGGGGTCGGCGGCCCTTCCCTCATGGTTTTTTTGTTTAAGGGTCGTAGACGAAGGGGTTGTGTGCCTCCTTTACGGGTGGGAGTTATATTTTTTGGGCAACCCATATACCCGGCTTAGATATTTTGATTGAGTTGGAATTGTTTAAAACAATTTGATTTTTGTATACGCGTAAGTCGGTATTTGTGTGTGATTCGGGTTCGATGAGTGTGTTTGGTGCCGGCTCGGGCCTTAGTCATGGCTTTACGGGGTTGGGTCGTGACATGCACCTCCCGGCCTCATTAGGAGACCTTGGAGACGGGATCCAGCTATGCGGGACTCTACCCCCCAACGGTCTTGCTTTCCTCGAACTCTACCTCTTTGCCTGCTTGCGCACGCACCGTTCTCGCCATTACAGCAGAGAATGAAGGATAGTCGGTATCAAATTGAATCATCCGGACTACGTCTGGAATCAGTATAGCACGAAAAGAAAGAAAGAAAAGGATTTTTTCTGGTAATAGGTATACCTTTTGAAGCTAAGTACGAACGTCCTCCCATACCGATCCGCAACTCTACTAAACATGTCTTTGTACGATGAGATCGATAAAATTAGCTCGATACCAACTCGTTATGACCCGACTCGCATGACTGCACCCACACTAACTCTGGTACAGGGCGAACCAATATGCCTAACCATCTACTCATTCAAGTCCATTTTTAGTTAACCAATTCATAACAGTTAAACACAAGATAATGCAATAAATAGTCATGCCATAAAATAATAATGTAAATGCGGAAGTCCTAACTATTACAACCCCAAAATTCAAAAGTCACAGTACAAGGACCCTAATCCAAAACATGTCTAAGAATGAATATTGCTTCAAATAAATAACCATCAATGTCTGGAATGGAAATAGACATTAGAAAAAGAGAAGATCTTTGGGCGTCCTGGCATGGATAAAAGCTCACCCTCAATCTGTCAGCAAACAGCCTCAACGCTAAATATAAGGTCGGGGTAGCAGGAGTCTGGATCACAATCTGACTCAAAGAATACGGAAGGTAGTATCGGTACAAACACTATAAAATTTCCAGATATCATAGGCTGACTAAGATTAGTATCATGCATGAATCATAAAATCAATAAAATAGATAGACTAGTCAACAAAACACAATCAAATAGCCCAACAACAAGTCAACCAATGATATTAATAATCAAGTCACCCAATGATATCAAAAACCAAGTCAATGGAAGCAAACAACGGAAATAAGTCTACCAACAACATTCTCAACACTCAGCCACTGACCACTCATGTACACACATGCTAATTGGTGTCATTGCTTAATAGTCATGACCTGCAGGGGACCCATGGTGTACATTTACCACTCGTTCCAGAATAAACCTCGGACCACGAGCCTATAATCTAGGTCACATCCTCACCCCTAGTCCTTGTGCCTTTTCATGTCTAGGTCTCATCCTCACCCCTGGTCAAATGAGCCTTTCCATATATTTATTTCTTGTCACATCACTTTCAACAATCGATTAACAATTTGTATCCCAATTTCACCAAGAAGATATATTAACTTCTCACCACAATTATCATCAAACGGTAGGTCACAACATAGCGAATAGTGGCTCTAAGCCCGCATAATCACCCAATTAATAGCATATAGGAATTCAACCACACACATTATGCCTGAAGACTAGACATGCTTTCTCCTATCACTTTCACAATGCATACAATCAACTAATCAAAGTCTAACTCAAGTAGACTGTAACCTACCTCAACCGCGTAGCCGTGAACAATGTGAATCACTCCACTATAGCCTTTCCCTTCCGTAAGGCCTCGGATCGCTCAAATTCTAGCAATTAAGATGCTAAATAATTCACAACATTCTAGTCACAATATCAATACAATGCTCGCCCTTCTACCTTACCCCTTTCTAATGGGTGGATATTACTAGGTGTAAATCATCCTAACGTTGGCCTTAGCAACCGCAACTATCAATTTATAAGGTTATTCAACCAATTTATCTCTTACAAGCAGTTTCTATGGTCAAGCTACCACTTTTATGAAACCCTAAGTTTCAATTCACTTAGTTCATGTCTCTAATGGTGCAATTCTTGATTAAAAGTGATAACCCACGGCTTTAGATGATAATCCCACAACAACAATCATAACCTACCAACTATTGAATGTCTTTTAAGTTCTAGGGTTACTATTCCTAATTCACCTTTGTAGACCCAGTAGAAGGATGATAATCTTAGAGATGAACGCGTAATGAAGGAAGGAATGGTTGAGACTTACCTCTCAAGAATATGTTTGGCCTCGCTTAGAATTTCTCCCTAGGTGCTCCTTGGAAACTGTTATGGAGTTTTATGAATAAAGAATTTGGAGTTAAATGTTTAAAAACCAGGATTCTGTCCCTGCCGACCACTGCGGTGGTCAGCCGATTCTTGCCGGCGGTCCGTAGGCCGTTGTGCAAGTACCCTTGTAGCGGACCAGCTCTAAAATTTTCCTCTGATGTGGCAGACATGTTTCTGCTATAGCGCCATCGCTACAGTGGTCCAGTGCCCACCATAGCGAAATACCCAAACCCGACTGACCGCGGCAGCGAGTGGTCCATCGCTATGGTGGTCCCGTTGCAGTGGTAATTCATCCGCTACAGCGGTACCACTGAACCAGTGAGTTTACTAATTTCACAGTTTTTAACTCTACCACCCAACACTTCATCCAAAGCCTCACAAACACAAACAAAACATGCACATTGTTATAAAAACACCATACGGACTCACCCATGGCCTCAAATCCCCAAGGGAGGTCTAATTTCCAAGTCACCCCCTCAATGGGCTCAACAAAATCAAACAATAATCACACACATGCCAAGTTTTCAGTTCTTATACTTGTACATTCGAGTTTCTATTAGCTCGTTCTATGCTTAGGAATGTTCTATTTGGTCGAGTGATCCTATATTTTTCATAAAGATTGGGAAGGTCATTACAGCAATAAGATCATACCATATTTATTCATCAAAAGTTCAAGGGAAGCAAGAAGAAGCACTTCTATGGTGTTGTTAGATTGTTTAAGGGCTGTTGTGGACTGATTCCAACTAGGGTTTCAAGTTGAAGTTTTTGTGTAAGGTAATTTTATCATGTTCTTGATTGAATTAAGGTTAAATTGATGTTGATTGTGTTAATTGAGTAAAGGAATGTGATATAACACTTGGAATAGACCTGACATGTTATTGTTCTTGTAGACTATTTTAGAAGCTTAGTTTATGAATTGTTGTAGCTGGAAATTGAAGAATATAACTTGATTATGGCATGGCGGTTATTGTTACACACGGATGTGATGTTATGAGAAGAATTGATATATGGAATAAATAAAAAACTTGAAGTAGAAGTGAAGGATAATTGATTGTGCCGTAGGCTGTTTTTAAAAGGAACTTATGGACTGATTTTGGTTTATTTGGTTCTGGTAGCAAAAAAAAAAATATTTTTTATGGTGTTCTTTTTGTTTTGCAGCTGATTTGAGTTTAGATAGATGTGAATAATATAAGAGAAATGCTACCCGAATTTAGATAAGTCACCTACTAGATTGAGAATTGGTTAGAAAGTCTTTCATGGTGTAATGATGGTTCTTTTCGCCTTGTTATAGATGGATGAAAGTTGGAGGGCGTACAATGAGTGTTTAACTTAAGCGGCAAAGGTATGTTAAGGCTAACTCTTCTTTCATTTTGGCATGTTCTATAACAAAACGAAACTGTAATGACCTATTTGGTTGTTATAGTATTTTTCACCCATTTACCCTTGTTGACCTTTCCCCGAGTC
Source organism: Lycium ferocissimum (assembly GCF_029784015.1). NCBI lineage: Eukaryota > Viridiplantae > Streptophyta > Magnoliopsida > Solanales > Solanaceae > Lycium > Lycium ferocissimum. The sequence goes on from NC_081351.1 coordinate 7,073,939, forward strand.
CCGTTAGTATGATTTTGACCCACGGGGATGGGCGACACGGTTCCCGAGCTCTTCAGGGGAGTTCCAGTAGGATTTGTAGAATCTAAAGTCTTAAATTGAAAAATCTTTGACCAATAATTGACTTTTAGGTAAAAATGACCGTAATCGAATTTCGACAGTTTCATTAGTTCCAAAACGTGATTTCTGACTTAGTGAAGTCATTGGTTTGGTTACTGAAAGGTTTGAGTGTGATTTGAGTCATTGGTGGAGAAATTAGTTAAGTTAAAGAGGTAGAGTTGACCACGATAAAAATTGGGTTAAGATGACCACGGTCAAAATTGGGTTAAGATGACCCCGTGTCGATGTTTTAAAAGTTCAACAAGTTTGTATGATGATTTTTGACTTGTCCATAAGTTTTGGTGAGATTGCGAAGAGTTTCAGATGGATTTGGGTTGTGTCGCGCTCATATTCAGTGTTTTTGCCATAGTTCTTTAGTGTTAAAGGGCAAGATATTGATCAAAGGTCCTTTGTTTTGTGTTTCGATTGAACCATTAGATCCGTATCACAATTACGAAGCTATAGCAAAAAGAATCGTCGCATTTCGTCTTCGTACGAGGAAGTTATGGTCATTTTAACGTGCATGACATTTTCTTCGTACTCCGGTGGGTTTACTATGTGACACGGTCCGCTTTAGCAAACATTGGACTGCCGTAGTGGGGTTCTGGTACCCTGTAGCAAAAATATATGTGTATAAAAAAATCAAACTGCTTTAATTTTGTATTTTGGGCATATCTTGAGTTCTAGAGCTCTGTTTGAGGTTATTTTCACGGTGTTGTTCTCCGCTCAATGAGGGGGTAAGTATCAAACCTTTATTTTGATGTGTCCTCAAGTTTATTTTCATTGGATATTGATTTTATCTGAGTTTGATTGGGAAAAATTGGGATTTTGAACCCAAAAGTTGAAAAATAGTAAATCATGGTTTTGAAGATCAAGATGATGGCTTTTTGAATGGGTTTTCTGGATCTAGACTAATTAAGTTATGGGTAAACTAATTTTTTGATAAATTTCCAATTTTTCCCTTCAAGGGCTCGACGTTTTGGGGTTTCGATTTAGAGTATGGCAACATGGGTATCATTGGACTCGTTTAAACTCGTAGGGTACTATTTCAACTATATTGAAACCTAATTTTTCAATAAAATTATAGTTTTGCCCTTGTTGCTCGGATATGGCTATTTTGGGTTCATTTTGGGTTTTGGGTAAAACTATGGCAGTATGGGTATCCTTAGATTCGTATTCGAACGTATATTTTGTACTTGATAGATGTTAATCATTCCAAGTCTCTTTGAAGAAGAAAGGTACGACTCAAGTGGAGTAGTTCATGGCTCCTGTTCTGCATTCGATGTAAGTTCTTTTGCTTGCTTTAGTTAGACTTTGATTAGCGAAACGTATATACTGTGTAGGATTGACGAGAGAAAGGATTAATAGGTCTTTGGATAGATGTTCGGTTGGATATTACCTAGGTTGGTATGACTTCTGATTATGTGGGCCTATAGCCATTGTTTTATGCATTTATTAGGAGATGTATTTGTTGCGATATGAGGAGAAAGGAGTTATTATATACTCTTGTTATTGATTGTCGCTTTTTGCCCTATTATTGTGATTAGGATTGTTACTTAATTTGTTGTGTTATGATACGTGTTGCAATCATTTTTCTCTCTTTATGTCATTTATCATCAGAGAAAGGAAGGATAATGAGATTTGGCCTGAATCGTGTTGTATAATTATAATGACATCATGCATGTCACATGTATGTGGATATTGAATTATGACTTGGTATTGATGATGATACATGAGAAAGTGGAGCATTGGGTGACACAAGACTTAGTTGGCTATATGATTTGATTTTAAATCTCAAAATCTGGTCTGGACTAAATCATACAGCACTGGGTGACAAATGTGCTTACCTACTTATCTCGTTGATTTTATAATTATATGCGTGAACTAATCTTAGTCGGCCTATGATGCTTACTCAGTACGTGTTGTTTGTACTGATTCTACTCTTGCTGTACTCTTCTTTTGAGTGTAGAGTTTGTTACTAGTTCTAGCTCCTGTCGTTGAGAGTGATCCGAGTCTACTTGACAAAGATTCTAGGGTGAGCTTTGGCTAGATCCGCAACCCGGAGACCCTTCCTTTGTATATAACTGTCTATTTTGTATTCTTGAGACAATATTGTTATACTTGCGATTTTTACTTCATATCAGACTTGTATCTCAAAATAGTGACTCTTGTACTAGTCCGGACCGTGATTTTTGGGTTGTTATTACTTCCGCACTTATTATTTATATGATTTGAATCTGTTAGCTAAACTATTGTCTATTTTTGCATAATTCTTATAAATAATTAAAATAATTTGGGAATGGTTCGCCTACCTGGGGGGACAGTGTAGCTGCCATCACGATTCACGAATTGGGTCGTGACAGAAACGTAAACGGAATTCATTCCATAACGATTCTACTCTTAGATTGTTAGAAATGTCCATTCATTGTTATCTCATGATTTTGCGTTCAAGCATGTTATTGTATCTGATTCCTAAGTCCAGAAGAGGCATGCAAGGCTGATGATGATGATGTTAGTTCCATAACGATAACCGGAGGTGCAATGACCTTACATCACTCCGATAGATTAAGATTGTCTTCTTATCATTCATATATATATATATATATATATATATATATATATATATATATATATATATATATATATATCTTTATGACATCGAGCCACGCTATAGTTGTCGGGAATGGCACCTATTGTGCACACCACCGGCATTGGGTACACTATGATGATGATGGCCCCAAAGAGCGGCTTAATGATGATGATGATGCAGTCTTACAGTATGGCTATATATATATATATATGTTTTAAAAGAAAGCATGCATGTCATACGCCCTCAGAGGCATTTAGATGTACAAGTTGACTCTGTTTTATCTCATGTTACCCTAACATCTTTATTATGTTATTCCTCATGCCTTACATACTCGGTACATTATTCGTACTGGCATCCCTTTTGTCTAAGGATGCTGTGTTTCATGCTGTGAAGGTGTAGACAGACAGGTGGAGGACCCTTACAGTAGAGTATCCCCGGGATATCGGCTGGATTGGTGAGCTCCACTTCTGTTTGGAGTGTTACCGAGTCTGAGTACGTATGTACATATGAGTCTTATGTATTTTGGGTATGCTGGGGCCCTATCCTAGCTTGTGTGATAGTATTATGATCTACGTTAGAGGCTTTACCGATAGTGTTATGTATATGGTATGTCAGGATGTCATCAGTTCCTTATGGCGGCTGTATAGGCCTGCATGTTTATGTATATCCCCTATGAGGTGTTTTGTTATGTTTAGTGTTAGAACAGTATAAAAATGAAGGTTAAATGGTTTATGGGCTCACATATGGTTAATAGATAAGAAATGAATGGAGCGTCGATGCTCAGTCAAGTAGGGTATCGGGTGTCAGTCGCAGCCCTCCGGTGTGGGTCGTGACAGCTAGTGAAGTAGAAGTTCTAGACAATATACAAGGTCAAGAAGCCTAGCACGGGATGGTAAGAAAAGGGCCAAAGACATGTTCCATTGCAAGAAAAGCAGTACGGATGATGCACACATGAACAAACTGGTTGCAATATATATATATCTGTCTCTGTGTGTGTGTGTGTGTGTCGGTATGAAGACAGGTGGAATGCAGATCAGAGAGACAATGAATGGTCCACATACATGATCTATCACATAGACATATGCAGAGCAAATGCGATGCAATGACGATGACCTAGACATATGGAGATCATGAGAAGAGAAAGTGAATGTGACTCAAGACCGAGAAGACAATGTTCAGAAGAAATTGTTCAACCAAAAGGGTTTGCGAGACAAAGCAAGTGAATCGAAGTTAAGAAAAAGAATCGATCCGGCAAACATGTTCCATCACGAGCAACAACAAAATCAAGTCAAAGAGTGAGTCAAGATTGAAGGCATGATTTATCCAAAGAATGAATAAATGCAGGTGAAGAAGACAGATACAGACGTACACATCATCAATGAATGAGTCAGTCAACATGTTCCATCATACTTACCAAAAGCAGACTCAAGAAGAAGTCAGAAGTATGAACATGAAAGGGATGATGAAACGGGTTCGAGTCCATGTTCTATCTCAGACAGCACAGATATTCAGAGACAGACGAACTAGGTGGATGAAACAGGTTCATGAACATGTTCCAGGGCTAGTCCTACATCAATTAAGATTTTCAAAATTATGGAAAGAACTTGGCGATCAAGTATGAAAGATTCCTTGCCATATTTGTAGGGATTAGTAAGCTTTCTATATGTATTTGAAGCAGACTCAACAAGGTAAGAATCCAAATACTACAAAAACCCTACATGCGCGTCATTGGCCGACTAGGAAAGGGTTTTGTGTTCACAGACTTGCGGATCTTCAATGTTAAAAATACCCAGGTGTTTTCAAGAAAAAGTTTGCGCACTCACAAAGAGAGAGTTCAGAATATTATCTTTGTCAAATGATATATCTAACATATTAAAGAATCCGAGGTTGCATCCCTGTTACATAGAGAAGGATCGATGGAGCTGTTTTAATGAATAATGTTTCCTAGTTCTGAAGTCTAGATTTGTATATTAGGTTTAGTTATCGAGTTGTATCTTTATCAGCTTATTGAGAAGCATAAAAAGTAGATACAAATAATTCTAACTCTAAGTAGGAGGCTTACTACTTGGATATAGCTTGCTAGTCAGAGGCTGGGTAACAAGGTTGAGGTAGTTGTTTGATTACAAAGGTTGTAATTGTAACTTTACAGTTGGGGTCATTGTTGTAGTGGAGTTGGGGAAATCCTAAAGGTCTGTAGGTCATGGTTTTCATCATCTTTTGAGTCGGGTGGTTTCCACATAAATATCGTGTCCTTTATTTACCTGCAGTTTACTATTCCGCATAGACGCTAGCATAGAACAGGTAAAGTAATATGTTCCTTCATATAGCGGGAATTGGAAATACATAGGATAGGCTATAGGTTGTGCAACCTAACAAGTAGTATCAGAGCGGGTTCTCCTCAAGGAGGTTAACACCTTAGGAGAAGATCATGGTGAATGTTGCACAACCGCTAAGGAAGCAAACTTCTCGAGCTCATCAATCCATGAAGGCAAAAACCAAAAAGGAAAAATTTACTGCCAAAACACAGAATAGAGGGTGCTTCAAGTGCGAGAAGGCTGATCATAGAATCTGAGATTGCCTACTATGCGAAATTGAATGGAAGAGAGAAAGAGCAGAAAAAGAAAGGTTAGCATACGTCAATGATTAGAAAAGCGGCGGCAGTATTGAAGACAAAGAAAATCCCTTAACACTCCAAGCTGCTGAGGAGTCAAACTTAGAAAAGGACTCAAGGTCAAATATTCTTGATCTAAAAGACAAGTTAGATCACTTTTCTAAGAAGAAACTCATATCTCTAATGATCACTCTCCTGGATGAACATCATGACTTGAGCATAAATAGAGTTGAGTCATTTAATGCTCTCTCCGGACTGAAAATGAGTTTATGAAAAGTGTAGCTAGCAAGGAGAAGGCAAAAAAAAAAAAGAAAACCAATCCCTAAAAGAACAAGTCACTCAACTAAACTCCTCAGTTATAGCTCTCCAATCTGAAGTTCTAGAATTAACTATCAAAACCAGAGCTATGAAAATTAGTGGTAACCTAGTCGAAGTTGAGGCTGACTTGAAAAGGACGAGAAGGGACCTGCACGAAGAAAGGGAGAGCACTAGCAAGATCGACTTGAGATTAGTGAAAGCAGAAGTGGATCTGGAAAAGGAATCAGTGGCAACCTAGTCAAAGTTGAAGATGACTTGAAAAGGACGAGAAGGGAACTGCACATAGAAAGGGAGAGCACTAGCAAGCTCAACTTGAGATTAGTGAAAGCAAAAGTGGATCGAGAAAAGGCAAATCATTAGACGCAATTATCTCTACTACCCTCAATTCCCACCTACCGAATACACAAAAAGTCAAGTCAACGAGGGTATAATATAGTCCTAAATCAGGAAATCAAAGGAGAACTACTAAGATTGTCAACAGGGCTGAAAAAGGGTTGAAGAACAAGTCCTTAAAAGAAGTGCCAGGATGTATAAAGAGGAGATTAACTACCTAAGGTGTTCGAAGAAAAGGGCCCAAGTCTACATGGATTCCTAAAACTAACCCTTGATCATTTTCCAGGCAAGAGGAGCAGAAGAGCAAGCCACATTGGTACATGAATAGTACTTGCTCAAGTCAGAAAAAGAATCACAAGAAAATTCTGCTCACTCTCAAAATAGAGAAAAGAAGAATGCTGGAAAAGAAAGTTCAGACAAAAAGGCAATCAGACAGGGGGAACCCAGAATGAAACAGGATATATGAACCTGATCTATAACTAGAACAAAGAATTATGCACAAATACAGGGGAAACATCTGATACAATCACTGTGGAACCAATCAATGCCTCAACACCAACAAGGAAAGATGTATGCTCAAGGATGAAAGGAGTCATACCAACAAGAAGTCAGGCTCAAAACAATGAAACTAGACGAAAGGCAAAAGCTGGAATAAGGGAAAAAGCAATTGTACATAAAGAGCAAAGTGGACAATAACAGAATTGCGATGACTCATGTATCTATCAAACAGGTTCAGAAACCTATTCCTCTAAGTGGTAAAGTATCCACGTGATCCTAAAACAAGTTGAGAAACTTGTTCTTAAGGATTCATAAAGACAGTCACTGGAACAAGTAGTTCAGCATGATCTAGGCGAGCGTAAATATGTTTTGATTATTGATGTATCATCCGATAAAGAAGGAGATCAATGGATTGCTACAGGTATGTCTCTTGGAAGGAGAAAACACAAGTGGTTAGGCACTTATATTATGCTTGGTAAAAGTGTTAGTAATGAGGATGATAAAAGTGGCACACATAACTTCTTAAAGTTTACTAGAAAGGCTAGACTCGGACTGTGTTGTTTTGTAAAAGTAACTAAAGTATTTTACTCAGTTACGTGCATTTAATTGTATGTCCTATGCCATAATAGTTTCATGATCTCTTAAAGGATAAACATTATGCTATCACAGAAATTGTTTCGAATCAAAACTGGCGTAGGGTTAGCCATTGACACTTCAGGTATGCTTTCCTTCCTTGAGAAACAATTATACATATATATCATAGAAAAATATGAATATCCTGGGTGTACTATCCTAGTCAAATCCTAGCTGTAATTAAGAGTGTTGAGGAGATGGAAAGTAGGGCCATGATGACTATTTTGAAAAAAAAAAAAGGGGCCTCCAATAGTAAATTACCCTCATCTCAAGAAGTCTTTTGCCCTTCCCTATTCACCCCACTTGAGTCTCTATCTTCGGCCATTTATATCCACCACCAAGTCCTCAAAATACGTCCACAATCCTCATTCACCATATAACCAGATCGAAAAAAATGGATGATTGTTTTTGTCATGACCTAACTAGCATAGTCGTGATGGCACCCACTTTAACCCCCCTGGTGGGCGAACCATCCCTTTAACCAATTACTTAATCAATTTCCAAATTTATACGATAATAACAAACACAGTAGATAGTCTAAGTCAATGTCATAAGTAATAATAAGTGCGGAATACCGGTCATAATAAAACCCCATAAATTGAAAGTCATCGTACAAGAAAAACTAACCAAAGATGTCTAGAAGTAATACATATTCTGAAATACAAATCACAATGTCTAAAGGAAGAGTCATAGACAAAATAGAGAAGGATCTCCAGGGCAACATGGCTGGAAAGTGGCTCACCCTCAGATCCTGGCAGATATTGCCTTAAGGCTAGAAATGGGGTCTGGCTGAAAGTCCTTGCTCACAATCTGCACTTAAAAAGGATACAGCAAGGTAGTATCTGTACAAACATGCGTACTGGTAGATATCATAGGCCAACTAAGACTAGCTGATGGATACAACACAGAATTAGACAAGATAAGCAGATAGGCACAAACATTCAACAATTCATAAATAATCACTAGTCAAATTATAGCTTATGATGAAGCACCAAAACGCAATGTATGCTAAGTCTCCTGCCATCCACTTAATAACCACACACAAGTACAACCACAAATCGGATCAATAGATGTAGAATATGATGATGATGTATGCAATACAATGAGATGAGTGTCAATGCAATGCAATGGCCAACAACACAAAGCTCTGTACACATATGCTCTGCACAGAAACCTCGACATCTTGATAGTCATGACCCGCAGGGGATCCATGATGTCCAGGTACCACTTGTTCTTAAAAAAACCTCGCATGTAGTCATATGCTCTCCCCCGTAACCAACTTCGGACTCGAGCTATATATTATACTTTCCTCAAAAGTGCCACATTTCCTTTCATAGTTGTCAAAAGTCTTCCATCAATCATTTCCGAACCATCACCGTCATGTATGATTGAATGAATGCAACAATGCTAAATAGATGAAATTAATACCAATGAACATACAAGAGAAGTCGTAATCCTATAAGCCACATCAGGATTATACCATCAACTCAACTATGGAAATGAAATCAACAAACTAGTTGAATGCCAAAAGTAAATCTATCATACCAACTCACCACCAATCATCACAAGTACACCATAATCGCAATGCATAAAATAACGGCGACAGGCCCACATAATCAGAAATCAACCAACCTAAGAGTAAATGCATCCCAACATGGTGTTCAATGACATAATCATGTTGTATCCCGTCAATTCTATGCATGTATACCTTTTTTCTAGTTAAAGTCTAACTAAAGTAAGCTGTAACCTACCTCGAATGCAGAACAGGTGCCACGAACTACTCCACCTGAGCCTTCCCTTTCCGAAGCGCCTCAGAACGATTGAAGTCTAACAATCACAACTTTCTACATTAAAATATAGACAGGTCGATATTAAATAATAAATACAAGAATTCAGGCTTGAAGGATTAACCCAAAACCCACATTCTAAACCCGAAGATCTAAAAAGTAAAAGGGGCGTTATTGCAAAAATAGACTCAACAAGGTCAATTTGGTGTTCGACATGGTCATACGAACTAATCAATACCCATATTGCAATGCTTTCAAATAAACCCATAAATGACCCCAAAATAACCTTTACCGAGCCTAAGGATAAAATTGGAAATTCTAAGTAAATATATGTTACCTATAGTTTAGATAGTTCACAATCTAAATCTCATGAAATAGTATCCATAATTTGACCTTCAATTTCAAGATTGAAGTAAAAACCCCAATTTATAGAAACCCTTAATTTACTAAATGATTTCATGGATTAGCAGAGGAAACTAGTGATGGAATCTTGTAAATAAGACTAGAAAGAGATTAGAATCTTACCCAACCAATGTTTCTTCCACTTAGCACTTACTTTCTCCCAAAATCGAGGCTTAGAGATGAAGATATGAGGTTATGAGGTCAAATCTGAAGTTGGAGTTTAAATATTTGTTCAAAGACATTCCTTCTTCGGAAACGCGGGCCCTGCAAGCGAACGCAAAGAAGGATCTGACCCGACCCAACTTTCCTCTTTGCGAATGTGGTGGAGGACCTCGAACACAATGGCCATCACCTCGGTAAACACGAGAAGCCTCACGCGAACGCGAAGGGTAAAATCCCTAGCACCGGGACGAAAAAAAAAAAATTCGAGCCTTTCAAAATCCAAATATGCATACCCACATAAAAACGTACTACGAAGACTCATCCTGCACCTCGAAAATTCCTACGAAGGTCTATTGTCACACTGACTAGTGTCCGAGTTGGACACTCGTATACGAACCTGTTAGGGATAATCAGACTAATACAAATACAATCTGGAAATCTGTAAAGCATATTGTAGACTCAAAATTCCATATATCATAATGAACCTGTCTCCTAAGGAGTCACGGTTAACCAAACATAACAAAATACGCAAGCCGACAAGGCTGCCACTATACACGAGAATATCCAAAACGAACTACATCTGTATAGCTGACTAAACCATATATATACAATCCACACATATCTAAAGACCGCTAAGAGTATAACAAAGTCTATGTAAAAAAAAGGATCTGTACCAAAATAGCTCAAGCTCCGGAACAATGGAGCTCTCCAAGCAGCTAGGCAGAAATCCTAAGCCGGAGGATAACCAAGCTGAGCGTCTGTACCTGCGGGCATGAAACGCAGCCCCCGAAGAAAGGGGGTCAGTACGAATAGTGTACTGAGTATGTAAGGCATGAAATCAACATATACAATCCCAAGAAGACATTTGAGACATGTCAATGAATGGGCAAAACAAATGCATCAAGACAACTATATCAAAGAAAAACACATAAAGGCCTACGTCACAGAAATATCCATATACACATCGCAACAAAGGCCACACCGTCATCCCCCGTCAACCGTACCACACATATACACATCACAACAAAGGCCCATTATAGGTCACCCCCCGTCAAATATATATATATACACATCAACAAAGGCCACAGGGTCAATTGTGATACTTATGCATCACAACAAGACCACAGAATCACCCCCTGTCAACTGTGCCATATATACACACAACAAAGGTCATAGCGTCACCCCGTCAACCGTGCCATATATATATATATACACAACAAAGGTCACCCGGCCCTCAGTCAATCGTACCTATATATATACAACAAAGGTCACAACGTCACCCCAGTCAACTGTGCTTTATATATGCATGAAGAGTGAAAATGAGTGTAGTGCATAATCAAAATGAAATATTAGAACTCTGTAATGTAACAAAATAGCCATATGCATATATTATACTCATGGCATGCATAGGAGTTCAAATAAAAACTATCGCTCTATCCCACCTTGGAGGAACAATTTATAAGGTGAGATCAACAACAAGAAATAAATCGAGAAAATCATGAAATAGCTTAACATTTTCCTATCATCGTTGAAATCATACTTAAGGCCTTTAAGCATAAAATCATCCCCAACGTACTCCTCATAAAAACATTCTCATTTTTCACATCATAAGAAGCTTTAAGAGTCATAAACCTCTAGCTTTTGAAATCAAGGAGGTTATGGAAACGCTTATGGAATCATACCATAGAAATCATGCCTTTGAAAGAAAGGGACGAGCCTTAACATACCTGTTCGACTTCCTATTAGCTACGCTTATCCGCCCGAGCTCATAAATCTACATTCGAGAGGATTCACACTAATGTTAGACTCATCATCACACACTTGTCCTAAAATTTCAAATTAAACTATTTTATATCCTGCCGAAAATCGGACAGCATCTCCCCTGTTTATATGCCTAGCCCAAAATTCCAATTCAGTAACCAACAACAACAATAACAATATCAACATCAACCATAATATTCTCAACACCCAAAATACTTCATAAACACCCCATATGGTGTTTGTCCCATATTTCCATCAACAGAATCATTTTATAACTATTTAACAGCTCTATCTCCGTAAAGGAACCAAAATTAACATTAATAGAAGAAGATTCATACCTTTCTCCCGTTAATATCGCTGTATCTTCACTTCTCTACCTTAAGTTTAGGCCACAGCACGCCGCTATATGATTTTGCAACCACAACTATACGCTACCCGGACTGGAATTTGGGAATTATACCTGGTTTTGGCTTAAAAGTGGGTGTGGGAAGGTTTGGGAAATTTCCAGAGCATTTGAGAGTATTTGGGGTGTTTCTTGGCTGAAAAATGGGGGTGATCCCCTTTTTATAACGGTCCAGGTTCTGCCTGGACCGACTTAAAATTTACTCAGCGCGTCCGCACCACCACGTGGCGCATTCGCGCTGAGTTGTGGGTCTTGCCCGCGCGCGTTCGTGCCACCTTCTGGCGCGTTCGCGCAGGGTTAATTTCCTGCCCGACAGCCGATCTTAAAACGCGCATAATGTGTGATCCCGATATCGTATGAGAGCCCACGACCTATGGTTGGAAAGATAATTCAATTATCTACAACTTTCATTCTTGGTGTTATTCCAAATTCCAAACTTATAGCGGCGTTTTGGCCTCTTCAATTCAGATCATCCGAAAACACCTCCTTACCTTTTCCTTTTTGGAGGGCTTATGCCCATATTTGGCCTAAGGGTCCTTCTTAAGACTTGCTCAACTTCCCATGTACTACTCATATTACTTTTCATATGTCCTTTATAAAACCCCGGTGTGTGGGCCCCACCTTAACTCTCTGATTCACTTGTCCTCCAACTCTTCCATGACCTATTATATGAAGTTAACCCTGATAATCATAGGATGAACATATATAACCTCGTACATCCTTAACTATAACCCCGCGTCCACAATAGTACGACTACCACCTAGCGAATCTCAACGTGCCAAGCTGCGAGGTGTAACATTCCTCCCCCCTTAGGAACATTCGTCCTCGAATGTTAAACTCTTAGGGATTTCTACGAAAATTTTGCCAAATTCTTCCTGTAATTGCACCACTACTGTCCTATCACAACAATGCCTCATCGGGCATTATTTTATTGAAAAAACACCAAAAGTTATTTTAAAGACACCTTACGTACCTTAGGGCGCTGATGGCTCTGTCTGCACGTCTTCTGGGAGTGGGAATAAATGCGGGTATCTGGATTTCATGTCCTCCTTAGCTTCCCAAGTTATCTCTTCCCTATTATTATTACTCCACAGGACTTTGACAGAAGCTACATCCTTAGTACGTAACCGTCTAACCTGGCGATCAAGTATAGCTATGGGGCTCTCCTCATAAGACAACTCCTCTGTCACCTGGACGTCATCTACATGAAATACTCTGGAAGGGTCACCAATGCATTTACGAAGCATCGATACATGAAATACTGGATGTACCGCTTCCAAATCAGATGGTAGGTCCAACTCATAGGCAACCTTGCCTACCTTACGAACAATCTGATAAGGCCCAATGTATCTCGGGCTGAGCTTCCCCTTTTTGCCAAATCTCATCACACCCTTCATGGGTGATACCTTCAGGAATACCCAGTCACCAACCTGAAACTCTAAGTCTCGACGTCGATTATCTGCATATGCCTTTTGTCGACTCTGGGCTGCCAATAATCTCTCCTGAATAAGCTTCACCTTATCAATAACTTGCTGAATCATGTCTGGGCCTATCAACTTCGTCTCCCTAACATCGAACCAACCGATAGGTGACCTGCACTTCCTTCCATACAAGGCCTCGTACGGTGCCATCCGAATACTAGAATGGTAGCTATTATTATAGGCAAACTCAATAAGTGGAAAATGATCATCTGAGCTACCTCTGAAGTCAATAATACAGGATGGCAACATATCTTCTAGCATTTGAATAGTACGCTCCGCCTGTCCATCAGTCTGAGGGTGAAATGCTGTGCTGAGACTCACCTGTGTCCCCAATCCCTTCTGGAACGATCTCCAAAAGTTAGCTGTAAACTGAGCTCCTCTGTCTGAAATAATGGCTGTGGGAACCCCATGAAGTCTCACTATCTCCCTGATGTATAACCTTGCATAGTCTTCAGCTGAATAAGTAGTCCTGACTGGAAGAAAATGGGTTGATTTTGTCAGCCTATCTACAATAACCCATATAGAGTCATACTTCCGCTGAGTGCGAGGTAAACCTGTAATGAAGTCCATATTAATCACTTCCCATTTCCAAGTTGGGATCTCTATCTCCTGCAATAATCCACCAGGCTTCTGATGCTCGACCTTAACCTGTTGATGATTCGGGCACTGAGCAACAAATTCCGCTATGTCCCTTTTCATGCCATCCCACTAATACAAGCATCTGAGGTCATGATACATCTTTGTTGACCCCGGATGAACAGAGTAACTGGCATAATGTGCCTCTCCCATAACCTGCCGTCGTAGTCCGACAACATCAGGCACACACAATCTGAATCTATACCGTAGCACTCCGTCAGATGTAACCTCGAATAGGGTCTTCTCCTTTTGAAGAGTTGTATCTCTATACTGTGCCAGAATAGGGTCTTCGTACTGACGTCTCTTTACCTCTTCTATAATAGAGGACTCAGCAACTTCTCGAACAGAAACTCCACTATCTCCAGAATCAGCCAAACGGATCCCAAGGCTAGCTAGCTGATAAAACTCACAAACCATCTCCTTCTTTTTTGGCTGCACATCTGTCAAGCTGCCCATAGACTTATGGCTAAGAGCATTTGCTACAACATTTGCTTTCCCCGGATGGTATAGAATGTCAACATCATAATCTTTTAATAACTCTAGCCACCGTCTCTATCGTAAATTTAGCTCTTTCTGCTTAAAGATATATTGGAGACTCTTGTGATCCGTATAGATATCAACATGAATGCCATATAAATAATGTCTCCATATCTTCAAGGTGTGTATCACTGCCGCCAACTCCAGATCATGAGTAGGATAATTTTTCTCATGCTTTCTGAGCTGTCTGGAGGCATAGGCTATAACCCTGCCATGCTGCATCAATACACAGCCTAGTCCAACACCTGAAGCATCACAATAGATAACATAGCCATCTGGTCCCTCAGGGAGAGCTAGAACTGGAGCTATCGTCAACTTATCTTTCAATAACTGGAAGCTTTGCTCACAAGCCTTAGTCCACTCGAACTTAGCTGCCTTCTGAGTTAGCCTTGTTAAAGGCGCTGAAATCGAGGCAAACTTTTCTACGAATGTCCTGTAATATCCTGCATGCCCTAGAAAACTACGTACCTCAGTAGGCGTCGTAGGTTTGGGCCAAGTCTTTACCGCCTCAACCTTCTGCGTATCTACCCTAATACCGTCAGCTCCAATAATATGCCCCAAGAATGCTACTTAAGTCAACCAGAATTCGCACTTAGAAAATTTAGCATACAACTTCTGGTGCTGGAGTACCCTAAGGACCGTCCCCAAATGGTAGACATGCTCCTCTTTTGAACATGAATAAACCAGAATATCGTCAATAAATATGATAATGAACGTGTCTAGGAATGGTTTGAACACCCGGTTCATCAAATCCATAAACACTGCCGGAGCATTGGTTAGCCCGAAAGACATCACTCTAAACTCGTAATGTCCGTATCGGGTCCTGAATGCTGTCTTTGGGATATCTGACTCCTTTACCCGTACCTGATGGAAACTTGACCACAAGTCTATCTTCGAAAAACACCTAGCACCCTGCAACTGGTCAAATAGGTCATCAATCCTAGGGAGGGGATACCTATTCTTTATCGTTACTTTATTCAGCTGCCTATAATCAATACACATCCGCAGTGATCCATCTTTCTTTCTCACAAATAGTACCCGTGCTCCCCAAGATGATGTACTAGGCCTTATGAAGCCTTTTTCCAACGAGTCTCTCGCCTTGATCCTTTAATTCTTTTAGCTCTGCAGGTGCCATCCTATAAGGAGGAATAAATATAGGTTGAGTATCTGTCAATACATCTATAGTGAACTCTATCTCCCATTCTGGAGGGAGACCTGGAAGCTCATCGGGGAATACATCTGGGAATTCATTAACCTCCGAGACTGATTGAAGAGTCGGTACCTCTACTTTCATATTATGCACTCAAATCAGATGATAAATATAGCCTTTACTAACCATCTTCCGTGCCTTGAGGTATGAAATAAACTTACCCCTCGGCGATGCTGTATTCCCTCTCCACTTTATAATTGGCTCTCCCGGAAACTGAAACCAAACTATCTTTTCTCTGCAGTTAACATTAGCATAGCAAGAAGCCAGCCAATCCATACCCATAATAACATCAAACTCAGTCATGTCTAACTCTATCAGGTCTGCTATGGTATGACGACTATATATACCCACCGAGCAATTTTTATATACTTGCCTAGCTATGACAGAATCTCCTACCGGTGTAGCTACTTCAAATGGTTCTATCAACTTAGGTTCTATTCCGATTCTACTAGCAACAAAGGGAGATATATATGATAAGGTGGAACCTGGATCTATCAATGCATATACGTCCCGGGAGAAAATCGATAATATACCTGTAACCACATTCGGTGACGCCTCCTGATCCTGCCTACTAGCCAAAGCATATATGCGGTTCGAGGGACCGCTAGAACTGGAAGATCTGCCATGACCTCTACCACAGCCTGCTGGTGTCTGAATACCCTGCCCCGTAGGGCGCATGGCTATAGAAGAAGATGGACCAGCAACCGACCCGATAGGCTGAGCCATACTACCTGCACCGCCTCCATAAGGATAATTTCTCATCACATGGCCCTGACGGCCACAAGAAAAATAAGCACCTGTATCCCAACGACATTCCCCGATATGGGGCCTACCACATCGAGAGCACCGAGGCAAAGGTGGCATCGACTGACTCGAACCCCTCGCTATATGTGACACTCGAAGCACCGGAGCTTTTTGACCGGCTCCCCGAATATCCCGCGCGGTCGAATCCCCTACCCGGGAATCTTGGGGGTGCACTCCGCGCTGGCTGGGAAGAATATCTAGCATGCTGCTGAGGCTGCCCGCCTCGAAACTCACCAGAATAACCAGATGATCTAGCCCTCTTATGCTGGTCTCTGTCCTGGTCTTTATCCGGCTGACGTCCCCTGTGTCGATCCTCTACCGGCTGTGCGTATGCCTGTACCCGAGCAATGTCCATACCTGGTTGAAGAGCCACTGCCATACAATCATCAATCAGATAACGGTCTAGTCCCGTCACATAACAATGCACCCTATCCGCCATGTCTACTATAATTGTCAGCGCATACCTAGCTAACGAACTAAACTCAAGACTATACTTTCGAATACTCCTGCTATCCTGCCTCAAATGTAAGAATCTATCTACTGTAGCTCGCCTCATCTATGGCGGCAGGAAGTGGCCCATGAAGGCCTCTACAAACTCATCCCATACTGCTGGAGGAGCACCCTCGCCCCTAGATAACTCCCAAGACTCATACCAATTAACGGCTACATCCCGCAATCGATACGAGGCCAACTCAACAGACTCAGTCTCAGAAGCCTTCATTATCCTCGTGTACACCGCATCCGTCCCGAATGAACTCCTGTGGATCCTCCTCGGGCTTGGACCCAAAAAACTCTAGAGGGTTACAATTTAAGAAGTCGCGAACCCTCAAACTATCAGATCTATCCGCATGGTCGACTCCTAGTCCATGCCTGCAAGCCCTCGCCTGCCACTAATCT
>NC_081351.1:7091197-7141873 GCF_029784015.1 Lycium ferocissimum
ATTTTTTTAAGTATTTTTTTGAAAAAGCTTGCTCCCAACCTACCAACTAAAATTTCTTGTCAACTTTCCTTTTAGTTCCTATTGCTATTACTTAATGATATTGCTATTACTCAATGATATTTGCTATTACTTACTAGTATATATCATCATATATTCATAAGACCTTATATTATCAACTAAACTACCCCAATATCCTATTCACCACTTATAAATTTAATTGTTATCCACTATTTTGGGTAAAAGTTTATCTCTTCGGCTTTCTATGGTCAAGCTACCATTTTTATGAAACCCTAAGTCTCAATTCACTTAGCTCATGTCTCTAATGGTTCAATTCTTGATTAGAAAGTTATAACCCAAGCCTTTAGATGATAATCACACAATAATATTCATAACCCACCAACTATTGAAGGTTTATTAAGTTCTAGGGTTACTATTCTCAATTCACCATTGTAGACCCATTAAAATGATGATAATCTTTGAGATGAAAGCACAATGAAGGGAGGAATGGTTGAGACTTACCTCTCAAAAATATTTTTGCCCTAGCCTTAGAATTTTGCCCCAGGTGCTCCTTGGAAACTGTGTTGGAGTTTAATGAATAAAGAATTCGAAACTAAGTGTTTAAAACCGAGACTGGTCCCTCGTCGACCGCCGGAGCATTCCGTGGGCCGGGGCCTCGCATACGAGCAATCCCCGTTGGGGCATCAAACCAAAACTCTCCTCCGCCGTGGCAGCATGGTTCCGCATAGCGCCGCCTTGGGGGGCCGGGTCCAAAGGCCGGCCAATACCGACATACAAAATCCCGTCCGCACAGGGCGGCGAGGGGACGCCCCACAGCGGTCTCGCCGCAGCGGTACTTCATCCGTCAATGCGGTACCATTGAGCCAGTAAGCTTGCTAATTCCCACAGTTTCCACTCTACCACCCAACACTTCATCCGAGGCCTCACAAACACCAAAAAAAAAAGCACATTAATGTAAAAACACCATACGGACTCACCCATGGCCTCGGAATTCCCAACGGAGATCTAATTTCTTCGTCACACCCTTAACGGACTCAACATAAACTGTACGAATAATCACAAACAAGCCAATTTTCGCCTCCAGACTTCTACATTTGAGTTTTTATTATACTCGTTTCTACCCTTGAAAGGTTCTATTCGTAGTGGTGATCCTAGATTTCTCCATAAAGACCGTAAGTGGTCATTATGAGATATGTATACACATGTGTATATCTGCGTATATATGTATATGGAGCGCCACATATGCAAAAGTTAAATAAGTAGCCAAATTTAAATAATGTCCATTAATTGAACATTTAAATTATGACCACATTATAACTAAATTGGCTAATTAAAAGCTAATTCTGCAAACGTGACCTTAATTGAATTAAGGCATGAAATTGGGTATTTCTATTATCGCCATAATCAGTCGACAATCGATTATTTCACTATAGCCACTATTAACAATAATAACAACAGTTTTTGAAATTAATCACAACTAAACACATGATCAACTATGATTAATTCCTACAAAATGCAAGAAAGTAAAACTAAGTTTTTTAGAGGTAAAAAGATTAACTTATTTAATTAATCAGGTTTTCTTGAATTAAACGGAGTAAAATGCTTGCTAATTGATTTTTTGATAATAAAATTTAGCAAATATTTATATTAACTACAAAAATATGTAGATTAATTCCTAAATGAATCATAATATTACTGAAGTTATTATCGGAATAATTTCATAAAAATCATTTAGACCCATAAGAAATACACATTTTGCTCCATTTGATATTTAACGACTCTGGACAATTAAAATAAATTGTACGAGGTCAAAAATTAGGTGTCAATAATAACGAGTCTAAACCCCACATGATCCTAACACTTCTCTTCTACCTGTGCCTCAGCCTACTGGTGCCTAAGTGCCATGGACTAGGAAAGGTGTTACTGATGCTGCTGCGACTGGTCCAGTGGGCTGAACTTCACCACCACCATACCTGGCTAAAGGGCAGCCTCTTTGCATGTGGCCTCGAAGATCACACTTATAACACACATCCATACTATACGACACTCTCCTGGATGTATTTTGCTACACTTGCTGCAAGGAGGAGGCCACTGAAACTCTAAAACCATACTATTATGAAACTGGGGGAGTTTCCTTTGTATATGTCCTAATATTTTACAAACAAAGCATTCAAGGCCGTCCTTTTGATAAGGAGCTCAGCGATGCTCCCCATGGCCTAACTTGGGGCACTAGGTCCACTTGTGACCCTTCTTACGACAATAGTAGCATATTTTGAGTCTCATGTAGCATTCGCCTAAGTGGCGCTTCCCACAGGTGGGGCAATTCGGTATGCTGGTAAAAGCGATCCTCTTCTGTCTTTTTATTGCACGAGCAACTCTATTAGGTGTCAGATTCATAGTTGCATTACCAGGAGGGGGAATAACAGCACATCCCCTCGAAACGAGGGCTTCAAATGCACCAAGGGTTCGGTCCATTTTCTACACACATTCCTGTGAAACTTGTTTGATTCCTGACAACTCTATCTGAAAGAAACACGTCAATAATGATTAGTTGTACATCTCCTTCTTCTTTTAAATACAAGGTGTATTCGGTAGAAAGGACGAAAGTTCGAACAATTCTCTACGACATAGCCTATTACCAAGAGCATCTAGGTAGAAGAATGATAACATTTCGTAGATCCCCTGTAGCCTCCTAATTATAAGTGTGTCGCACTTCACACCCATAAGTAGGACTCTACTGGACACAGTTTCATAGAATCCCTAAGACACTTGAACCTAGTGCTCTGATACCAAGCTTTGTCATGCCCCGAACCATGGCCTTGATGTAACACGGCACTCGGTGCCTTGCTGCATGTGACCGAGCGAACCACATGGCTTGCTGAGTCAACATGAGACGTATACTGATGTGAAATATAAATAAAACATCCATGTCTTGTGAAAAACATGGAATCAATAATCATAAGCTTGAAAATATATTATATCATGAATGTGGAAATAAAATATCGGGGTGTAGCTAACAAGGCTAACCTAACTGAATATCTGACATGACATAACTGACTAGTCTAGTCTATAAAACCTCTGACATGAGTCTGACTGCTAAACTATTTATCGGGACAAGGCCCCCGGCATACCTTAACTGCATAACTAACATGAAAGTAAAATAAAGTTAACACCCGGAATAGAATGGGGCTTACCAATAACTGATACGACTAAAGTCCTAATGAGGTGAATCGGTGTCTCAGAATTAATCGCATCGGAAATGCGGCTCCCGGGAGATAAAAGGGGACCTCAGTACACTTGAATTGTACTGGTATGTAAAGTAACTGAATGAAATAACAAAGCATGGCACATGAAATAATAATAGTTGTAACTGAAACTGAATGAAAGAACTGTAAGTGGGATGCTCAGGTAATGGGTAGCCCAATTCAATAACATGGATACATGAAGAAATCCGAAAATTAAACTGTAAGCTAGACATGAACATGAGCATCATCTGGCATGGGTATACTGTAATATGAGTAAACTCTCTCTCTCTCTCTCTCTCTCTATATATATATATATATATATATATATATATATATATATATATATATGTGTGTGTGTGTGTGTGTGTGTGTGTGTGTGTGTGTGTGTGTGTGTGTGTGGGAGAATCTTTGTATAAACGATAACATGGAATCACCACATGAAGCGCGGAGTCTAGTACCTGGCCTGACCAGCAGAGCAATCCTATACCTTGCCAGGATATGAGACATGAACATGACGTGAAAATGGATCCAATTCAACTGTCTGAAGGTGTCGTCCTAATCTGAGTGGATCGACCCTTACCCAACACTGGCAAGCTTTCTCGGTACATTTAAGCTACTCCCAAAAACATGGACATGAACATACTTATAGTTGGCTTAACACCCCATGGTTTTCATGATATGACTTGTAACATGGTTCATAAACATGGCTTACTTGATTCATAAACATGGCTTGCTACATGGTTCGTGAGTATAATATTGTATAAACATCAGTAGATAGTATAACTTGCATGAAATCATAGATATCATATAGACTTTTATGAAAATAAGCATTATAGTTCATATCTTGCATCTAAGAAGCCATGGAATGCAAAGTATGGGTTTTCATGGATTATGAACAGATTCTCAATAACCAGAATGGAATATTAAGAACACAATAACGAATTAATAATACAAACATGGTATATCATGGTACATGTACTTAGGGTTATCATGAATGAGTCTAGAACCCTAGTTTTTTATGAACTTTCCGATAATCATGGAAGAACGTGGCGTGAGGAAGAACAATGATTTTCCCACGCGTAGATAGAAACCCTACATACCCGTTAATGCTCCAAAACTTGTAACTAATGGTCTTAACTTGAGAAGAATCCCAAAAGCTTTAATCGTGAATCCTTGTGATTGGTTTTCTTGAAAACCCTAGGTTAAGAATGATGATTTCCTTATTAGATTATGTGAATACGTGTTAGAATTGACTTGGAAGGGCTTGGAATGGCTTACCTTAATGTCTTGGATTGATGGGAGAAGAGAAACTTCATTCTAGGGCTTGAAAAATGTGAAAAGTGGAAATAAACTGATCACACGTATTTATACAATTCACTGAAGCGGGAAAAGTATGGGCACAAAAGTCTGTTTACCCAAAAGTCAACTATTGGTCAAATACTTTCACTTAAAGGTTCTAATTTTCTCAAAGCTTTATAAAACTCGTCTGATGACCTTAAGAATAGGGTCGACAGGGTAAACTGATCAATAAGCGCATAATGACCGAATGGCTCATTACATCAGATACCAATTAAATAATTGTTCATCCTTGAACAGACAAGAAATAAGCGAAGGATAGGTACCTAACTGGGTAAAGAGCTGGGGATATCTACTAAGCATATTGGCCTCGGTCAACCACGTAGCCTCCTGGACTGAACGCTGCTTCCACTGAACCTTCACCGAAGCTATCTCCTTTTATCTTAACTTCCGGAACCTCTCTATCCAAAATGGCAATTGGCTCCTCCTTAATAGACAAATTCTGATCAAATAGAACCGAATCCCACATAATGATATATGACCCGTCTAAATGGTATTGCTTCAGCATGGACACATGAAACACTGGGTTGACACCCAACAAACCTGGAAGTAATGCCAACTCACAAGCTTTCTCCCCCACATTACGAAGGATCTCAAATGGGCCAATGAATCTCAAGCTAAGCTTGCCCTTCTTCCCGAATATCATAACACCCTTAATGGGCGAAATCTCAATAGGACCTGCTTACCCACCATGAACTCTAGATCTCGGACCTTTTGATCCGCATACTCCTTTTGCCTACTCTGAGCCACTAGAAGCTTTTCTTGAATCAACTTTAACTTATCTAACGACTTCCTCAAAAGATCGGTTCCCTAAGGTTTCACCTCAAAAGCGTCGAACCAACCAATTAGAGATCGGCATCTCCTCCTATATAAAGCCTCGAATGGAGCCATGTCGATACTCGAATGATGGCTGTTATTGTACGCAAACTCTACCAAAGGTAAGAACTGGCCCTAATGACCACCAAAGTCGATAACACAAGCTCGGTGCATGTCCTCTAAAACCTGAATAGCCCGCTTAGACTGACCATCCATCTGAGGGTAAAAAGTAGTCATAAGATCCAACTGAGTCCCCATCTCAGCCTGCAAAGTCCTCTAGAAATGGGACGTGAACTGAGTGCCCATGTCAGAGATAATGGAAATGGGCACTCCATGCAATCGAATAATCTCTCAGCTATAGATCTTGGCAAACTTCTCTGCATTGTAGGTGATCTAAACTGGAATGAAGTGCACAGACTTAGTCAATATCCATAATAACCCAAATTGTATCAAACTTGCCTAAGGTCTTCGGAAGACCAACCAAAAAATCCATGGCTATCCTGTCCCCACTTCCACTCTAGAATGGGCATCCTCTAAAGCGTACCCCCGATCTCTAATGCTCATGTTTAACTTGCTGGCAATTCAAACGCTACAAAATGAACTCAATAATATCACGCTTCATCCTTCCCCACTAATAATGTAGTCTCAAATCACAATACATCTTGGTAGCACCAGGGTGAATGGAATATCTAGAACTGTGAGCTTCTTCTAAAATCAACTTAATCAAGCAACCAACCCGAGGAACACTAACACGCCTCTTAATCCTCAAAATCCCCTCACCATCCAGAATTGCCTAGTTGGCCTCTCCATTTAACACTTTATCACGAATATTGCACAACTTAGCATCTTCGAATTATTGTGATTTAATCTGATCCAAAAGTGACGACCTCGCTCAAAATAAGCCAAAACTCTTCCTGAATCTGAAATGTCGGGTCTTACTATCCCATTTCCCAAAGCCTAAACATCCCTAGCCAATTGTCTTTCCTCAAATACCAATTGGGCCAAACTACCTATACTCATCGCCTTTCGGCTCAACACATCCGCCACAACATGGTCATGAGTGGGGTAATGCCTCTCCCATACAAGTAGTGCCTCCAAATCTTCAAAGCAAAAACTACTGTCGCCAACTCCAAGTCATGGGTGGAGTAGTTATTCTCAAGCACCTTTAGCTGCCTCAAAGCATAGGCAATAACCTTACCATCCTGTATCAGAACACAACCCAAACCTATATGCGAAGCGCCACAATACACTGTGAACTCCTTTCCCTCGACTGGGAGAGATAAAATAGAAGCTAAAGTCAATAAAATCTTGAGCTTTTGAAAACTGTCCTCACACACATCGGACCAATGAAACGGTACCTTCTTCTAAGTCAAATGAGTCAAATGGGAAGCAATCAAAGAAAACCCCTTTACAAACCATATGGAGTTACGGAGAGATCTGTAAGAGATAAAAGTAGGACTTGGGTAGGCAGTTTGTTCTTAAGTTGGGATCATGTCCAACTTCTGGGTTGTTGTTTTACTTGTACATATTTCTCCATGGTATAAAAGTTACTTAACAAAAAAAAAAGTTAGTGAAACACTTGGTGCTATCTAAAGGTGAGTGAATTTCTTAAAGAATATGTCCGAGCTAAACACACCATAACATGGAGTGGAGGGAGAAATTAATTATGGATATTTATTAGACAAATGTAACTCTCACTACTCTTATCTATTATATATGCTGCAACGTATATATTTTATGGATCGGGTTGCATGCCGCACTAGGGGTTTAGGTTGTACGCCGCAATAGGTACATGAATTTCGTGGGTCCCCCATGGGTCATAACTATTGACGGAGAGATGACTTAGCATGTGTGAACGGGTATTTGAGAGAGTTGGCTAGTGCATTGTATTGCATAGCATTGCATTTCATTTGCATTGCACTCCACATCATTGAATAGTATATTTTCTCATTGATTTCTTGGTGGATGACATAATTGAGCTGTTGCTTGCCTGTAAGGCTCTTGTATTGACGTACTTGAGGATTAGAGATTACACTTAGGCCTATGATCTGAGAATATTGAGACCGACTGTGAATATATTGTTGTGAACTGTTATCTGGACGTGCTTAGTGACTGTACTTGACTGCTTATCTGGTCTACTTGTTAATTTCTTCTCATTTATCTATGTCGTCGAATCGTTTCGGCCTATTATGCTTATTAGTACTAGTGTTTTGCTCATACTACACTTGCTAAGTGTAGAGTTTGATTCAGGTTATGTTCGAGACCTCGTAACTGATCCTGAGGCTATCATTGGAGAAGTTTGGGTGAGCCACTTACCGGATCTGCAGCCCTATATCCCCTCCTTGCTTATTTGTCTATCTTTTATTTCTGAGACTGACTCTATTATGTATTTTAAGATTAGTACTTAGTATTTCAGATGTTTTATTAAGAATATAATCTCTTATACGAGTTCAGACCAGGTTTTGGGATTTGTATTATGTATTACTTCTGCATTTATGTACTTATTTATCTATTTACTTTCGTATTTTGTAACTAAAAAAATGATTTAGAGGAAGGGTTTGCCTACCGGGGGGGATAGTGTGGGTGCCCTCATGACTCACCGGTTGGATCGTGATAATTTGGTATCAGAGCCCGAGGTTCACCGATCTCACGAGTACAAGAGCAATGTCTAATAGAGTCTTGCAAATCGGTGCAAAGAGCTCCGTATCTATCTGCAATAGGCTATAGGACTTTTAGGAAACTTTCATTCTTATCGTGCGAGTTCGTTCAAATTGGTATCTGAATCTGTCGTTCTATTCTCTTACTGATGGTAAGAACAAGTTCTTGAATTTCTAAATGAGTGGTTTGATATGACGTGGCACGATATGGTACGAGATGTGTCATAATAATAAGGATATATGACCAAGTTCAGTTTTCAGCTATGATTGAGACTCTTTAGTTCGATTTGGGAAAGTTTCCATTTCGTTAAGTTATTATGATAGTTGAGGTGGCACAAGTGTATCAATGGAAAGTCAATGATTCACCAGTGGTAGAGTATAAATGTCGATGTATGGAAACAAGTGTAAGCTTAGGTAGGATCGTCGGACATGACATGAGGATAATGCCCATGTTAAGACGTTAAAGAGAAGCTGAGGATAAAGGCATGAAAGGTAAGTTTTGTACTAAGGTGTGAGGAAGTAAGATTTCTTAGGGTGTAATGGTAAAAGTACTTCTTTGTCCTATGGGACGGGGGCGTAAGGAAGAGAATTTGGATAGATCAATCTCTGCTATATGAAGGGAACAATTGGTATCTGATATGCTCGTCAGGATAAGGTTGCAAGACATCTGAGGATGGATGTCGTATAAGTTTATGAAAATTTAAGTTGGGCTTCGATATGACAGGATTGTAGTGGTGGAGTAATAACTAGCGGTTTGAGGGTTCCTTCAGGAAATGACTATCTGTTCTAGGTCAGTTGGCAATGTTACCTATGATGTGTAAACTTTAGGGGATAGACAACTATGATTCTACAATGACGGGTGTGTTCGTAGGGTCGTTTGGTGTTTCGAGGTTAGTGATAGAAAGGGATCATTTGAACCAAGAGCTTGTTGATTTGAGAGTAACGTTGTGGTTATTTAATGCAGAGTAGATGTCAGGGTTTATGAATGAGTTGGAATGTTCAACTACGTCGTAGGCTAATGGGGGCCAGTGATTGACTAATAGGAATAACTCTAGCACTGGGCAGTGGTGAAGATTTATTTTTGAGGAATTACCGGGTGTTCTAGTTCTTGGGTAAGGATTGTGGGCATGGTATATAAAGGTTAATGCTTAAGAAGTTCTACAATTACTAGTGTCCTGACTTTGGGGAGGTGACTAAATGAGAGGATTTATCGCACTATTGTTAGAGGTGTTCTCAAAATAAGGCAAAAGGTGGTTCTTCGCAGGAAAGCATCCTTTGAGGACCCTTGAGTCAGGAATCAGTCGATAAGGACATTTGGAGTGGTAAATCGATGATGGTTTTGTTGTGAAAAGCATTTCAGAAATTAAGTTAAGGATCAACAATATCGGTTGAAACAAGGAGAGGTGAGTTCACTATAGACCATTTGGGTATCGATGTTGGGTCAGTAAATTCATGAACCAAAATGGAAGAAAGATTCTTCAGTTAAGGGATTTTGGCTAGGTTACTTCGATGTAGTTGGATGAGGACGTTAGTAGGATAGTGTAGGATCGCTATACGGATTATGGATCAGTT
This sequence comes from Lycium ferocissimum, assembly GCF_029784015.1. Taxonomy (NCBI): domain Eukaryota; kingdom Viridiplantae; phylum Streptophyta; class Magnoliopsida; order Solanales; family Solanaceae; genus Lycium; species Lycium ferocissimum. The sequence goes on from NC_081351.1 coordinate 7,100,862, forward strand.
CAGTGGTAGATTGGGTATTGCCTCGACTATAATTGATTCTCGTTGGAATAACCAAAGCTGGTCGGTATTTTCTAGCAGAGAGACTTCATGAGAATTGTATATGAGATGCACTGGATTCAGAGAAGTTTTCAGTTTTGAAGTTCAAGTGACGCAAGGGAATCTCTAGATTGTGAGTGTATGGTATACTATTATCTCCAAGATTGGCTCAACTATTTTGCAAGACTTAAAATTTTGCGGCATACTTTTGAGTGGGTTTGATTGATGATCCATCGATGGCAGTGAATGTGATTTGAATGGAATAGGGAAAATGAAGAAGTTAGATAAGGTATAGTTGATCGAGAATCGGAGGGAGTAATCATGTACGGTTTATAGCGACATTATAGTATATCATTCAGATAGGGTGTAAAGTTTATTAGTATGATTGAGGAAGGAAGTCCATGGTCAATTCGACATGGTGTATGACAAGTGCCAGCGGGACTTTGTGATTGAAGATTGATGATTAGGTAACTTGTGCAGTACCAAGAGGGGTAATTTCAGTGCATCCTAGAATAGACGAGCTAGAGTTAATCGATAAGAAGAAATCTCTATAATTAAAAGTTGACGATATAACTTTGAGGTAAGATTATGTCGATGGTAATCGATTATGTCAAAGTGACGGTTAGATAGTATGGTTGAGTATTTCAAATACGAATTACTAGAGAGTATTTGGGCGTTATAAGACACATGGATTGTAATATTTGATAAGTTTGGAGTTGCTAAAGTCATAATAAGGTATTGCACTTAGAGATTTTAAGGTTGTGAAGGGTGAAGTTCGGGGCCATAGGCCTTACGTTGGAGTGTTAGAGTTTGTGAATGAGTTTAGTGAAAGTGCAAGGAGGAACGATAGGACGAGGGTAAGTATTCAAGAACAACATATTAGACTGGATCACCACAGGCTTATAGTTTAGTTTGTAGAGTTTCGGAAGTAGTTCGGATGATTATTGGTGACATTTAGGGAAAGCTGCATTTTAATCTGATCAGGAATGTGCATTTAATGCCGGGTAGTTTATGGATATATTACCATAATATTTATAGCTATTCGAGTAATCCATATCTAAAGATTTGATGGATTTCGGTTTGGGATAGAGGTACGGCAGGAGTGTTGTTGGTGTTTGAAAAGAGAATTGATAATATTTTGTTGGCGGTAATTTTAATGGCATTTCTAATGGTCTACGCAGATACTTGGTGATGTTTTGAAGAGGTACAAATGGACATGAGTTTTGAAGAGGTACAAATGGATATGAGAAGTCTTTGGGGGTGATCAGTTATTTTTTACAGATTTGGCACGACAACGTAATCACTAGGGTGATACGCATGGTAAGTTGTTTGAAGATTTGTGAGGAATGGGACGACTAGGAGTCAGCTCAATAATTTCAACTCGATGAAATGAAACTAAGGGAACTAGAATTAGCACAATCGGCTTGGGATAAGATCAGTTTTGATGGAATTGCTTAGAATTTTCTCAGATAAAGCAAGGATTCTTTTCTGGAAAAAGGAAGTCATGATTTGAGCTTGTGGGGTGTGTCTATGCGTTTCTAAGGAATCATGGTGCGATGGACAACCTTGTAAGGTGTGGAAGAAAGATTAGTAGAATCAGGTTATTTTACCGGTACAGGTTTTGGCAATGGTTTGCAACTACAGCCAGAGCATTGTGGTGATTGTGATGGTATTGTGGAATCAACCAAAATTCATTCAATGATGTGGTTATAATCAAAGTCGAGGAATTCGAGCAGAGTCAGTTTATATATATACGAGGATGAGTTGTGAAAGAAATTTCGGGTATGGAGAAATGGAAATTTGGGTCTTTGAGCTAAGTTAATGGAAGTTTTGACTGATAAAATGGACAAGCAGTACTATCGACGTATCTCTTGCTTGTGGAGTCTTTCATGAGGTTTATAATAGAGATTCCTTAGTTATCGTCAGCTTTTATACTCTTCTTTATCGTTTGAGGACGAAAGATTGTTTAATTGGTATCTGATGTAACAACCCCTTTGGTTGTTTTGAGCTTTTAGGCTTCTTTTTCCCAAAATACCCTTCCCGTAGTTTTATTTTGGCGTTTATGACTTGCGGGGATGGGTGGGGTGGTTCCTAAGGCAATTAGGCGAGTTTTAGATTGGTTTTAGTGATTTTGGAAGTTATCAAGTTAAAGAAATGAAGACGTTTGGCCAAAGTCAACATCAAGGGTAATTGCATCATTTTCAAAATTTTGTCGATTCTATTAGGTTTGAAATGTTATGACTTAGTCGAGTCATTGGTTTGGATCCCGAGAGAATCTAGTGTGATTTGGGTCATTGGTTGAGAAGCTAATTAAGTTAAGGATTTCATGTGAACCACGGTCAACATCGGGTCAAGATGACATCTTTTCGATGTTTTGAGTGTGCAAGTAGGTCCAAAACATGTTTTATGAATGAAATGCATATATGGTTTGTGTCCGGGAGGTTCCGGATGAATTTCGGATGCTAAAACTAAGATTTTACAATTTCTGGTGTAACAATTCTGAAAATACCAACTATGTCCCTAAAGTTCGCCCTTAAATTTTTGCGTTCCTTCAAAACTTTAAAATATCATATCTCTTATTTTAAGGCCGAATTGGGTGATTCAAAAAGATATCTTGGGTGGAATTTCGCAAGGATTATAATGGGTTTGTCAAATGTGAGTTTCGTGGCCATCTAGCACCTGATTTGGATAGAAACAGCTACTGCGTTTTCTATCTCCACTTGTTTTGGGATTTAGTTATTTTTCTCACAAGTTCTAGAGTTCGGTTTGGAGAGTTTCAAAGGGGTTTTGCTCATTGAAGCTTAGGGGTAAGATTATAATCCTAAATTCTTAATTTCCCATTAGTCTTTAATTTTTGCCCTTCGCCAAAAATACCCCAAGGTTCTGGGTTCGAACCTCGTCTTAGTCATAAAAATAAAAATAAAAAATCGCAAGGCAAGGCTTCACGAAAAGTCTACCTTATGCGTATACGACAGACTTTTCCTTATAAGCGAAGGACAAAAATTAAAGACCAAAGAATTTGAGGGGCAAAAATTAAAGACCATTTCCTTTGAAGGACACCACGCAAAAAATTGAATTTTTGGGTTTCGAATCAAAGTATAGTAATATGGGTACCATTAGACTCTTTTAAACTCATAGATTATTGTTTTGACTTTATTGGACCCAATTTTGCAACGGAATTACAGTTTTAACCTTTGGGGCTCAGAATTGCCTTTTTGGGTCCGAAATTATAATATAACAATATGGGTATCTATGGATTTGTATTTTGATATAGCTTCTATATTTGATAGAGTTTAATCGTTCGGGAACACTCCATTGGGAAAGACTCCGGCTTGAGGGTTCGTGGCACCTGTTCGGTTTCGAGGTAGTTTATGGCTTATCCCTATTAGACTCCAATTACAGAATCGCATGTATTAGTAATTGTTGACAGGGAAAGCATGATAGGCCTTCCGGCATGCTTTGTGGTGATAAATCCACTTAGGTTGGTATGGTTATTGTTGTATGGGCTTGTCGCCATATTGGATAATAATTGTGATATTTGACTTATCCTGTCTTCATTATCTATTGTTTGTTTGACTTATGGAAAAGGAAAGGGGATGTTTTTTTAATAGGAACAAAAAAGCGTTTATAGCCATAACAATTTAAACAAGAATACTCATTTGGATTTTTTATTATTATTAAGTTCAACTAATTTTATTTCTTCATTTCTTGATGACTTGATTGGGTTCGGCGTTCATGATATACATTTTGTTGGTTTCATGATTTGTGGAAATTGTTGAGTGTAAAAGGGCATAGCTATGCAAATCCATCTCATTTTATCCTGTCATTGGTTATGTATGATTGTTGATGCACTCGCTCATACATTCATTCGTGATTATGTATTTGGGGAATATTATGAAGAAGAATGTACGATTGAGGTTACATATCTGTGATGGATTATGGGATCGGATATATATATATATATATATATATATATATATATATTATTGATCGGGCTTCACGCCGCAACATATACATATTATAGATCAGATTGCACACCGTAACGTATATATTTTATGGATCGGGTTGCATACTGCAACAGGGGATCGGGTGCAACAGGTACATGGACTTCGCGGATCCCCCATGGTTCATGACTATTGATTGCGAGATTCCCTTAGAATGTGTGTACGAGTATTTGACAGAGTTGGCTAGTGCATTACATTTCATTTGCATTGCACTCCACATCATCGCATGGTACATTTTCTCATTGATATCTTAGTGGATGACATAATTGAGTTGTTGCTTGCTTGTAAGGCTCTTGTATTAGAAACTTGACGGACTTGAGGATTAGAGATTACACTTAGGCCTATGATTCGAGAATATTGAGACCAACTGTGAATATTGTTGTTGTGAATTGTTATATGAACGTGCTTAGTGTCTGTGCTTGACTGCTTACCTGTTCTACTTGTTAATTTCTTCTCATTTGTATGCGTCATCTAATAGTTGTCGGCCTATGATGCCTATGAGTACTAGTGGTGTGCTCATACTACTCTTGCTACACTCTTTGTGGAGTGTAGAGTTTGATCCAGGTTATGTTCGAGACCTCGTGACTGATCCTGAGGTTATCATCGAATATGTTTGGGTGAGCCATTTGCCGGATCTGCAGTCCTGGATCCTCGCCTTGTTATATGTCTATCTTCTATTTCTCAGACAGACTTTATTATGTATTTTGAGATTAGTACTTAGTATTTCAGATGTTGTATTAAGAATAGACGCTCTTGTACGAGTTCAAACCAGGTTTTGGGATTTGTATTATGTATTACTTCCGCCCTTATGTACTTATTTATCTATTTACTTCCGCATTTCTTAACTAAAGGACGTGATTTAGAAGAAGGGTATGTCCATCAGGGAGGATAGTGTGGGTGCCCTCATGACTCACGAGTTGGGTCGTGACACTTTTCCGATTTATTATGTATCATGTAATCATCTTTCATTAAGAAATAATAAGAGTTGGTGATGATCGTGGGTTTTCTTCATGTTGAGGGTTTCTCACGTAAAATTATTTGTTGTTTCATTTCGTTGTTATTCCTTTCATATATTGTTGTCTCCGAACACTCAAAGACTATGATCAACCATAGTTCTTTTTATATATGATCAGCCAGAATTAGAATTTATAGCTCATGGGGTTTTTATAGTTTAATTTCATTCTTTAGGCATGGCTAGTTCAAAAATGAACATGATGTAGCGAAACGTAACGATCGTTGTCTCTTTTACTTGTTTTCATTAATAAAAGCTAACCACGTGCCTTGGTCTAGTGGTATATTCATTTTAAAAGGAAAAAAAAAAAAAAAACAACAATATACATCAGTACACCAAAAGGGGCATTTAGTGGCGATAGTTATTGCCACAAAAATATTTACCAAAGAATTGGTTAATGTCATTAGATCCAAGGTCGCTAAAGCCTTTAGGGCTAAAGTTTGATATTGCCGGTAATAATTGATTCTAAAATATAATTAGCGACAATTAAGTTATTGCCGCAAATTAATTGCCGCTAAAAGCATATTTTCTTTTCTTGTAGTGTATATGCAGTCTTATTGCTCAAGGGGTTAACGGTCTTACGATACATTTAACAAGGTTATCTTATGATCTTTTGATTCTTTTTTCACCCCTATCGAGTGACACTCAGAAAAGATAAAAACAGAAAAACATACAACCAACACATTTCTTGACATTCTCTGATACAAGCAGACATAATGTCAATGGTTTATTTTAAAGCACAAATTAACTTCTTATATCGCTCCACCCCTCCCATTGGGATTTTCAATTTTGCTTGACATGGTGGTTGTCGATAGCACTTGTCAAATCAATAAAAAATTGCAGAAAATTTGTTAGCTCTGGGACGTTCTCATTTGGTCTTTCATACTCCATAGTCCAGCTGACTAAATCTTTTTTACCTTCTTCATCAACACGGAGAGTTACCTTACAGCTTTCATATTCATTCACTAAATCTCCTTCAATTTCTTTGAATGTGATCATTTTTTTTCTTCATCTACTTCAATTATCTGCTTCGAAATCTTCTCTTTCCCATCTGGCTTACACAAAACATTGTTAAACTCTCAAATATCATGAAATAACTCAAGATTTTAATAAACGTAGGCTGAATTATATGAATTTGCTGAGACATATATAATATAATTGAATCTTTAGAAGTGTGCTTCTTAAGTTATTTAATGAGATGGTTTTAATTTAACATGAATTTTGAAAAGGCAAGAGGCACTGAGTTTAAAAATCTCATTGCCACAAAAATAAACAAAAAAGTTTGCATCTTTTTGGCTTTTAAGAAAATATCTAGCCTACAAGTGAGAAGACGTATTTAAATCAGTGTTTTAAAAGGCGTTTTCGAGGGGGGCTAAAAATGCCCCGGCCTACGAAAGTCCCCAAAGGCGTACGCCATAATTTCGACGCCCCTGTTTGGGGCGAGTTTTTTTGTTGGGGCGTGTTGGGGCATAAGCCCGTAAAACTTCTTCAAACTAAAACGAAATTTATTAATAAGTCCTTAATATAATGCCCAAATTCTTATATGTTTTAAAAAGGAACTTTAAATTTAAAAGTCAAGACATTTTTTTATTGCTAAAATGCCTAATATATATTTTTTTTCAATTATTTATCTTGTCTTCAACTTTCTCAAAAAAGTAATGAAATGAGATTAATAGCGTATAATAGATTGTTCTAATTAGTTATTTTGTGAGGGTGGAGCGTATATATTACTACTATATATAAGAGCAAACTTAGGGACTTTTGTAGTCCTCACAAAAATTTCCAATTTTTTTTTAAATTTTTTAATTAATTACTTCTAGGTCCTAATCTTATTTATTTAAGTCAAATTAATTTTTTTTGTTTTTAAGGTCTACTTTTCAAAAGCTTTCGAACCTCCTACCTCATTTTTCATGTTTTTTGATTTTCTCATATCCGAGAATTAATCATATACGCGCCCATTCTGATTTTTTTCATATCCATGTTCGAACCCCTAATCCCTAATTAAGGGATTAACAAATCCGTTGCACAAGTTAAATTATGTATTTATCTTAAAAGTTCATTAACTATGTATAGATTATTTATTTAGAACTAAATAACTTCGTAAAATTAGATACATAACTTATAAATGTCAAATTCGCCCGCATTTGACTTGAAGTAAATAATTTCATCAAAATGGAAGTTGAAATATTAAAGGAGTTGAAAGTTTTGCTATATATTGAAAATATACTTATATGAAATTTAATTATTACTAACGTAATTACCCACTTGTGGGACTACAATGGGTATATGGTTGTTGTTGTTGTTGACACTTAACACAAATTATATTTCTTTAATTAAAATATCTACTTTTATATTCTTGAGTTTGGGATATAACGTATATATATATATATATATATATATATATATATATATATATATATATATATATATATATATATATATATATATATATATATATAACTTATTTATAGTTTTCTTCAATTTTTTACGCTATTTCACCTATTTAAAAATATTTATTATAATTATATCATTTTATAAAATATATATTTATTACGCCTCACCGAGGCGTACGTAAAACGCCCCGCCTTACGCCCTCGCCTTTTAAAACATTAATTTAAATACAATATACTTATATAATTTAAAGTGTGCTCTGTATGGTGAGATTAATTATACAAATTAATAGGGCACAAAATAGCTTATACGTTTTCAAATATTTGAAGATCCATTGAGAAAACATATACCACTGTCATTTTAAAGCAACACAACGACAGTCAATTTATACACATTAAATTGAACCGTCGCCATCGCAAAATAATTAATTATTTGTAAATGATTTCATCACGAACAATGTACCTTTATTTTTTTCTATGATATTATCGATAAATTAAAAAGCAAACCGATCCTTTAATATTGTCTAATATATATTTATGAGTTTATATTGTGTATCGTTAGTGTGAGAAATTTTTATACCATTAATTTTATCTGTTGTAACAACCTGCCTTGTTACAATACCATATTTTGAGGATTTGTCACTTATAGACATCCTTTGAGTGACCTAATTATATTAAAAAAGAAATAGTTTAATTCAACGGTATATAAAATTCAAATTCTATATGTATATAACTTGTAATGATATTCATAAATGCAGCGGAAACTATGAAATTTATGAGTAACTCATCTTCAAATTCAGAAATTGAGATAAAAAACAATTAAAAGATTATAATAATTATAATAATAACAATAAAAGGGCAACTTTCACAAGAAAAAAAAAATTCTTATATGGATGAAGTCATAATCTAATTAGCAAGACACCTCATCCGAAAAGAAGCTCCTAGCCTAGGAAAGACTTCAATATAATCTAAACATGTAATCATTTGTGCTACATTGTCCACTGACGGAGCAATACATACAAAATATTATAGATTCGTATGATTTGAGAATTTTAAGTCAATGACCCCAAGTTAATGTATAACAGAATGAACAAGTAATTAATATATTGAAATAAATATATTAAACGATGGATGTTTTGTTTTAGAGCAGACGTTGCTTTTTTGATTTTTTTCAATTATTAATTTTATGTTTTGTTTTTTAAAAATAAAAACCTACACATAGGAAAAAGAAAAAAAGAAAAAAAAAGCTTACGAGTTAAGCCTAGGGAAAAACTAATACAGGAGTGAGCTATATTATTTTATTGTTTAAAAAAGAGAGCATATATAAAGCAAAATAGGAACTAGCTTGAAAAATGAAACATGTGGGTTCGAGATCGAACCCACATCTCGGGGAAACAAAGGGCCTTACAAGCCGCGCCTCAAACCACTGAATCATCAGCTTGCATCTGTATGTGGGTTCGGATGCAAATAAATATATATACTTACTAGATTTTCTAGTACAAATATAGGGTCTACGCAAAAGTTACTGGGTTCGGCCGAACCCCGCAGTTACACTGTAGCTCCGCCCTGGTGAAAGATGATGATAAGCTTCCCTCATGGTAAGAAAAATTTGATTAAATGTAAGATTGACACTGCAGATGAATTGTTCTACTTGTGCTTTAGGGGTCGTTTGATAGTTGGACAAGAGACAAGTTATTCATGTATTAATTTCTGCATTTATTTATATCACGTTTGTTAGCTAGTAAAAAGACACCTTATTTATGTATTAATTTCTGCTACTTATACCGCGTTTGGTAGCTAGTTAGGAAGTAAGCTATTAATCATGTATAAAATTAGTACAACGTTTGGTTTGCAATTTAGAAACTCGCATAACTAATACATGTATAAGTTATGAGGAAATCTATGTATTATTTTATGCGGGGTAGAAGATGGAATAACTAATACATGAATAAAAAGTTGAAATGAAAATATTACCGTTGTCATTCCCCACTTAAATACTTTTCTCTGCTCTAAATCATATTTTTATATAATTTTTTAATATAATATTTTAATATTTTTTAAAATAAATAATATTTTAATTTTAATTGTAAACAAAAAATTTAATTTTAAGAAGTATATAATATTTATTAACACTTAATATAACAAACCAAAATCCAAAGAAATAATTTATGCATAACTAGACCCTGCATTACTAATACCTGCATAAGTAATACCTACATTACTAATACCTGCATAATCCTAACCAGCTACCAAACGATTAGTGATAATTGAGAAAGAGATGAAAAGAGAAATTGTACTCAATAACTCACACTCTATTTGGATGGTTGTTTCCCGTGGTTCATTAATGTACAGTATGGTATGGTACAATATGGTATTGTATTGTACTGTACTGTATTAATGAACATAATGTTTAGATAGACTGTATCATTTGTTGTGGTTTAATAATATTTGTATTGTTTGGTTTGATGATTTGATACTGTATAATAACTTGTAAGTTTACTAAAATACCCTTAACTCTTAATTAAAAATTAGTTTATATATATTAATAAAACTCAGTAAAGGATAAAATAGGAGCTTTAAAAAATAAATAGGTGGTGGGTGTGGGTGGTCATTGGGTGGGTGGTAGAGGGGTGGGTGGTGTGAGGTGGGTGGTGGAGAGGTGAGTGGTGTGAGGTGGGTCGTTGTGGGATGAGGGTGGGGGTAGTGAGTGGTAGGGTGGGGGTGAGCAGTTGTGGGGTGGGATTGGATGGTGGTGAGGGGTAGTGGGTGGGAGTGGTGGAGGGATGGGTGGTTGTGGGATGAGGGTGGGGGTAGTGGTTGGTAGGGTAGGGGTGAGTGATTGTGGGGTGGGGTTGGGAGGTGGTGAGTGGTAGTGGGTGGTGAGTGGCACAGTGGGGGTGGATGGTGCAGGGTGGGGGTATAATGGAGAAATGAAATACGTAATCACGCAAAAACCATCAAATCCGTGGTTATAAAAATTGAACCTTTTCATGGTTATATAACCACGAAATTACAACGGGTTTAAAACACCATACAACATAATTTTAAAAATAATGGCTATAAACATGGTTTCATTGAAAACCATACATTAATAAACCACAAGAAACAACCATCCAAACAGGGGGTTAGTGGAAGCATAAATTCCTTTAAAATAATGATCAACACTAGTATAGGCTTTGTTATTCTTTTCTAGCAATTATTATATTTTTCTCCTAAAGCCTTTCCACACATAAGAGTGATAGTGATAATGTAATCAAAATTCTTATTCTGACATATGGGCTTACCATGGGTATACTTCCAAAAAATTTTGGAGCCAACAGTTCCGAAGTCTCCTTCGAGACATTCACAACTTTGTACATGCACAGGGCTCATGGTGGAGAAATGATGTGGTTTGTGCATAAAGACATCAAGGAACACGTCCTTTTTAGCCTTCACTTCTAACTGGGCAGACAATTTGGTCTTTAGACCCATTTCTTTGAAACTAAATTTTGAAAACAAAAACTGAAAAAATTATTAATGAGTGATCAAGATTGCTAGGGAAATAATTGAGTAGAAGAGTGGAATTATTCTAGGCTATATATAATAGAGTATTGGACTTACCATTAATACCAAACATATGGTCCAGTTTTTGCAACACACTTTTTTATTAATTTGTTATATATTTTAAAGAACATTACACAATAGTACGGAAGAGGGGTCATTTCCTTATATGGAAATTTAAGCCCCGCTCTCCAACCACCAACTACCCACTAATATGATAATTAATGTGTCATAAATGTCAACTAATTGATAGCAAGCAGTGTTTCTGTATAGTGTTAGCATTGACTTGATCACGCAAACACAGTCACTACAGGATACATTTAAAGAAAGAAGAGGAACATCTACACTATTTTCCGCAACTTTCGAAAAAGCCACATCAAAAATAAGAGCTGGCACCACATGTGCCGCAGGAAAGGCCGGAATGGGATAAAAGACGACCGCGAGCTCCTATCCCGAAGATACAAAGCGCCCGGTTCTCTTCTCTTGTATCGAAGTGGAGTGTAGTGTGGTGTCTCCGCCTTTGCAGGCTGGTTACATCCAATGTCTCCTAAGAGACCGTCTTAAAGTCCTCTTTGTCTAGATAACTAAATGTTTTTGTGAATGATCAATGTAGATTGTTGTACAGTGACTTGTTTATCGAGATAAAGATGATTGGATATTATCTCAACATACAAAAGATAAACAATCCAATTTAATTATATAAATATAATTTTATGTGGTACAAACATGTAAATGAATTGTATCTCACCAAAAACTTCCTTATAACATCTTGTGTTGCAGTAGTTATTTTTCTTTTAGTTAGTGTATATTGGAATAATTTTGATTTCTAATTAGTTAAAGCACAAGTATTACCAATTGTGTGATTGAGTAATTGATAACGTCCGAATTCATTCCTCAAAGAGAAAGTGTACATGATCGTATGCAACATCATTTATCAAACTATGAATCGGGGTCGAATCCACATAGAACAATATAAAGGTGATTAAGAAAGTTAAGTATTTATCACCCATTATGATAAGGCAAACACTTTTTCAATATTTGATTTTTGATTTAAAGACTAACAAAGATAAAACTAACTAGAAAGAAAGTAAAATGATCAATGGCCACAAGCATGGATACAAGGAACTCTCAAGTAACATCCGACGTATTTTACGATTTTACAACTAAGGGCGAGTTTATGTTAATAGATAATGGTTTCTAAAATCTCATTGAAAGTATTCCAACCAAATTGATGAATTAATATCACTCTAAACTTTTTCAAGCTTTAGAGTGTGATATTAAGTACTACCAATTGAATCTCAAGTTAACTTTTCTATTCCTAGCTCAAATTATTAGATGGGGGTTTAAAGCCCCAAATCCTTGTTAATTAATCTTTCCCGACCTCAATTTTCCTCTTCCGAGCTCAAACCAGATTAGCTAATCCCTTAAGAAATATTAAAAAACAAGATTAATTAAATAAACAATGATCCACTTCATTAGAGATAAACATCATTCAATACATAAGCATAACAAGAGTTTCAATCCAAAACTTTAACAACATATATTTTCATAAACAAGTTTCAAGCATTGAAATGAAATACTACACACTTAAATAGTCAATATATAGCAAGGAATTGAAGAAATGAGTAAAGGATTAAGAAATTTCTCATCAAAGTCTTCAAACCCCAAGTGTGGGTGTAAGAATCCTAGCTCTCCAAGACTTGTTTGAATGGCCAAAGATATTTTCCCCAAGTCATGCTCTTATAATTCCCCAATTTTTCACAACTCAAAATATGGCCAAAACAACACTCAATTTACAGAATTTCAGTTTTGGCCATTTTTGCATTTTTAGCAACTTTTCTCAAGTTCTTCAATTTGACTCGTTTTCACTTGGTTTCTTCTTGATCACTTCTAAATCACATAAACCTATAAAATGGAAGTAAACAACATTAAATGCACTATTTTATCAATTAGACATAGCAAAAATCTAAGATTTAAGAAGAGATAAGTTGATAAAATGCCAACTTATCAAACCCCCAAATTTAAACTATTGAATGTCCTCAAGCAAATTAAATCATAAACAATCTCTTTCCAAGTAATCAACTCAATAGTGCACCAACATCATACCAAGTCAAAAAGTCTACTTTAAGCACAAACACATCACTTTGATTGGTACCAACAATTAATCCAAGACATATGAATCACCAACAACTTCACAAAAATTTCATTTCATTTCAAGTGCTTAAACACTAAATTAATCAATGTAGCAATTAAGTCATGACACTAAAGCTTCAAAATTTGTCTCTTTGTCACAAAACAACTATCTTTTGTTCATTCTTTTCAATTGGAAAATTGAACAAGTTCACAACTAAAACTCTCATGTGCCCTCACAATCAAGAGAGAATCCCAACTCATAAAATTCAATTTAAAACACAAATGGGATTTTAAATGGAAAGAGTTAACTCTCTCTCTCTCTCTCTCTCGCACACACACACACAAAGATGTTCAAATGCACACAAGTAGTACCATAGGCTTGCCCTTCATGTATTTCTCTACTAATGTAGACATACTTGGTTCAAAATCAATTAGGACTTAAAAGGTTGTAATGTAGGCTTTTGGTTAAGGTAGGGCACAACTTGGGTAAGAGTGATTCAAAACCTCCCTAAGCACTATAATTTGCAGCAATCAAAGCACACTTCATTTCAAACTTTTCCAACCTTTTCTTCATTTTTCAATTCACCAACTAGTTGTTTTTTTTTTTTTTTTTTTTTGTTAGTTTAAGGCCATCTAGCTGGATGCTAGTGGTGTTTTATTCCAAAATCAAAGTATGTACAAAGATAGGAAAAAAGAAGAATAAAGCAAAAAAACTATAAAAGAACTACTCTAAGCTAAAGAAATTGTAATCAGGATCATAGTTTTGCAAACTGGATGCTCATGTTGCAAGATCTCTTGTTCTGGGATGATAACACTATCAGACACCTCAAAGCTCTCACCAAGTGCTATGTTATCAGACCCCATGATCATTCAAACAAGAGTGAGACTGCATATATATGCAAACTGCTGCTGACCATAATCCATTGTATTCCGGATGAATCCAACTTACTACCTTATTGACCATAGCATGTCCTGTAAACTCTTAATCCAAACCTACTAGAAGAATGAGCAGTAGCACTGCTAATACCACTATCTAGCTAGGCCAGTTTTAGTAGTTACTATTCATATTACAGTCTAAGGAAGTAGTGAACTTGAATTAGAGTGCAACATCCTTCTTCAATCTGGTTCCCTTTCCTTGTATGTTTTGAATCTGAAGTTAGGCATCATGGATTTATCCATATTTAGCAATCTTTTCCCTGTAGGTGTGAGCTCCTGGAAATTGTTAACTTCTAATGTACCTGCACAATTGAACACACTGTTAGCTAAAAAATCTGCCATTGTATTGCCCTCCCTCAGGACATGGACAAATTGGACTTGTCCTCTCTTTCTCCATTCTTTAATCTTTTGCACCTCCATACTAACTTTCCAAGGAGTTTCCCAGTCTCCTTGAATGATGTTCACCATAGCTAGAGAGTCAGTTTCCATGATCACAGGTAACATATGGTTATTAAAACAATATTGCAGACCATCATGAATTGTAGTGGCTTCTGCACATATATTTGTTGTGTTGCTTAATCTTCTAGCAGCAACATGAATCAGATCACCTCTTTCATCTCTAATGCAAAATGCAACTGAACTTTGGCCTGGATTGCCCCTTGATTCACCATCAGTATTGCATTTATACCACCCTGCACTTAGGCATCTCCATTGTACCATTTGACTTCCTGATCTAGGATTGAGTCCTTCTAAAAGCTGTAGCATCTGAGGCCAAGAGTTTGGAACATTCTTCAACCATGGATATAGGCTACTTATCAGGTTGTGAATGTTCTGGTTGATGCAGCAGATGACTTTACTCTTACTCATCTGTGATTCATTCATCAGTGCATTTCTTCTCTTCCACAACTGCCAACAGATGAATGATGGCATTACTTCAAAAACTAGTTTTAACTTAACTGCACACTTCATATTCCACCATTTTACCACTGCTTGATGTAACTATATTAGAGGGTCTATGATACCTGTGGCTATGGTACAGTACTACCACACTTCTGCTGCACAATTACCAGTTAAGAAAAGATGTTGCAGTGTTTCCTCTGACTGTGAATTTAGACAACATCTGCATCTTGATACAATGGAAATATTCATTCTTTTGAGTACATTATCTACTGGGATTTTAGCTTTCCACATCCTCCATAAAAAGAATGAAATTTTGAATGGCCTCCTTTGCTCCATATTCTTTGATAGTTCAATGACTCTCGCTCCTGCTGTCTCATTAAGTTCCATGCACTGCTCACTGTAAATTTACCAGACTTAGTTAAGGTCCACCATAGTACATCTGCATCTGTTGATTGCCCCATTATGCTCAGTTCGGACTTAACGTGATTTACCACCTGCTCTGGTAACACTACATTCATCTTTTGTAAGTCCCAACCTTCTGAGTTCATGAGTTCAGCCACCTCTTCTAAATTGTGATATGAGCTTGAAACCTTCCTAAGAGGCCCCAACCTAGTCCAGTTATCTTCCCAGATATCACATGAACCATTTCTAGGTTCCTACCAAATAAAGTGACCCATTTGATTTTCCATACTTGTGAACCACCCTTCCATTGTTCCTTTGTTGGTTTAAGCTTCTTACAGTATTTATTCCACAGAAAAGTAGACCATAAGGAGTTTGAAGTCCTAAATCTCCACCATAGCTTAGCAAACAAAGCTTTATAAATATCAAACAAGGACCTAAATCCTAGTCCACCCTTGGCTTTAGGCATGCAAATCTTCTTCCATGATACCCAGTGTTTGCTTTTATCCTCTTCCTTATTACTCCAGAAAACCTACCAAAGATCCTATGGAGTTCATTTAGAGTGTATATAGTAGGTACTACAGCAGATAGCACATACACTGGTACACTTTGAAGAACACTCCCTATCAACACAGCCTTACCACCGTATGACAAAGAACTTGCCCTTCCAACTCTGCAATTTATCCTTCACTTTCTGATGAGATCTTGGTAGTAGACTTTCTTCTTTCTAGCACGAAATTTCACCAACTAGTTTCCCTTTATTCATAACTCTTTATTATTCCTTCCTTTTTATTTTATTTTTCTTTATCAAAATAACAAGGAAGTTTCGATTTTTTTTCTTTCTTTCTACTACTTTTTTTTTTCACCTTTTCACCTTCAAAGTAACTCCCACATCAAAATTTTTCCAACCATCACCCAAAAACGTAGGCTTTTAGCCTATTGATAAGTCCAAGTGCCTTTTTTTTCTATGATTGTCAAACTGATAGAGAACTTATGAGAGACCTGGTCTGTGATTTGTTCTCTGTGGACCTTGCGCCATCAGTAGAGACAACTGTAAAGCCGAGCTACTTGCTGCACACAAGTACAGTTGTGAGCTGGCCTATGCTTTAGGTCAAAGTGTATGAGTGGTCTCTATCCATCCCAAATGTTTCCACTATATATACAGCATGATGGCAACATATTGAGTAGACTTGAAAACCTAATTTAAATCATGCAAAATTGCCGACACAAGTTCTCAAGATCTCTCAAGAACAAAGTCACCTACAAGTTGAAGAACCTGATCCAGACACAAGATTTAGTCTAAGTTCTTTATATTGTTGTGAGTCTTTGTTCGTTTGTGCTTAAATTGTAAACCTATTCTTTTCTTTAAAGGAAGCTATTTGTAGGTAGATCAAAAGTCTCAAAGGGTGCTTGTTGGAAGTGTGTTTCCTCAAGCTGTTGAGTGTTACATTAGGCTAGGATTAGTCTGAGTGAATTAGTGTCCTTAGCTAGAGTTAGCTAAGTGGAGTTGCTTGCATCAGAGTATTGCAAGGATTGAGGGACTATGAGAGTTAGTTCCTAGGTTACATAAGCGTTATTGTAAGGGTGAGAGATTATGAGAGTTAGTTCCTAGCTTATGATAGAGTTGTAACCTGAAGTTGCTAGGTGGAGTGGAGTTGAAATCCTACTGGGGTAGGTCGTGGTTTTTAATCGCTTGAGCAAGGAGATTTCCACGGTAATACATTGCCTTATGTACTTATTGCGTTGGATAAGGGAACTGGTACGCAACCAGGTCCCTCATATAGTGTGTTTGGTGGAGGCATAACCTGCATCAATTAGTATCAGAGCCGGTTCTTTCCAAAAGTTTAACACCTAGAAAGGATCCTCTTTATGGGTAGCTCATCAAACCAAACGAAGGTTGAGTATATCTCAAAACCACCAAGATTCAGTGCAGAACACTATGACTGGTGGAAGGCTAAAATGGAAGAATTCATGAGTGCTGAGAACCCAGAGCTATGGGATGTTATCTCTGATGGCCTTCTTACTCCTGTACAAGATAGCTATACCCTGTAAAAAGATAAAAAAAGCTAAAAGGATTCTTCTTCGAAGCATTGGATCAGGTCAATACAAATTAGTTGCCTTCTGTAAGACAGTGAAGGATATCTGGGAGGCTCTCCAAAGTGCACACAATGGATTTGACAAGTTCAGGACAAAGTTCAAACTTCTCAAGATAAAAAATGACAAAACAAGAAGAATAGAGTCTGAACCACAAGGCAGCTGCTGAAAATAATTCAAATGAGGAGGAGTATGACCCGGACTGTTTAAATCAAGGATGTAAAAAGAAAGCTCGAATGAATAATCAGTCTCGAAAAGAAAACTCAAAAAAATCAAGCGAATAATGCTGCTATTTCAAGTGTGGGAAACCTGGCCACATTATTAGAACTTGTCTTTCTCACAAGCAGAGTGCCTGGAAGGATATCTTCGGTAGATCTAAAGATGGGAATGTCCAAAACAAAGCGTTCATGATAGACGACAATGAGGCTTCTAAAAATGAATCAACGTGGGCACTATGGCCAGATCTGACTCGGATAGTGAAGATAGAGATGCTGAGGTAAACTTCTTTGATGTTCAGAAGAACTTAAAAAATAACTCTCAAATAAAGTTGATTCCCTTGGCAATGCTCTAATCGATGCTTTTCATAGTCATGTTAAAGAAAACAGTTCTCTGTATGAGGAAATAAATGGTTTGGAACTTGAAAGAGATGATATGGGAGCATCCATTGCAGATCTTGAAAATCAAATTGCTGATGTAACAAGAGAAAACCCTCTGTTAAAGAATAAAAAGAAGCAATGGATGAATACTCCAAAAGAAAAGGAAGAAGCTTGTGAGGCTCAACTTGAATTGGAAAATGAGCTTTAAAATTCAAAATGAAGTTTAGCTCTGAGCTAGAAAAGAACAGACAACTACAGGAGGATCTGAAAGGGGTTAGTATTTCTCTAGACAATTCTCTTAATTGGTCCTGGTCAATGAATGAGACTGCTCCTATAGTCATGATTGAGTGTGAAGGCAAGAAGAGAATTGACGTTCAGGACGATAAAACTCCTAACAACCCTGTTAAAAAAATTGATGCTAAGAGTGGAAATCATTTGAATACACACAATGTTTGGAGAAATTGCCACAAGGATGCCTTCAGAATTAGACATCAGTATCTTCAGAAAAGAAAGAAATCTATCAAAAGGAAACTCAAAATGGAGGGACTGGTCCCTAGATAAAGAAGAAGTGTTTGCGTACGGGCAAAACAGGATCTGATTCATCTATTTTATCATGATAGGGGACACAAATTAGTTTGGGTTCCTAAGTCTAGTAAATAATTCTACCGAAAGGATTGAGTGAGAGGAGGCAGTCAAAAGGGATACTCTCAGTGTGGCTTAAATATTAGATTGCTCTGGGGAAAAAAAATCAAGTCTTTGTTCTCACTCAAGACCTACCAAAATGAGAGTGTGTCTTTTGGATTGTGGCAAAACTGGCTCCACACTCTCCCATATATGAGAAACTTGTTGTGCTCCCTCTAAAGGTTTCTCTTTATGATTGGCAATGACAAGATTAAAGGTATACATACAGGGCAATATTAGGATGATTGAAGTATTGGAGAGTTTTCTTTTCTCAAAGTTCATGCCTGATACTCGTTTGTCAAAGAACCTGATTCCCTAGACTCAGGTTAGTATTTCTTCAGTACCGATATGTCTTTAAATTGCTAAATGGTGCCATGCAATTAAACATTTTCCTTATATCAACCCTGCTGATCCAAAATGCCTCATCTATCTGGACCAACCCAGTTGATAAAGAAAAGTTCTCCCAGCCAATCATAATTGGTTCGTCGTTGACTTCCCTTAACTAAAAGGCTCCTTTCCCCTTTTTCTCTTGAACTCTCCAATTATCCTCTCTTTAGAACTCTTAGTGAAGAACTCTGGGCTTCCACTTCCTTCTCTCTCAGTTTAATCATGTCTCAAAACAAATTTTCGACCATGCCTAAAATAAAGATTGCTCTCTCACCCTCTAAAAGCTCAATCCCATCAGACCCAGAACCTCAATCCTCTCCCCCAAAAATCCCTATTTTGTCGAATCAAGATCCTTCTATCACTCCCTCAAAACCCAAAATTCCGGACTCCTCCAGGACTCGTAAGATTCAGATTCCAAAAAAAAAAAAATTGTATCCTCTGCTAAAAATTCCCCTTCCAAACCCATTAAGACTATTGTGGAAGCTCCTCAATACATCGAGGACTTCGAAGAAAATGAAGAAAAGGTTGAGGACATAAAGGATCAAGTCAGTGTAAAGGAACATATCTCTACTGATGGAAATGAAATCTGAGGAAAACTTAAAGACACATTTCTACCCTTCCAATGGATGGGAGAAATCCTCCACGATCTTGGAAGTTAGTTCTATCAAACAGGATGAAACCATATCTGATGTTGTGGAGAAGGGAGTAGAGAGTGGGAAGTGTTGTGATGATGTCCCACTAGTGGAAAAAGGCAACGGTGGAAGTCAGAAAGAACAATTGTCAAAAGGGAAACCTATAGAGGAATCTAGTCCCTCTACTCAAGAGAAGTCAAAGGAGACTGGAGGGAAGAAGAGAACAAGCCTGCTGAGAAAAAAGCACATTGATGAGGAGATTGATCTATCAGAGAATATCGTGGTTTCTAAAGTCGAAAAAGAGAAAGATAAAAATCCTACTCAAGAGAAAAAAAATCCCAAGGAAAGAAGAAATGAAAAAGAGAAAGCATATGAGGAGAAGGAAATCAAGGCAGTTGAGGAGGATGAAAGGGAGGAGGATACACAATCCAAAGAAAAGGGGAGATCCTCATCTTTTAGAAAAAGAAAAGTTAGCTTAAAAGGATTAACTGATTACTCTGCAAAAAGACAAAGGCTCAGAGAATTAGAAATGTAAAGGCAAGAGAATCTGAGGAAGCAAAAAGTGATACTTAGGAAAGTGTTTGATGAAAAGATCACTGAGTATAATGAGATGAATGAATTAGTAGAGATCGTCGAGTTCCAACAGTGAAGTCATCTTTTTATTGCTCCGGGACCAAAAGTGTTTGCCAAAGAAGTAAGGGAGTTTTATGAAAACCTCTACTATTATGATGACTCCACTACCTTGATATCTTATGTGAATGGATCTGAGATTGAATTGGATGAAGTCAGAATGAGAAATATCCTCGATGTACCTACCGACATAATGAAGTCTATGGAGGGAAAAGCCACTCAAGCTTTCAAGGACTTGATTGTCAAGCTCGAAGGAACAACCACTGGAGAATGGCTCTTCAAAAAAAAAAACTCAAGCCTGAATATCAGCTTTTGTTCGAGCTTGTTAACAAAGTGTTACTGCCAAGAACTGAGGGGAGAAGCAAAGCTTTCATCACCGACCTATATCTCCTTGAAGCTCTAGAAAATTATCAATCTGTTAGCTTTCCCTCTCTAGTGATCGAGTACATGATTAAGGTCGTACATACCAACAAGGGTAGACATGGTCTTCTTTATGGTTTCTTCTTAATAAAGATCTTTGAACACTTTAAAGTGGCAACTGGGAAGGCTACCAAGAGAACCCAGAAGCACATTGTCACAATAACCACATTGGAGTATTGTGAGTGTATAGCCAAGAGAGGTGGGGTTGGTACCACTTCGACTATTTCAAGTCTAATTGATGCTCAGGAAAAAGCAACTATTGAAATTGCTAGGCTACGAGCTAAAAATGTTCTCCTGAAGACCCAGTTGCTTGAGGAACCTGATCCCTACATTGAACAAGAAGCTGCAAACACAAGGCTGAAGGTTGAAAATGAACAGTTGAAACAGCAAATTGATAAGACCAAAGATAAACTATTCAAATACAATTAGCAACCAAACTTTACATTGGACAATCTTATTAAGGCCTTTGCCTCTATCTCTTAGCCCTATTAATTCCATGACCTCCAAATCTCCATGCTTACATCCTCCTCCTGCTGTCTTAATATCTTTAAAGTTTCCTTTTCTGATCTTCTTTATTGACACTGGCTCTTTTTAGTGTTTTAATTATCATATGTTTTATCTGAAAAATGCTATGTATGTTCTTTAAGTTGTCATTAACAATGGCTCGCTCTGGCATTTTCTCTGATTAAAGGCAATAGCTAATCCTTTGCTTATTTTATCTCTTGCTCGTAATGTGTTGTCACAGAAATATTTTTGATAATGCCAAAAGATGGAAGATATGATGTACTACTAAAATTGTAATGTGATTAAGGGGGAAGATAAGAAGATATGCTGTACTAAAATTGAAAGGATCTCCAGTTCGCAGAGGAAGGTGTTGCGTATGTTGCTAACATATTACACGTGTCTTGATAATAATGGTCTGCTTCACAGGGGGAACAAGTAGGAAGCTAGTTCTCAGGGGGAACATAGTCTATAAGTTTGTCATCATAAAAAAGGGGTAATTAATAAGTCCAAGTGCCTTTTGTTTTGATGATTTTCAAACTGATAGAAAACTGGTGAGAGACATGGTCTATGATATGTTCTCTGTGGGCCTTGCACCGTCAGTAGAGACAGCTGTAAAGCCGAGCTACTTGCTACACACAAGTACAGCTGTGAGCTGGCCCATGCTTTAGGTCAAAGTGTATGAGTGGTCTCTATCCATCCCAAATGCTTCCACTATATATACAACATGATGACAACATATTGAGAAGAATTGAAAACCTAATCTAAATCGTGCAAAGTTGCCGCACAAGTTCTCAAGATCTCTCAAGAACAAAGTCACCTACAAGTTGAAGAACTTGATCCAAACACAAGATTTAGTCTAAGTTCTTTATATTATTGTGAGTCTTTGTTCGTTTGTGCTTAAATTGTAAACCTACTCTTCTCTTTAAAGAAAGCTATTTGTAGGTAGATCAAAAGTCTCAAAGGGTGCTTGTTGGAAGTGTGTTTCCTCAAGTTGTTGAGTGTTACATTAGGCTAGGATTAGTCTAAGTGAATTAGTGTCCTTAGCTAGAGTTAACTAAGTGGAGTTGGTTGCATCGGAGTATTGCAAGGATTGAGGGACTATGGGAGTTAGTTCATAGGTTACATAAGCGTTATTGTAAGGGTGAGAGATTATGGGAGTTAGTTCCTAGCTTACGATAGAGTTGTAACCTTAAGTTGCTCGGTGGAGTGGAGTTGAAATCCTACTGGGGTATGTCGTGGTTTTTAATCCCTTGATCAAGGAGATTTCCACGGTAATACCTTGCCTTCTGTACTTATTGCGTTGGATAAGGGTCCTGGTACTCAACTAGGTGCCTCATGTATTGTGTTTGGTGGACGCACAGCCTGCATCACCTATGTTTGTACTTTCAAAACACTTAGAGAGGTAGTGCACCAAAAGATGGATTAATAACGAACAAAAGGTTAAAGCTTGTAACATGCTTGCCAAAGAAAAGGTTAAAGGCTCAAAAGGGGATAACTAGGGAAAGTATGCAAGGGTAGATAATTTAAGGCACAAAAACTATCCAAGGAAGGCCTAACATCATTTTCCAAACTAAGTGTAGCCTAGGATTTCGCCTTGAAACACATTCCGGGCATGTTCTAGACCACAAGATATGCAAAAGAACTCACAAATAAACCTCACCATACAGCACATGAAAACCCACGTAGAATATGTATCCAAAATCCAATTGAAACATATTTAGCTCAAAAAGTTACTTCTAGTCTAAAGGGACTATTTAATGAACCAAAGAGCCGAAAGTTGAATCTCAAAGTCACAACAAAAATTATCAAATTCAATCATTTTTTCACTTTCAACATAATTAATATGCCAAAGCTTAAGTAATGTTAGTACCAAACAAGCCACAAGTCGACTAAGAGGCAAAAAGTCACAACTAACATCACTTTACTACTAAAGTAACTAAAACTACACTTAAAACAAGACTAATTCCCTTAAGAAAGTTCCCAACTATCCATCATCGGGACAAACTGACTCAAACTACCTAAAAATACTGGGTTCAAAAGACATTAGCATCCTCGGGAAAAGAACCACGGCAAAGAAAATTCAAGGATATTGCTAATACACTACAAAACATGGGCATACAAACACAAACAAAAACTTAAAAAGACCTAGCATATCATACTAATATAAGAGTGTCACGTCCAAATCAAAATGTCAAAACAAAAGATTTAATCCACCAAATCCATAAAATTTGCCAAGCCCCTATATCATCACAAATAAATGAGTCACCCCTCACAAAAAAATGTTGCATTGTCCTGAACGCAACTAAATTAAAATAAAACTCAAGTTAGGAAAGACTCCCTGAAAATATAGTGTCACGAAGCTCGAGCATAAGGGTGAGGAATTTGTTTCCCGCCTCCTTGAACTTTCCCAGATTGACTAGAAGTCATCGTATATCAAAAAGTACCAGCTGAAGGGTTGTTCACTATGCCAGTTTAGCACCTCTATAATCAAGGTTTAAAGCTCTGGAAAGTTAAGACCGATCCATGCCATCATATTCAAGACTTATCGAGCCACAAGAACAATGTTACAACTTAGAAATGAAACTCAATTAGAATTATAACATTTTCACAAAGTTTTAGCTTTCTGCCCATTCTAGGAACTTTCAAGTTACACTAGCGCCTCACAATAATGACATTCTAGCTGCATATTTAAATTATCTTAGGTATCGTAGTGACATCCAAATATCATTGCAACCAATTCTTTCCATGTTTCAATTTTCTTTAGGAGCCTAAGTACAGTCAGTTAAGCAGTGAGGAAATAAAATCATTCTAAAGACCCATTAACACTTTGATGCCTTAAGATCACTTATTTCAATTGCTGCCATGAACAGCTCGAGCATTATGAACAAAAAACATTAACACTAACCCGAGCTACTTCACACACACTTCTACACATCTCCTAATGCGGCTCGGTTACTCATACTTCATCAGCGATCTAGTTTTCCTCTTACAAGAAAATCCTTTCACACAATTACAAAAATAAACTTTAAACATGGTAAACGTAGAAAGACTCACTATCACAGTCGTGGCTTAAGCGACTGACCAAGCAGCTGATAACCTACCTAACTACCTAAACTTGCTCATAACCTACCTAACTACCTAAACTTACTCCTAATAGTGCTCGGTTGTTACATCTCATAGTTTTGCTCTTGAATTCGCTGTATGTTAGTCCCTAGTCTTGGACATCGGGGTTATCTTCGAGAGTGTACAAGCCTAGGCATGTCTACCTTATGTATTTGGTAGTTTGAAACCATGTGATAAGGTGTACCCTATGATCCCATGTTTTGATAATTGGCAAACTGATGGGGAACGGACAAAAGATCTGGTCTGCGATTTGTTTTGAATATACCGTATGCACTTAGTGGTACAGCTTAAATAGTCAAAACTGGATCGTACAATAGGACTTGCAGCCCATGCCTCGAGTCAAACTTTGGTTGAGAAATCTCCATCACATCCCACATGTTCCGAAATATATATTCAACATGTCCCAACATATTGGTTATCACTTGGAAAACCTAAAATCACTTTAAAAAAGTGTAGCCATCACAAGATTCCCAAGTGTTCAACTAACAGAGCTAAAAACAAACTGAAGGACCAGATGCTAACTTTGAAGATATCCAAGTCTCTTAGTTTGCCTCAAGCTTTATTTCATTTGTACTTAAATTGTAAACCTACTCCTCTTGTTTGAGAAGCTGTTTGTAGGTATTTAAAAGTCTCAAAGCCAGCTTGTTGGAAGTGTGTTTCCACAAGCTCTTGAGTGGTACATTAGGCTAGAGTTAGCCTAGGTGTATTAGTGGTCATTATCTAGAGTTAGCTAAGTGGAGTGGCTTGCAATCAGAGTATTGCAAGTGTGGAGGGACTACAGGGTTTAGTTCGTAGGTTGCATAAGCGTTATTGTAAGGGTGAGGGATTATGGGAGTTAATTCCTAGCTTATGATAGAGTTGTAACATGAAGTTGCTCGTGTAGTGGAGTTGAATCCTACTAGGGTAGGTCATAGTTTTGAATCCTTTGAGCAAGGAGTTTTTCACAGTAAATCTTGTGTCATGTACATACTGCATTACATAAGGGAATTGGTACACAACCAGGTCCGTCCATACTGTTTCGTAAACGCACAACCTATATCAATTGGTATCAGAGCGGGCCCTTTCTAAAAGGCTAACGCCTAGAAAGGATCCTCAGTCTAATGGCTACTCCACTAAACTCATACGAAGGATACTCGATAACAACACCACCATGGGTAAATGATGAGTCCGACATGGAACATTTCACCGTAAGTTTCAAAGGATGATTAGAAGGGACAAAAGATCCATCAAAAAGAATGTCCCAAGCAAGCATACGATGAATATGAGTCAATTGTCTCACTCATGGCCAAGTCATATCTAGATGGTGAAGATGAGAAAGTCAAGAATGAATTTATGGAGGGGGTCAAAAATGGTACATGGATAACGGCTGCTCAAAGCACATGACCGGTGAAAAGGATAACTTTCTCTCACTCAAATCTTTTCAAGGTGGGAGTGTATCCTTAGGAAAAGGTAAGAAGGGGTACATTCTTGGAGTAGGAAAAGTTGGGAAGACACGTGCTCATGCCATGGAAAATGTATACTTTGTAAATGGTCTGAAGTATAGCCTGTTAAGCGTGTCTCAAATCTGTGACAGTGGAAATGAAGTCAAGTTCCTGTCTAGCTCTTGCACGAGAAGTCTCAAAACTGGTGAAGTGGTTCTGGTTGCCAAGAGATTCAAAAATTTATATGTCACAGACTTTGGCTCCCAAGACGAAGTGATTTGACCTGTCTAAGTGCTATTGAGGAAGATCCTGAGCTCTGGCATAGACGACTAGGGCATGCGAGCTTTTCGTTATTAAACAAACTTGCTGTGAAAGACCTGGTTCGTGGATTACCGAAGGTAAAGTTTAAGGATCACAATACTTGCGATGCTTGCGTAAGAGGGATGCAGGTGAGATCTTCCTTTAAACCCAAGAAAAAGTAAGTACCTCGAGGCCCCTTGAACTTCTTCATATGGATCTACGGACCAACGAAAATACCCAACAGAGGATGAATGAAATTGTCATGACCCAACTCGAGGGGCTGTGACTAGTGCCCGAGTTGGACACTCCTATACGAACCTGTTAGATATAATCAGACTAATACTAAGGACAATGTGGGAACTTGCAAAAGCATGCTGTAAACTCATAATGCCACATGCCAGAATAAACCTATCTCCTAAGGAGTCACAGTTAACCAAACATTACAAAATATGCAAGCCCACAACGCTGCCACTATACACGGGAATATCCAAAACGAACTACATTTGTATAGCTGACCAAACCATATATATACAACCCACATATGTCAACAGACCTCTAAGAGTATAACAAAGTCTATGTCAAAGGATCTGTACCAAAATGACTCAAGCTCCGGAACAATAGGCTCTCTAAGCAGCTGAGCAGAAGTCCTAAACCGGAGGATCACCAAATTGAGCGTCTGTACCTGCGGGCATGAAACGCAGCCCCCGAAGAAAGAGAGTCAGTACGAAAAATGTACTGAGTATGTAAAGCATGAAGTATAGTAATGAAGATCATGACTGAGTAAAAGATGACAGGAAATAAGTATGATAATTAAGGAATACAAAAGCATCTGTACCTTATGTTGAGAGTCATGCATATATAATATACCGTACCCGGCACATTACGGGACTCGGTGAAATATAATATACCGTACCCGGCCCATTATGGGACTCGGTGAAATATAATACGTACCCGGCCCATTATGGGACTTGGTGAAATATAATACGTACCCGGCCCATTATTGGACTCGGTGAAATATAATACGTACCCGACCCATTATGGGACTCGGTGAAATATATAATATACATACCCGGCCCTCTAGTGAGGGACTCGATGAACAATGCAATGACAATGTGCACGAATACGTACCCGGCCCTCTAGTGAGGGACCCAGTGAAGTAATGCAATAAAACTGTGCATGAGTAGAATATTAGGAACAATGATGTACAAAATGAATCATCATCTTAGACTCAATAGAATAATTATAAGGAACCAACACTTGAGAATCAAAAACAACTGTCATGTCAAGTACCACTGAGAACTAGAATTCATTGGAATCATGTATGTTCATCGTTCGCTCGTTTTATGTAACTCATGCCAAAAAGAAAGAAGGGATAGCTTTACATACCTATTCAGCCTCCAATTATCTACACTTATTCGTCCGAGCTCTCAAGTCTACATTTAAGAGGATTCACACTATCGTTAGACTCATCGTAGTATACTTGTGCTAAACTTTCAAGTAAACCTTTCTAGAATCTGCCGAAATTTCGGCAACATCTCCTTTGTTTATATGCCTAGCCCGAAATTTCAATTCAGCAACCGACAACAACAACAACAACAATAGTAATACTAATATCAACCACATCATCATCAATACCAAAATCTTTCATAAAACATCCCACACGATATTTTTCAACATACAACAACAATATACACTTCCTTTCTTCCCAATCGAGGAGCATAATCTCATCAACACACCAACAACATTAGATTCCATCTCTATACAAGTAAATCAGCCCAGCCACACAGCCACAACATGGTCAAAACAGTCCATAAACACAACAACTACAGTCCAACACTTTATGACCTTTCCTCCATAACTATTTTCAATTTTAAGACTTGCTAAACCTTCAAATCAACTCAACATAAGAGATAGGATGAAGAACATACCTTATACTTGAAGAAATTCAGCCACACCAACTTTCTTCAAGACCAAACTTACCACAACATCAAGTAAGCAAGAACAATCACCTTTCATGGACTAGTTTGGTGTAATCTTGTTAAATTCTTGATTTAATGGGCTATAAATGTTTGGGGGTTGTGTTGGGAAGTTTCTAGGACTATTGAGAATGTAAATTTCTGAAAAAATGGAGTTATTAGGGTATTTATACCCCTCATAAGTCGGTTCCACCGACCTTCTCAAGCGGGACCCGCAAAAGCCATTTGGCAGCTTGGAGTCTTTATCTTAAAATGGCTATAACTCCCTACTCCGATGTTGTTTTGACAAGCGGTTTGTTGCTTTAGAAACTAGACTCAACGAAATTCATTTTAAGCTTTTGAAACACCTTAAAAATCCTAATATACCTAGAGATATACCCCTCTAAATTTGACCCAAAATTCTGTCCAAAATTTTGCCAACTTTTTTCCAAACTTTCAACAAACATATTTTCTTTGATTTGATTGGTACCGGAATCTTTTGAAACTCTCCATACATGATATTTATCATTAATCATACTTTATAATGGTCATGTCCTTTGGTTTTAAGGTTGTCCTTCCCGGTTACTACTTACGAGATCGTAATTCATCCTTTACCTCTTTGTTATGAACTTCCAATGGCTTGTACCTTTTAAAACTTCATGGGAGGTCTCTGATACTCTATTAATATGGTGAAGTACGTGGAATGATCATGCTCTTAAAATGCGAGGTGTAACATCCTTCCCCGCTTAGGAACATTCGTCCTCGAATGTTGTAGCTTGCGAGCTTACGATGCTTTTATTAGTTCCATATCTTGATGTTCTTATATATGTTCTCAGTGGTCAACTGATATCTAGTTACTGTCCTAGGACCTGTTGCCCTTAAGATGGTCTTAACTCATGATTGCTACGGCTCCCTGCCAATGTTACTTCCCGTATTTTCGTGCGTTAAGTTGCATCATAGGTTAGTCACATAAGCTCAAAGGACAGGATTATGTTTGAAGTTATAAGTGTTTATGTTATGTTCAACAAGTGATAAGTAAGTGTCGTGAAGGTTGGAGGTTAAACGAATAAAAAAAAATAATAAATAAAATAAGTTTTGCCAAGTATGGGATGTTGAACAAGTTATACAGACTGTATGGAGTTTTGGTCATATCCAAGTATGCAAATAAAGAGATCGGTGTATAAAAGTTTTAGGTCTCGAAATAATTTCCGCGGATGAACAGTACACGGTGAACAGTAAGGCGGTGAACAGTACGCGGATGAACAGTACTGCTACAGTACTGCTGCAGTAATACCGACTTTAGCTCACTATTTAAGGGCTAAAGCCCCTCATTTTTCAGCCCAAAAAAAAAATCTCCAAACATTTCTCAATTTCTCTAGAAAACTCTCTCAACTTCCGTCCACTAGATTCTAACGCAAATTAAGTGAAATCCCCGAATTTAAGTTTGGACAACACATGGCTGCGATTATAATATGGAATTGCGGAGGAACTTAGCTTAGATTCAAGGTGATAATCGAAGATATTGCGCTTCTAGGGGTGAAAGGTATGAATCTTTCTTTATTAGTATTGATTTAAGCTTATCTACGGAGGAAAAGTTACTAAATGAGCATCTAAGGAATTTATGGTTCGAGAAATTGGATAAAACATCGTGTGGGATGTTTATGGAATATTTTGGTGTTGATAATATTGTTGTTGATGTTGGTATTGTTGTTGTTGTTGTTGGTTGCTGAATTGAGATTTTAGGCTAGGCATATAAACAGAGGAGATGCTGCCGAAATTTTGGCAGAATTCTAGAAAGATTTATTTGGAGGCTTAAGATAAGTATATAAAAACGGGCCTAACAATAGTATGAATGATTTTATATATAGATTACGAGATTATGAATGATCTTACGTAAATTGCAAGGCAAGAAGTAAGTTGGAAAGTGAAATGTAAGCTTCCAGGTATGTTAAGGCTCGTCCCTTTCTTTCAAAGGCATGATTCCTATGTTTTGATTCCATACATGACATCCATAATATTTTACTCCTAGAAATGCCAGAAGTCTATAATTTCTGAAGAATCTTATGATGACTCTAATCCTAGAGATTTTCAAGCCTAAGGTTCTAGATGATTTCATGACGTGACTGAGCGTGCTATATAATATATGGCCTCAGCTTATGTCTGAGCGTGCTATATAATATATGGCCTCAGCTTATGTCTGAGCGTGCTATATAACATACGGCCTCAGCTTATGTCTGAGTGTGGTATATAACATATGGCCTCAGCTTATGTTATGGATCATTCAAAATGAGACGTGATAGTGGTGATGATTATGGTAGTGATGAAGATCCTTATTATCCAAACGAACCCAGCAAATAAACGGATTCCGAAGACTCTATTCCTAGACAGTGTAGGGATATTCGTATCCTTGACCTCTTAAGTCCCGAAGGGGCATCCATAGGTTGTACATTTTCATAATGATGTCTAAATCCCGAACGGGACATTTTCTCTTTTCTCTCTCCTATGCATTTTACATTTAAATTTGGAGTCTCGAAGGAGACAAATGAAAAGGGGAAGAAGTTCCCATTTTTAAGAAAAGTGGAAGAGTTTCCCGTTTTGCATTAAAGTTGCTCCGAAGGGAGTCTTTTGATGGTTTCCAAAGATTTTCATGCATTTGCATATTACATACATGCACGACATCATTTCATGAGGAAGGGAAAAGGGCTAAGGCTTTATATACGCAAATCACCTGATCAGCTGGTATACGATGGTTATGATGCCCGAAAGGGCGCGCGCGGGCCATTATGCTATTATGCGCGCGCGCGCGAGCAAGGTGAAGGCATGCATTATATATATATATATATATATATACACACACACACACACACACACACACACACACACACACACACACACACACACACACACACTCAGTACCGCATCAAAAGTTCATATGCACGTACATGTTTATCGGGGGTTGGTTACGGTCTGTACGGGTTGAGTACTTTACTCTTTTATCATCCGAGTCGAGATATATTGTTTCGTTCTGCCTTACATACTCGGTACATTATTCGTACTGACCTCCCTTTGCCTGGGGGCGCTGCGTTTCATGCCTCGCAGGTGTATACAAATGAGTAGAAGACATTTGGCTATCGGATGTTCCCAGGCTATCTGCTGGATTGGTGAGCTCCATCTCAGTTCGGAGTGTTGCTGAGTCAAAATACTTATGTTATCGTATTTTGTATATGTTAGGGACTTTGCAGACAGTGTCCTGTGGTATGTTTATCGAGATGTCGATAGAGTGATGTCAGTTGAGTCATTTGTGTACTTTAAAAGAGTATGTATTTTAGATGATTTCTTTTTGGAAAAGTTTTATGTTCTTAAAAGTTTTTGAAATGACAGGTTTTGATAGAGCGAATATCTAAGGGTTCGATCGACTCTGATGAGAGTCGGATGCCCGTCATGCCCTATCATGATTGGGGTATGACAAATTAGTATCGGTCTTAAAAGAAGGTCCTCTCGACTTGTACGCAAAGTCGTGTCAAAGAGTCTTGTTTATGGTGTGAAGCGCGCACATTTATAAACATACAGTATCCGCTACACAGGACATCTAGGATGGTTACCTTTCTTTCTTATCTTAGATCGTGTCGTAGAGCTATGTCATAGGTTATGAAATCCCTGGTCCTAACCCCAAATGTCTTGATTATTGATGAGTGATTGCTTGCTTGGTTTTAAGGTTACTAGTAAGGATTGGTGCTCGTATCGAAAATTATGTTTTCCGTCTATTGGTGTTGTGATATATGAGAAGAATTTGGTATAAGAAGTTTGAACTATGGATCGTTTGTATTTCTTGCGGTTGCCCCGTGAGGCATTGGACTTGCTTTATATAGAAAAGATTTGGTGTGCGGGTTTGGGATAGTAAGAATTACAAGGGAAGCTATTAGTTTCGTTAAAAATCTCTCAAAGCTAAATCATGTGAGTATGTGTACATTGCAGAAGTAAGGGAAATGTGAAACCTAGCGACAAGATGGTAAGTGAAGTATGTTGAATTAATACTTGTGAACTGCTCTAGAAGGAATTCTTAGATGGCTTAGTTGAGATTAAGGGGATTCAGATGGATTATATTAAAGGCTTTATAGGAATGAGACTTATTGGGATTATAAAGAAAATTGATAAACAAGTAAGATACCTGAATGATCAGCAAGGAAGGTGATCAATAGTACAATTTGAGGTTTTATAAAAACAAGTGAGTAAAGTATTGCAAGTCGTATGAAGACAATAAGGTAGTAAATTATCAGAAGGATTATAGAATCGGCTATATGTTCAAGTCAAGTTAAAGAGTATTACTGCACATAGATACAGATTGATTTTGAGACTTATGGTTGAAGCTATTGAGATAATTATATACGAATGGGATTAAGGGGAATAGTAGGGTTTTGATAATGAGGTGATACAATATGAGGGAAAGGACTAAGTGAAGAATTGATGCCAAAGGTGGGATAACAAGCGGAGGACATACGCTACGATATTACGGATGAATTGAGGGAAAGTACAAGGCAACGCAAGTTAGAGTGTTAAGATAAAACTGCAGTCAAGATTAGGCTATTTCGATACTAATGGAAGGATAAGAGTGTAGGGGCATAAGGTGAGCTACGAAAGTATTTTTGAGTTAAACTAGATAGAATAGATTGAAGTGAGATCTAAAAAAGACCAAGGATAGAAATAGACTGCAAAAGATGACCAGGGGTGGAAAGAAGCAAGGAAGTAGAGATAATCACATGGGATAGCATTTATGGAAAAAGGAAATACAATAAGAAGAAATGAGGAAATGGTTGCTCAAGAAATTGAAACAATTGGTGACAAATAAAAGGAAGGCGACAAATGAAAAAAAAATTAAATGAGTTCAGGAAAGGACATGAGATTTAGAGTTCCGAAAGGTACCATAGGACGATACTTTTAGGAAAATAATAAAGGAAAAATAAGCGGGCATGTGGAGGCAAAAGGGAAGGATGTTAAGGATCATGACGAAATGACTACGACTACGGATTCGAATGGAATACTCTGGATATATTGATACCATTAGGTAAAACCTTAAGGGGGGAAGCAAGTGAGCTCGAGTACGAGCACAAGGATGGATTATAGATGTAGTTTGAAGTAAGTTGTGTCTTAGTTTAACATTCGAGGACGAATGTTTTTAAAGGGGGGAAGGATGTTACATCCCGTATTTTCGTGCGTTAAGTTGCATTATAGGTTAGTCACATAAGCATAAAGGACGGGATTATGTTTGAAGTTACAAGTGTTTACATTATGTTCAATAAGTGATAAGTAAGTGTCGTGAAGGTTGGAGGTTAAATGAATCGGAAAAAATAATAATAAATAAAATAAGTTTTGCCAAGTTTGGGATGTTGAACAAGTTATACGGTTAAAAATCTCCGTATGGAGTTTTGGTCATATCCAAGTATGCAAATAAAGAGATCAGTGTATAAAAGTTTTAGGTCTCGAAATAATTTCCGCGGATGAACAGTACACGGTGAACAGTAAGGCGGTGAACGAAGACGGATTATAACAAAAATTGATAAAGTAATATCGACTTCAGCTCACTATTTAAGGGCTAAAGCCCCTCATTTTTCAGCCCAAAAAAAAAAAAAATCTCCAAACATTTCTCAATTTCTCTAGAAAACTCTCCCAACTTCCGTCCACTAGATTCTAAGGCAAATTAAGTGAAATCCCCGAATTTAAGTTTGGACAACACATGGCTGCGATTATAATATGGAATTATGGAGGAACTTGGCTTGGATTCATGGTGATAATCGAAGATATTGCAGATCTAGCGGGTGAAAGGTATAAATCTTTCCTTATTAGTATTGATTTAAGCTTATCTATAGAGGAAAAGTTACTAAATGAACATATAAGGAATTTATGGGTCGAGAAATTGGATAAAACATCGTGTGGGATGTTTATGAAATATTTTGGTGTTGATAATATAATTGTTGATGTTGGTATTGTTGTTGTTATTGGTTGCTGAATTGGATTTTGGGCTAGGCATATAAACAGAGGAGATGCTGCCGAAATTTTGGCAGATTCTAGAAAGATTTATTTGGAGGCTTAACATAAGTATATAACAACGGGCCTAACAATAGTATGAATGATTTTAGATGTAGATTACGAGACTGTGAATGATCTTACGTAAATTGCAAGGCAAGAAGTAAGTTAGAAAGTGAAATGTAAGCTTCCGGGTATGTTAAGGCTTAATTCCCTTTCTTTCAAAGGCATGATTCCTATGTTTTGATTCCATACATGACATCCATAATATTTTACTCCTAGAAATGATAAGAAGTCTATAGTTTAAAGAATCTTATGATGACTCCAATCCTAGAGATTTTCAAGCCTAAGGTTCTAGATGATTTCGGAGATATATAAGTATGCATTGAGGCCGAGCGTGCTATATAATATATGGCCTCGGCTTATGTCGAGCGTGCTACATAATATATGGCCTCGGCTTATGTCCAGCAAATTATATAACATATGGCCTCGAATTATGCATGGATGTGCTATATAACATATGGCCTCGGCTTATGTTATGGATCATTCAAAGTGAGACGGGATAGTGGTGATGATTATGGTAGTGATGAAGATCCTTATTATCCAAACGAACCCGACAAATAAATGGATTCTCAATGGTTTTGGATTTTTGGTGTGATAGTGTAGGGATATTCGTATCCTTGACCTATTAAGTCCCGAAGAGGCATCCATAAGTTATACGTTTTCATAATGATGTCTAAATCCCGAACGGGGCATTCATATGGTTTTCTCTCTCCTACGCATTTTACATTTAAATTTGGAGTCTCGAAGGAGACAAATGAAAAGGGGAAGAAGTTCCCATTTTTAAGAAAAGGGGAAGAAGTTCCCATTTTGCGTTAAAGTTGCTCCGAAGGGAGTCTTTTGATG
Source organism: Lycium ferocissimum (assembly GCF_029784015.1). Classification (NCBI taxonomy): domain Eukaryota; kingdom Viridiplantae; phylum Streptophyta; class Magnoliopsida; order Solanales; family Solanaceae; genus Lycium; species Lycium ferocissimum. The sequence continues at coordinate 7,135,882 of NC_081351.1, forward strand.
GTTTCCAAAGATTTTCATGCATTTGCATATTACATACATGCACGACATCATTTCATGGGGAAGGGAAAAGGGCTAAGGCGTTATATACGCAAACCACCCTCTCTAGATCGGAAATTGGTATACGATGGTTATGATGCCCGAAAGGGCTAAACACCTAGAACTTGCCATTATGCTATTATTCCCGAAGACTCTCGAGCGGGGGGTGAAGGCATGCATTATATATATATATATATATACACACCCACACATACTTAGGATACATCAAAAGTTCATATGCACGTACATGTTTATCAGAGTTGGTTACGAGTACGGAGTTCCTTATGTTACTCTTTTATCATCCGAGTCGAGATATATTGTTTCAGTTCTGCCTTACATACTCGGTACATTATTCGTAAATGCGACGTCCCTTTGCCAGGGGCGCTGCGTTTCATGCCACGCAGGTGTATACGGATGAGTAGAAGACATTTTGCTATAGGATGTTCCCAGAGCTATCGATCCTTCAAGGATTGGTGAGCTCCATCTCAGTTCGGAGTGTTGCCGAGTCAAAGTACTATGTTATCATATTTTATATAAGTTAGAGACTTTGCAGACAGTGTCCTGTGGTATGTTTATCGAGATGTCGATAGAGTGATGTCAGTTGAGTCATTTGTGTACTTTAAAAGAGTGTATTTTAGATGATTTCTTTTTGGAAAAGTTTTATGTTCTTAAAAGTTTTTGAAATGACAGGTTTTGATAGAGAGAATGTCTGAGGGTTCGCTCGACTCTAATGAGAGTCGGGTGCCCGTCATGCCCTATCAAGATTGGGGTGTGACAGCCAATCTGTGAGCACTCTTAATTGTCGTACTCTTTTGCCTTACTCCTTATTTCTCTACTAGTAGACAAATTCTCTTGTTCAGATATGGCACTCTTCCTTGCTTTCTTCTTTGGTGCTATTTTAGATTATCCCTTTCTGTACTCGTTGACCTTATATACATACCATATCATCTCCTTTTAATTCTTTGGTCAGACTCTTTAATTCCTTTCAATATCATCCTATTCATACTTGAACTTTTCCTACAATTTCCTCTCCTCAATTTTAGCATAATTGCAATATAAACTCATAAACATGGAACTAAGATAAAATCCTACTTAATCATAACTTCCTTTTGATACGGGTATGCTTTCTTCTTAAGTTCTTGATTCTCTTGTACCGGTGATCATTTGAGACTTAAATTAGCCTATGTTCTTCTTTGACTCCCTATAGGTGTCCTTGCACCATTTTTGTCGGCCCTTGCATCATGACGATTGTCTATATGGTTCTATAGCATATACTCTCACATTTGATATGACCGGCGACTTATGACTCCATGACTTGCAAGGTACTTTTTAGTCTCAGGTAGCACTGTTGTCTTGCTATCCATAGGCACACTATCTCCCCTTCCTTTGGAGATCATTGAACTCCCTATAATTATTCCTTTTGTTAAAACTTTTATCTCTTCTATTGCTAAGATTTCCCTTTTTGTAATCCATATTGTCCTTTATACTTACTCCCTGGTCAGCTTACAGACCCTTCTTACTCTTTTCGTCACCTCTCAGAGTACGTCCCTGCACACTTAAATGTAACCAAAATTTCTCCAAAGACGAGCGATTCTAACCATAGTCCGGAGACATAACATGTCGCATTGACGAAACTCTCCTAGATTTGTATTATGATATACCTGCATTTAATCCATTCTCACTTTTCCTTAGCACATTCTTGACATATTAGTTCATCTCGAAATTTGACTCCTTGAATCCAATATATTTCCCTCTCTTGAGCTTCAGAATATTGTAGCTCATCTTAGAACTGAATTTGTTCTTCCCCCCTTTTAAAGGATGTTCTGATATACCGTAAACTTTGAGTGTTAACCGTCTTTGATAGTCATCTGGCTGACCTTGGTGATCCTTCAACTCCTTTATTCCATATAATGCCGGAGTTCTTTTCATCGCATGGTTTACTTGTTTTCCTTTTTGCTAGTTGAATTCTTGTATCAAATCAAAATGCTTATACATATCAGATATAATTCAAATGCCTTTATTGTTTTTTCACTAGCTTAGATCATTTTGTCCCGTAATTCTCCTTAACTACTTGTTGGCATCACAGCTATGCATCATAGTCCTTCTAGTGTTTTGTCGATTCTTGTTCTTATCGTGAAATCCTGACAAAGGACACCCTTTCCTTTCTTCTTTCGTCGAGTCTTCATCTTTCTTTATGATACTGTAACTTGTGCACATATATATAGATATATATATCTCGAATTTTCTCGGTTTTCTTCATGATCGCATCTTTGCATCTTTCACACAACCATTGTCTTATAATTTAAATTTGTTTTCCCTTGGGCAAGCCTACTGATTCACTAACCTTCTCCTTGTTGTCGGCGGCCACATAATTCCCTTTAACCATTTCATTGACACCTCCTCCTTCCTTCAGTCCTCATAATTTCTTTTGTTTTCCTTTGCTCATAAAATGCCTGTTTCCATTAGTCATCCTTTACTTGTCACGACCCAACCCCGTAGGCCGCGACTAGTGCCCGAGCTGGACACTAACATACATACCTGTTAGCTATAATCAGTCCACAACTAGCATGATAAGAAACTTATATATAAAGGGCAAGATGTCGTCTCAAACTGTTGCATGTGTATATATACCATAACAATCTGTCTCCTGTGGAGTCACAGCTACCAACAGATAACATCGTACATAAGCCGGCAAGGCTATCACAACATGTGGGTACACCCCAACTAAACATGAACGCAAGCCGACAAGGCTGCCACTACATACAACATACCAGAATATATATATACGCAAGCCGACAAGGCTGCCACTACGAATGGGAACGTCCCAAAACATATATCATACAGACAGAACTGAACAACAACTATATACAAACCCACACATATGTCTACAGACCTTTAAGAGTAACAACAGTATCATATGACGGGACAGGGCCCCGCCGTACCCCTGGATAGACACATATATACAACAAAGGATTTGTACCCAAAAGAAGCTAGGCTCCGGGACAAGGAAGCACTCCAAGATAGCTGAATCAGGATCCTAAGCTGACGGATCACCAAATCGAGGGTCTGTACCTGCGGGCATGACGCAACCCCCCGAGGAAAGGGGGTCAGTACGGAATATGTACTGAGTATATAAAGCATAAAGTATAGTAAACAGGATCATACTGAAATGCGGGATATAGAGAAGCTAACACAATAACCAGAAAAACCACAAAGCTTGCCTTTGAAACGTAACTCATATGTAACCATATCATATCCAACTCATTATAGGACTTAGTAACATAATTAGATAATCATCCTGCACATATGCATATATAACGTGTCCCGGCCCTCTAGTGAGGGACTCGGTAAGTAAAATCATCATATACATGTACATATAACGTGTCCCGGCCCTCTAGTGAGGGACTCGGTGAAATAAGTCATCATGTGCCCTCCTGGCCGCCATCCCCATATCATCATATCATCATGTCATCATATCATCATATACATATACATATAACGTGTCCCGGCCCTCTAGTGAGGGACTCGGTGAATGATATAATAAAGCTGTGCACGAGAACATGTCCTGGCCCGGGACTCAGTGAAAGATGTAACAATAAGCACGGGCAGAGTAGCAAGTAACCATATACATATAAGACATCATTTGAGATTCATTAGACAAGCAAACTGGTCACCGCTCGAGTATTAAAATAATAGTCATGTTAAGTTTCCGCTAATGTCATTAAGAACTATATTAAGGAAAGCCTCAGGAGTCATAAGCATGTGTCAAGTCAATCCAAGTCAGTTTACAAAAATTATGACATTATTCATTATAGGATCTTTTAGGAATAGGAACTTTTATACATCATTTACTTACTTAGTCATACAAAAGACTCGAGGGCAATAGCCCGATCATCATAAGGAATTCAATATCAAGAAGTGAATAGGAATCATAAAACATGCTCGGAATATGAATAGAGTTACCCCAAAGCTCATATCGTTTCATGCTTACATCTAGGACATGCCAAAAGAAAGAAAGGGTAAGCTTTACATACCTTTAGCGTTTACTCGCAACGCAACTCGTATACGCTGCCCAATAGTATCTCAACCTATATTAAGACGTCAAGAATTATGATTAACTTACGAAGAGGTTCAAATGCATCCTAATGTTAGTAACTCGCTCCTAAACAATTTGACGACATTTCCTTTACATTCAAATCAACTACGTACAATCAAGCCAACATCAATGGTCATGCGTTCAAGTGCTAACCCGAGACCATTTAAACAAGACTCGACAACGCTTCGGACAACCCACATAACATCTCAAACAGCCCAACCAATACACCATACCACCCGAAATTCCAATTCAGCAAGAACAACAACAACACATTTTTTCTTTCAATTTCATGAACTACACCAACAACCATATGTTGACAACATCATTTACATAACTATAACAAACTATATTAACATCATATTAACTCCTACAACAGCCCACAACAATTACAACTTTAACCTAGAATCATTAAACCTTCATTTTCTCGATACAATTCATAACAACAACAATCAAATACCAAGCAAAATTAATTCATCACTTTCTCCTAGAACAGCCCCTACACGGCTTGGACAGCCTTCCAACATCAACATACATAATTTTTATACACACCTACACATCACCACACGTTCAAATCATTCACAACACATTCAAGAGAAGATTGAACCTTACCTTATATACTTGGTTTCTCAACTTGGTTCTAACTTGTGCCTTGAATTTATTCTTGTTTTTGTTGCTCTAAGCTCAGCTCCACGTTATTATACACTTCCTACTGAGTTGAATTACTTGCAAAAATAATTTTTTTGGATCAAGGTTGAAGGGTCATTCTCGGCCAGCCATGGCCGAGAGTGTCTCTCTCTAACTCTTAGGGTTCTTGGTTTGGAGAAGATGAAATGAATTCTATATTGGATGTATGATTCATCATCTATGTATATATATGAAGTCCAAGAGCTGGACATGTGTCCCACCCAAAACGTGGGCCAATTATACTTGGCCACGTCACGGGTGGGGCCCACACGGCCACTATGGCCAATTAATGATGTGATTAAGTGTTAATCCTACTTTAATAATCTAATCTTGGTTAATTAATCCCTAATCTCCAATAATATTTCTATACCAAATAAAATTTATAAGCAACTTGTGATTAAAACAAAATCGGAGATTAAAAATCTCTACCCCGTATTCCAAAATAGTCTTGTCCTTAACTTGTCGCGATTAGCTTTAGAATGTCCCAATGTTTAAAAAATACGGGATGTAACATTTACTCTTAGGTTAGGAAACCTTGAAGTGTTTTGTTACACGTGAGAATCCCTTTTGACGCTGAAAATCTTTTCTTGAGATACTTTCTTCCCTTAAATAGGCGTACTAATCACGGGTTCACATCCATTCTCCTAGTTAAATCTCAGGAGTTTAAAATTCCCTCATTGCTTTCATAAGATCTATTTATTTCTTCTCAAGGATGCACCTTTATTTATTATTTGCAACCTCCTTGGTTCTAATTATGAAGACGTATAGGTTGGCTCTAGGGTCCTTACGTTCATCCCTTGTCAAGTATAACATTACTCTATCTCCCGTTGATTTATTTAAATTTGATCCTATCGTCTACTTTCCTGCTTTCATCCTAACCTTTTCCTCAAATATATATTACTTAACGCTCAATGGGTGTACGCTTTTCTTGTCCAAGTTTCTCTTCCCTTCATGATATCATAACCTTTTTATTCTCCTAATGCTCCTTCTTATATTATCGGTCGCGTTACCGCTATCCCACTTTAGTCCTCGAGAAAACCCAGTCCTAATTCCCTTTGTAGCACTTGCTACATCAATTTCGACATACAACACAATCAATATTTTTAACATGTCACAACATCAATCATAAGGGTATACATAATACTCGATGTAGCCACTCGTGACTTATCTTTTTTT
>NC_081351.1:7141973-7148238 GCF_029784015.1 Lycium ferocissimum
ACCCTACTCGGCTGAGTGCCATACTACCATTCCATCCATGAGTCACAACATTTTGTCAACCTTTAATTTATGAAATGACGCTTCCGTCAAGTAAAACGGGACAAACTTTTTAATAAAACTCTTTCGTCAAATCAGGCACTTCTTCCTTATCATTAATGCCAAGAAAACCTTTAGTCACAATAAAATCTTTAAAAAACAAAGCATAAAAACACATCAACCTATATGGTCGCTTTGCACAACGGTTGACATCTTGACGCTTTATCCACAGGACACTGTCTGCAAAAGTCTCTAGCATACATGAGATACCATAACATAAGGACTTTGCCTTGGCAACACTCCGAACTGAGATGGAGCTCACCAATCCAACTGATAGCTTGGGAACATCATCCTATAGCCAATGACTTCTACTCATTTGTCTACACCTGCGTGGCATGAAACGCAGCGCCCCCAGGCAAAGAGACGTCAATACGAATAATGTACCAAGTATGTAAGGCAGATCTGAAGCAATATATCTCAACTCGAGTAATAAGGAAGTAATAGACTCAATCTGTATCTGTAACCAATACCGCACATCATGTATGTGCATATGAACTTTTAATGCATCGTGAGTGTATATATATATATATATATATATATATATATATATATATATATATATATATATATATATATATATATATATATATATGTATGCGCATCCCCCTTTGGGCATAATAGCATAATGGCCCATTCGGGCATCATAATCATCATATACCAGCTGATGCGTAGATAACGCCCTAGCCCTTTTCCTCTTCCCCATGAAATGATGTCGTGCATGTATGTAAATATGCAAATGCATGAAAATCTTTGAAAACCATCAAAAGACCCCTTCGGAGCAACTTTTTTAGTTCAAAACGGGAACTTCTTCCCCTTTTCTTAAAATGGAACTTCTTCCCCTTTTTCTCAAAAAATGGGAACTTTCCCCTTTTCATTTATCTCCTTTCGAGACTCAAAAATCAAATGTGAAATGCATGGGAATAAGGAAACCTTAAGAATGTCCCCTTCGGGAATTAGACATCATTATGAAATCGTACAACTTATAGATGCCCCTTTGGGACTTAAGAAGTCAAGGAACTTAGGATATCATACATCTAGGAGTGGATTCATTATGGATATCATTACGCTTCACACTTTTCATAGATCATGCCAAAAAAAAGGAAAGGATAGCCTTAACTTACCTTTTTTTGCCCCCTACTACTTACGTTTATTCTCCCGAGCTCGTAAATCTAAATTCAAGAGAAATCATACTACTGTTAGGCTTATCATCATATGCTTATCTTAAGCCTTCAAATTAAACCTCTTTAGAAGCTGCAATAGAGGGCCCAATGAGTTATAATACTCAAACACAAGTTCCAACGCAAGAATACTGTCACACCCCACCCTAGGTAAGGCATGATTGGCACCCGGCACCTTATGGAAACTGAGCGAACCAACTTACAACTCACATCCTCTATGTCTCGAATGGTAACAATAAGATCAACAGGCTAAATATGAACATAATATCATGCATAAGTAAATGTACAATAGACCCATGATGCCGACATTACTTCTGTCACACTATGACTAAGCTGTATACAAGAATCGTCTGCAAAGCCTCTATGAACATGACTGAGGTATACGGGTCGGGACAGAGCCCCCGACGTACCCTTAACACAGTTCATATATATATAGACTCCGACTCGGCAATGCTCTAGGAAAAAGTGGAGCCACCACTCGAGACCAGTACATGAAGGCAGGCTGCGATGAAAGATCCTCGTCTCGTCTATCTACACCTGCAGGCATGAACGCATCGTCCACAAAAAGGGACGTCAGTACGAGCAATGTAGTGAGTATGTAAGGTGTGAATAGTAACATATTAAGAGATACCGAACATGAAAAATAATATAATGAACGTATGAAGATAAAGTAATATAAAAGAGATCAATCTATGCTTCTGAATGCCCTTTTAAGGCGAATGTCGTGCATGCTTAGCTTTTAAAAAAAAAGCTTTTACATTCATATCCATATATAATATCTCGTCCGGCCATTAAGGTGCGGTAATACACATATATACACATAGCGTCTGGCATGGTATTATCTTACCCGGCCATGTAGGCTCGGTGTCATCTTACCCGGCCCTTTCGGGACTCGATGTTATCTTACTCGGCCATATAGGCTCGATATTATCTTACTCGGCCATATAGGCTCGATATTATCTTAATTTGCCATATAGGCTCGATATTATCCCCAGTTGATCAGTGGGATGCAATGCATACATACATACACACACATAAAAATACATACATGAAATCAACATCATCATTGGCTTTACCATTATCATCATATCATTCTTGAAGGATTAACCATTGTAAGATGAAATCGACGATGTCACGGGAATCTTGAGAATCGTGAACTTAGGTAACATTGGAAATAGAATCATTATCTTCGCTATATCTCACCTTGAAAGAACGAATAACATGAGGTTAGACCATCAACAATAAGTAAGATCTAGGGATTCATGGAATGGCTCAATAATCTCATAATGCCCTCAAATCATAGCTTCGGAGTTTCTAGAAGAGGATCATCATCATCGTCACAACCATCATAGAGCAATATTCTCATATTTGACATCATCATTATCATTGCGAAAACGTGTTCATCGTTGTTATCATAAGAGCGTACGGAGTCTTAACTCGCTGGTTTGGAAAATACAAACAATTTGGAAAACATTTATGAATCATTGGGAAAGGAATTATGCCTTTGAATCGTAAACTTCTAACCTTGAAAACAAGGAGGCTATGAAAACATTTATGGAATTATAATCATAGGAATCATGCCTTTGAAAGAAAGGGGCGAGCCTTAACATACCTTTTTGGTCGCCTTAACTTTAACTACTCAACGCTTGTCCTCCCAGGCTCGTAAATATATATTCAAGAAAATTTATACTATTGTTAGACTCACCTTTATACTCTTGTCTTAGTCCTTCAAATAAATCTTTCTAGAATCTGCCAAAATTTTAGCAGCATCTCCCTTGTTTATATGCCTAGCCCAAAATCTCAATTCAAAGAACCAACAATAACAACAACAATACCAACATCAACAACAATATTATCAACACCAAAATATTTCATAAATATCCCACACGATGTTTTATCCAATTTCTCAACCAACGACTTTACTATACAACCATTTCATCACTCTTTTTTCGTAAATAAACCAAAAGTAATATTAATAAGGAGATATTCATACCTTATTTTTGTTAAAACAGTGATATCTCCAATATTCACCTTGAATCCACCGCAAAACCATACTAGAATCACATCTATGCGTTTATCCGATCTTCGATTAATACTCCGTCACTTGAAAGTTCTTACTTTTTTGTTTCCCCCTCTCTCTCTCTCTCTCTCTCTCTTCAATTTCGGGAAATTTCTAGCAAAATCTGATGGAAACAAGGGGCTATTACCCTTTATATAAGGGTCAAATTCAGGTCGGGTTCGCTATAGCATTTTACTGAAGCAGCACTGTAGCAGGTCGGTTACTGTAGCAGTACTGTAGTACGCGTTTCTGCTCTGTCAGCTGAACTTGTAACGTCCATAATTCTATACTCCGATGTCCTATTGACGAGCGGTTTGTTGCGTTGAAAACTAGACTCGACAAAATTCATTTTAGGGTTTTGTTTCACCTTGAAACACTTCATATGCTATGAGATATTCGTCCCCAAGTTGGACCAAAATTTTCACACAAAACATTACCTATCCTTTGTCCAAAATCGTACCACTTCATTTCTTCCACTCATTTCCTTATAAAACCTTCCGATATACCTTATATACGTCCTTCACTCATTAAATATACTTAATAATGCTTGCTCCTTATATTCCAAAGCGGTTTTAATTAACCCTAACCCAACGTACTTATGTTTCAAATTTGATAAGTGCCCTTCGAAGATACGGTGTGTAACAAATACCTTTCCCTTACCCCATTCCTAGGGTTGGATGATTTTCTAGGTGATAAACAACCTATTTATACCCTTAGTAATCATTAATCATCAATTTATAACAACATTCATCAATATTCCCATTACAAGTAGTTTTCTATGGCAAGACACCATTTTTATAGAACCCTAGGTCTCTAATCACTTAGTTTAGGTCTCTAAATGTTCAATTTATGGTCAAGAACAACTAACCCATGCATTTAGATTATAACTAAGCGATAATAATCATAACTCAACCAGTTTAGAAGTTCATTAATATTCCAGGGTTTTTAATTCAATTTCACCATTAAAGACCCATGAGGATGATTATAATCATGAAGGGGAAAGGAATGATAGAATGAAAGCAATGGAACTTACCTCAAAAGATTGTCTTGCCCTAGCTTGGAAATTCTCTCTAAGTGTTTGTTGGGAAGTGCATTGGGGTTTTATGAATGATAAAATAAAACTAAGGCATTTAAAACCCACATTCTCCTCCCGTCGACAGCTGCGGCGGTCACTACGCCGCTGCGGCGATCCCGCTATAGCGGTCAAGTGACCGCTATAGCGGTTCCCAACTTTCTCATCTGACCGCTATGGCAGTCGTTTCACTGCTATAGCTGCACTGCCATAGCGGTCCGCCTTCCGCCATAGCGGCCACCAAAGAAATGGTTGGCCGCTGGAAGCGGCTGAGGCACCGCTACAGCGGAAACGCCGCAGCGGTAATCCCACCGCTGTAGCGGTCCAATTTGGGCAGTAAGGTTGGTTTTTGTCCAGTTTTCCCCCTATCACCCCACATTTCATCCAAAGCCTCAAAAACACAACACAAAATATGCATACATACAAAATGACGCCCTGCGAATCCACCCGTGGCCTCGAAATTCCCAATGGAGTCCTAAATTTCCATAATGACCGAAAAGGTCATTACACCAGATACAAATTAAGAGACCATTCGTCCCCGAACGGCCAAGAATGAGAATCTAGAGAGGAGTTGCCTGATTCGGCGAAAAACTGAGGGTATTTACTATGCATATCCGCCTCTGTTTCCCAAGTGGCTTCTTCTACGGGTCGATTCTTTCACTGAACTTTTACAGAGGCTATTTCCTTGGACCTCAACTTGAGGACATCCCTGTCTAAGATAGCAATGAGATCTTCCTCGTACGACAGATTTTCATCTAATAACACCGAGTCCCAACGAATGATATATGAACCATCACCGTGGTACCTTTTCAACATCGACACATGGAACACCGGATGAACGCCCGATAAACCCGGAGGTAAAGCCAACTTCTAAGCCACCTCCCCCACATATTTGAGGATCTCAAACGGACTAATGAAACTCAGGCTAAGCTTGCCCTTTTTTCCCAAACCTCATCACACCCTTCATGGGTGAGACCTTCAATAGCATTTGCTCCTCTTCCTCAAACTCAAGCATCTCGACCTTGTGGTCCGCATACTCTTCTCGCCATTCTCCGTGCTGCCAACAGCTTCTGGCTCGAATTACCTTTCACCTTCTCTAGGGACTCTCTCAAGATCGTTGCCCCAAGGCCTTACCTCAAACGCATCGAACCACCCAGTAGGAGACCTACACGTCCTCCCATACAATGCCTCAAACGGAGCCATATCAATACTCGAGTGATAGCTATTAATGTAGGCAAATTCGGCTAAGCGCAAGAACTGATCCCAATGCCCACCGAAATCTATCACGCACGCACGTAGCATATCCTCCGCAACCGAATAGTCCGCCTCGCATCGCCCGTCGTCCGAGGATGGAAGGCGGTGCTAAGATCTAACCTGTACCCAACTTCTCTCATGCAAACACTTCCAAAATCGGATGTTAACGTGGTAACTCCCTCGTACACGATAGAGATAGGAACCCCGTGAGTCTAAGTACCTCCCGAATGTAAACTTTAGCCAACTTCTCTCGCATCATAAGTTATGTTTTCATCGGAATAAAGTGAGCAAGACTTAGTCAACCCGTCAACAATCACCCGTATAGAGTCAAACTTCCCTAGTTCCTTGGAAGACCTATCACGAAACCATGGCTATTCATTCCCACTTCCATTGTGAATGGGCATTCTTCTCGCAATGTTGTCACGACCCAACCCTTGGGAGCCGTGACCGGTGTCCTACTTGGACACCCGCACGCCTACCTACCGCATCCGACATACCGATAGCTAATCCGCCTACCACACATAAATCCATACGTACATAGCGTACATCATACGAAACAATTTCATAATAAAATAAACCCCCCACGGGGGCCGGGGAGGGTATATA